>NC_063055.1:39573417-39895528 GCF_018812025.1 Megalobrama amblycephala
AAATCAGAACAGAAGTGGTTAAAAGTGGACAAAAGAGAAACACCAGGTGTAAACAGGAATGTGTCTCCCTCGTCCACTTGTGATCCGATCGACCAAAACACACCTTAATACCAGGTGTAAACAAGGCCTGAGAGGTATGTGCTTTAGTACTGGTGCTGAGTGCTGTGGTGATGAGGAACAGGTGATGGTGATTATACTCAGGAGAGCTCAAGCGCTGTGTGGGTGTGACTGGAGAGTCTGGTGTGACCATGAGATTCCGGTTTTATAACAAGTGTTATAGTTTTACGATTAACAAATTCTAATTCTAAAAATTCCAGTTGTTTTCGAGGAACTTGGATCTGCACAGCCTTTCTCTGTGTTGGAGAAAACAAGAGGAACAGAGATTGTTCATTATCACATCTGTGGAGGATTTTAATGAAGTCTTTAAAACACATTTTACACTGGGAGACTTTTAACGTTCAGAGACTTCATTATAGACCAGTAAAAACTGAGCTGGAAGGATGTTTTAGGCAGAGAGCTGAACATATGAGTATATTCTGATGTACACATAACTACCTGCATGGGTAAAAATTATGGCACAGACGTATATCTGCAGTGGTTTTGAATTCTAATTAAATAAATAAAGTACATTTGATTGTGAAAAAAGGAAAGGGTTTCCTTTTAACAAACAATGTTCATCTAAGGAACATATGAGCACTAATAGAAGATATAATAGTTCTCTATTTAGTGTTTGTACTTTATTATTTTGAAACAGATCATTGATAAAGAGTATTCAAGCAATGCTGACATATTGTCCCTTCTTGTCACTTGTTTAGTGAATGATCCATGACCACAATGCACAATGACCTCTTAAAACACTATTACAGTTTCATCCACTTCAATCATTTAACTTTATAGAGTGTTTAGAATACTAAATTAAACACATTGTTCTAAATTAAGAGCTAAATTTAACCTTCTAGATTATTTTGAGGCACTTTTAATATTGTTATCTCTGTATAGTGTTTACAAAGCCAAATCTCTGAGAATCGTTCCAAGATTTGATGCCTCTAACCTGTCAAACACTGTGATTAGTTCTTCCTCAAAAGCGCTCATTATAGCAGCATGTAAATATATCTTTGTTTCTGGGCAAGCTAGTAGAAACCTGTGTGTTCTTGCTTTATGCAGTTTCATAAAGACAGCAAATCTGGGCCTTAACTGTGGAAAAGCCTTCTGTGCATGAACTATGTAAGCATGGTTGTGCCCATAGACGATAGTATCATGTATCGACGATAGTCAGAGATATTGGCGATGGCTGATGCCTTTGAGGAAATTAGGAATGATAGTGGGGTCAGAGGTCACTCTTCTGACAGAACTAGACTTGTGTACTGCCGTTGCTGGTGGCCAGTGATTATAGTTTATAAAGTTTTAAATATGGATATTTTTTCTTATAAAAACGCATCGCTTCACTTCAGAAGGCCTTTATTAACCCCCTGGAGCCATATGGATTACTTGGTAACACTTTACAATAAAGGTACATGAATAATCATGTGGATGGATGTGCTTTATTGGGCTTCAAAATCTCAGGTACCATTTATTACCATTGGAATAATTTTTAATTTGGTCTGTCCAAATCTAATCATATTTAGCAAGTGTAAATGGCAAAAAAATAACATGAAATGTCATTTTTACAAATCTGTTTTTAACTAAATTCATATGTGGAGCAACACGCATTTCTGGACATCCGTTTCACTCTGACCACTCTAATCGGATTTTGCGTGTCATTTTCTCGTGCCACTTAAAGTGTAAACATAGATCAGATTTGGAGTAACAGTATAAACATATAGCTTAGATTCCCTGAAGCCACTGATCAGACGATGACAGCATCACGCTCAGCCATTTAATACAATGCAAATTGATATCAGGTCTGTAACATGATTAGCTATAAAAAAGGATGTCTTAGAGAGGTAGAGTCTCTCAGAAGTAAAGATGGGCAGAGCTGTGAAAGAGTGCGTAAAAAGATTGTGGAATACGTTAAAAACAATGTTCCTCAACCTCAAATTGCAAAAGCTTTGCAAATCTCATCATCTACAGTGCATAACATCATCAAAAGTTTCAGAGAAACTGGAGAAATCTCTGTGCGTAAGGGACAAGGCCGAAGACCTTTATTGAATGCCCGTGGTCTTCAGGCCCTCAGATGACACTGCATCACTCATTGACATGATTGTGTCAATGACATTACTAAATGGGCCCAGGAATACTTTCAGAAACCACTGTCGGTAAACACAATCCGCCGTGCCTTCTGCAGATGCCAACTAAAGCTCTATCATGCAAAAAGGAAGCGATATGTGAACATGGTCCAGAAGCGCCGTCGTGTCCTGTGGGCCAAGGCTCATTTAAAATGGACTGTTTCAAAGTGTTCTATGGTCAGACGAGTCCAAATTTGACATTCTTGTTGGAAATCATGGACGCTGTGTCCTCCAGGCTAAAGACGAGGGAGACCTTCAAGCATGTTATCAGTGTTCAGTTCAAAGGCCAGCATCTCTGATGGTATGGGGTTGCATATGTGCATATGGTATGGGCAGCTTGCATGTTTTGGAAGACACTATGAATGCTGAAAGGTATATAAAGTTTATAGAGCAACATGTGCTCCCCTCAAGATGACGTCTATTTCAGGGAAGGCCTTGTGTATTTCAGCAGGACAATGCAAAACCACATACTGCAACTATTACAACGACATGGCTTGCCTGCAGTCCAGAACTTTTACCTATAGAGAAAAATATGTCAAAGACGACCACAAACTCTTCAGCAGCTGGAAACCTATATCAGGCAAGAATGGACCAAATCCCAACACCAAAACCCCAGAAACTCATAACCTCGATGCTCAGATGTCTTCAAACTGTTTTGAAAAGAAGAGGAGATGCTACACCATGGTAAGCATGCCCCTGTCCCAACTATTTTGAGACTATTTTGATAAAATTGTAAAATGTCTCAGTTTAAACATTTGTTATGTATGTTCTATCGTGAATAAAATATTGGCTCATGTGATTTGAAAGTCTTTTAGTTTTCATTTTATTCAAATTTAAAAAACGTCCCAACATTTCCGGAATTCGGGTTGTACTTCTGGTATTTAATATTATACCCAGCATTACCTACCTGATCTTATTCCTATAGGATGTTCTGTAAAGCTTGTCTGAGCGAGTGTCAATAACCATTTGGGAGGCTTAGAGGAGAGTCAGTTTCTCTCCATAAACACGCCTGACTATAGGCTTGTGCTCACAGAGGTCATGGTGTTTATGCTCTCAGCTCCGGGACAGATGACTGAGCTGTGGAGAAATTAACACTTGCTCTGCTCTGAGATCTCACTGTGTTAATGATAGGCCATGGTGCAGTCTTAACACCTGTGACACAAGACGTTTCTTCATAGAGCTCCAGTATGGATCTGTCTGGACTTGTATCTTCTGTCTCTTTCCCAACATTCTCGTCTGCCATTCTCAGCCTCTAATTATTACTTTATCCCTCCTTCATATTCAGTAAATACAACAGCAAACAGGAAATCAGGAAATCAAGGGTCTAAAGGGTTTACTTCACAAATGAAACAAACAACAAAAATAATAATAATCCTCTTAATAAAATCTAATTTAACTTTTTTTCCCCACAGTGATACATGGTGTGTACATTTCCTTAAATTAAAAACATTTTTAATAATTTAATTTATTGCCCCCAAGGTCCATATACACCGGTCAGGCATAACACTATGAGCACTGACAGGTGAAGTGAATAACACTGATTATCTCTTCGTCACGGCACCTGTTAGTGGGTGGATATATGAGGCAGCAAATGAACATTTTGTCCTCAAAGTTGATGTGTTAGAAGCAGAAAAAATGGGCAAACGTAAGGATTTTAGCGAGTTTGACAAGGGCCAAATAGTGATGCTAGATGACTGGGTAAGAGCATCTCCAAAACTGCAGCTCTTGTGGGGTGTTCCCGGTCTGCAGTGGTCAGTATCTATCAAAAGTGCTCCAAGGAAGGAACAGTGGTGATCCGGAGACAGGGTCATGGGCGGCCAAGGTTGGGAGCGAAGGCTGGACCGTGTGGTCCTATCCAACAGACGAGCTACTGTAGCTCAAATTGCTCAAGAAGTTAATGCTGGTTCTGATAGAAAGGTGTCAGAATACACAGTGCATCAGTTTGTTGCGTATGGAGCTGCATAGCTGCTGACCAGTCAGGGTGCCCATGCTGACCCCTGTCCACCGCCAAAAGAGCCAACAGTGGACACGTGAGCATCAGAACTGGACCACGGAGCAATGGAAGAAGGTGGCCTGGTCTGATGAATCATGTTTTCTTTTACATCACGTGGATGGCCGGGTGCGTGTGCATCTCTTACCTGGGGAACACATGGCACCAGGATGCACTATGGGAAGAAGGCAAGCCGGCAGAGTAAGTGTGATGCTTTGTGCAATGTTCTGCTGGGAAACCTTGGGTCCTGCCATCCATGTGGATGTTACTTTGACACGTACCACCTACCTAAGCATTGTTGAGACCATGTACACCTTTTCATGGAAACGGTATTCCCTGGTGGCTGTGCCTCTTTCAGCAGGATAATGCTCCTGCCACAAAGCAAAAATGGTTCAGGAATGGTTTGAGGAGCACAACAACGAGTTTGAGGTGTTGACTTGTCCTCCAAATTCCCCAGATCTCAATCCAATCGAGCATCTGTGGGATGTGCTGAACAAACAAGTCCGATCCATGGAGGCTCCACCTCACAACTTACAGGACTTAAAGGATCTGCTGCTAACATCTTGGTGTCGGATACCACAGCACACCTTCAGGGGTCTAGAGGAGTCCATGCCTCGACAGGTCAGGGCTGTTTTGATTAATTCATTGTTCACAATTTAATATTTTGTTTCGTTTAGACTACTTCCATGTTATGTTTCTGACTTTAATGTGTGACACGACAAGATACATTTCAAGCTCTGCACTCTAAAAAATAAAACATTGGTTCAACAAATAAAAATATGTTAACGTTTTCCACTAGAATTTTTAACTTAAGCCAATTGTGAGAATTACAATTCAAAGCAATATTTTGAGTTGATCCAACATAATGTTTTAAGTAAAGTGAAGACGTTTTTTAGCCACAATAAAACACATTTCTAAGTAACATGAACTTAATAATTGTCAACATGAATGCAACTATTTAAGTTGATCCAACATAATCTTTTAAGTAAGGTGAAGATGTTTCTAAGTAACATGAATGCAACTATTTAAGATGATCCAACATAATGTTTTAAGTAAGGTGAAGACGCTTTTTGAACACAATAAAACACATTTCTGAGCAACATGAACTTACCAAGCACCGCTTGTCACCATGATGGTAAATCTCCAAAAAAACACATTAACAGAAACTCTTCTAAATTAGCATAACAAAACACTAATTACTGCTAAATCTCCCATACCATTAATCTTGTGCAAAAAACATTATATAACACTTAATTTTAGCATTTACTCTCCCTTTCAAGTGCCATGGGCAAAGCATGATGGGAAATATAAATCCCAGCCCAGTTTCACTTAACTTAAGTTCATCTAAATTAAAAGAAGTGTTCATACAAAACAATGAAACATGTTTACACGTCATCAGATTGTATTTTACATTAACAGAACTTAAAATTTAATACATTTTTGATTAACTGAAAATGTTAAACTATGACAAGTCATGATAGTATATCGAATCAATAGGCATAATTTGTGTCATCCAAGCTCAATAAAATAACAATTACAAGTTAAAAGTCTAACAGCATTTCAGAACTTGATTTTTTATTTCACAACAATAAATATATTTAAGTAATGACTAAAGGTCCCCTGAATTAGTTTTTAGAGTGTGACTGATTTTAAATCATAATTTTGAAATGAGCACACAGCTTATGCCAATCACTTTTGGGGATGATGATGATGTGTTAAAAGAATGTGAAACCCCTTCTATAATTCCAAAAAAACAGGGAAGCTCAACAATATTTTGTCAAACATCATTATTACGGTATTCTTTCCATCAGAACAATGCACACAGTCTACGTCGAACACAAGCACATGCTGAATTACTGGAACCAACACACCATGCAATCTACCAGCGCTGCAAGGCTTTACCTGTGTTCTAGTCACTGTAAACATCCTAAGTTTTTCATGTGTCTAAGTATTTATGCCTGTACTTGATTACTGGATTTATAAGCTTGGTTTGTTTATGAATTGCTCTGATCTGGTTTGGATGTGAGATGAACAGCGACCTCATTGTTTTAATGCCCTGCAGTATGGCAGTTTATTGTGTACAGCAGTTGAGTAGTATTGGCCAGCTGGAGGTGGTTTTGTGGTGCTATCTCAGATGTTTTAGTGCTGAGGTGTACATTTTTATCTACTTCCTTTGGAGGTGGAACGTTCCAAACCAACATCAAAAGAAGCATTACTGTAAAGGGAAAGATGTGTATATGCACAAAACTGGGATGATCCCAGATCTTTTGAATGTGATGCGATTATCTCTTCTTTTGGTTCAATGTGACTTTGTCTGCTGCTCAATAACACAATGTTGACTTGAAGGGTTTTACTGTAAACACTCTCATATATTCACTAATGCAGAATTCACCAGATATATTGTACGTTGATCTATTTAGAACTTGAAAAAGAATTGAATGCTTTAAATCTGCCTTGTTACTCGTAAGGATTGGTTGTGGTTGTAGATCCGGCCATTCAAGCCATTTCCATTCAAGTTGAGCACAGCTCAAGAATAATCTGCAATGTCTCACAGCAATAATATTGTGACTAAAATAAACAAAAAGGATAGGGAAACACAATGAAGGTGTTCAAGCATGTAGCACAAGCATGAAATGTAAGATCTTTGTCTACTCATCTTGTCAAGGTTGAGTGAAAGAGAGGGAATACTTAATCGTGGACATTTAATATTCAGCAATATTACTGATCTGCCAGCATTGAAACCATTGTATGCAAATTGAACTGAGCGGGACGATGACATCACTGTTTTCTCCTGAGCTGCTGTATAGATAAATGAACTAAATTAATGACTAATGATTTTTACAACTGAAATGAATCAATACTGAACTTACTTCAGCTGGACAATGACACTATTTTCTTCTAGAGCTGCTGTACAGCCAAAATTATGTTTCTTTTATCACTGTAAAGCTGCTTTGACACAATCTGCATTGTAAAAAGCACTATATAAATAAAGGTGACTTGACTTGAATGAGGAGCAAAATTACAGGCTTTATTTACAAAAAGGCAAACACAAAGAAACCACGAGGGGCAAACAGGGAAAAAAGGAAAGATTTGCCGCTTGCTATCGGGGAGGAGTTGAAAACAGAGACATGAAGGCGGATACTTTCTACTTCCCATAGTGACACTAACACAATATTTGCGTACTCCATCACAGATAAAGTGGATGCACTTTTTTCACGTGCCGTCACGCTCTTATAGAAACGCCCACCTGGAGGGCAAAAAAGGCTTTCCTCCATTGACCGCCAGTCATTTTTACCAGGTAAGACAGTGATATTAAAGGGTTAGTTGATTATGATTTCACTTTTTAAACTTTAGTTAGTGTGTAATATTGCTGTTAGAGCATAAACAACATCTGCAAAGTTACGACGCTCAAAGTTCAATGCAAAGAGAGATATTTACTTTTACAGAAATCACTGTTTAAGGACTACAAAAAATGGCCGGTAGGGACTACAACCAGCTTCTTCCCAGATTAGTGATATCACTAACCCTAAAATTGACATAAACCCCGCCCCCGAGAACACACAACAAAGGGGCGGGGCCATGTTGGGCTGCTTTAGAGAAGAGAAAGCGTTCTTATATTAGTGTGTTGTTGACATGCCGTCATTTTATGCCGGACTGCTTCACAAATGAGGGTCAATTCAACACAAAAGATGAACATGACGGCACATGCTAGTGGATGAGTTGAATCAACTCCACAGCAACTACATAAATTTATCCACTAACCATTCAGAAACGTCTAAAAGTTGTAACTTCTTCCTGAGTCTCTCCATCAGTGTCGACTCCGGTTTGAACAATGTAAGGCTGAACACTGTTACTGACAATCCTCATTTTGGCTGCGTGAGATTCTCCAGCTTTGTTGTTGTTGAGCTGTTAAAGCTCCGCCCTCTTCTGGAAAGGGGGTGGGAGCAGCAGCTCATTTGCATTTAAAGGGACACACAAAAACGGCATGTTTTTGCTCACACCCAAATAGGGGCAAATTTGACAAGCTATAATAAATGATCTGTGGGGTATTTTGAGCTGAAACTTCACAGACTCATTCTGGAGACACCAGAGACTGATATTACATCTTGTGAAAAGGGCATAATATGGTCCCCTTTAAAAGACCAAATTCAGTATAGAGCTTATTATATGTGCATCAGTAATGCTTCTATCGCTTGTTTCCACTTCTTCGCCTGTGTTTTGAATCAGAGATTATGTACTCTTTCAGAAAATGCATAATAACGCCCCCTGCTGTATAACAGTGAAAACATAGATTGATGGATAATTCTGTGAATAGCGGGGAAAGAGTTAATGTTCTCAAAACGTTAGCACAAAAACATTATTTATACATCATTCATGGAAGGTTTTTGTTCTGAAACATTTTTGTTGGACGATGGTCTAACATATTTTAAATGTTTTTACTTGTTTCAGAACATTGAGAGAATTTTGACAAGTAATGTTACCATAATGTTTTAAAATTAAATGTTTCCTTAATGTTTGCATAACAAAGAGAGAAACAAATTGACCTTTTGAAAGTTAAGAGAGCATTTAGAACACTTTCATAACTTAAAGGCAACGTTTGCAAAACATTCTTAGAACATATTTTTTTGTTAGCTGGGAATTAGAACAGGTAAAGGATTTATCGCTTTTGCGACCCTTTTGGCTGGACATCTTGGTTTAATTAGATAAAAGGAGCTTTAAACACTGGAATAATGATCTCATGCATCACCTGGCATTGGAACAGATTTGCTACTGTACACAATATGAAATTCTATAGTATCTGCTAAATGAATAAGTATAAATGTACAGTAGGCTATTTATTTTACAAACATGGGCATCTCAACTCCAGGGTACTAAAGGTGGCTCGGCCAGATCAGATGGTGCTGAAGAGCTAGAGAAAGTCAGAGGAGCCAAAAGGCCTTTGTATTTAGACAGCAAAAGTGAGAGTGTATGTGTGAGAGATGTTGGGTTGAATCTGTAGTTGGCAGTTTCTTAGTAAGACGAGAAGAGCAGAACATGGACACTAATCCTGAATGTCATCTGAATGCCATATTACAATTGGGGTTTTTATGCTTAAGCCTATTAAAAACACCAACCCATCTACACACATATGCTGACTGTCTCCAGAAAAGCTTCTGGGAATGATCACGATTTCCCTAATCCTGCAGAAAGACCCATTGCATTACACCCTTCCCACAAGCCCCGGAAACACTACATGGCACCATTAACGCAACTCAATGAAACTCAACTCAGCACAACACAACTACACACAGAACTACATTTAATGCATCTCAATTCAACTTAAAGCAAAAGAACACATTATTAATTAATCCTCTGGGGTTGAAGAAAGTGTCAGCACGTTCACTTTGATTTTTTCCTCATTACAGCAGAAAGAACTTAAAATACTCAGTTTCTGCTCCAACAGATAAGACTAATTGTTTACACTCACAATAACAAAAAAATGTTGTGGTTTTGTAAAATAAAGAAAGCAAACAGGATGCGCTTTCTGCCGTCTCTGTCTCTGTGAACTTCTTTCTGGAGCACGTCACAAAAATGAACCAAAACTCAGTGTATACCTGCCACACAGACAGGAAAAATATGTTCATGTAAAGCCTGAAGTGTCTACTTTTAAATTAAATAAAATGTACATATATGCTGCTCACATATTGTAGCACAGTTTGCGTTGAGAACAGTGAAATGACACTTTAGCCATTAATCCGCTTAATAGTGTCTTATAGTATAGAATGTTTAAAGGGGTGGTTCAGTGGTTTTTTTTCTAGGCTTAATTGTGTTTTTGGGGCACAGTTTAACATGTCTTAATGCTTTAAAAAAAAAAAAAAAAAAAAAAGCTGTATTTTTCATATATTTTACCTTTATTTTACACCTCTGTTTCCACTGTCATATGAATGGCTCGTTTGACTTCCTGCTTCTATGAAGCCACTCCCTCCAAAATACGCAATGTGCTCAGATTGGTTAGCTGGACCAGTGTATCCAGAGCCATCGTGATTTGCTAAAGCGCCCGGAAACACCACGCCCCTTACCATTTGTTACCAGTTACGTGCGCTTCGCTGAAAATGTAAATAACAGCGTCTAATTGAGCCCGAATCAGACCCAGATGAAGAGGGTCAAGCAGGGATGTTAAAGGACATTTATGAATGGTATTTCATTTTTGTATTTGTGTCAAAGTGTTTAGATATGCTGTCACTGCTGTTTGTTAGCTTTCAATATACAGTTTTATCCTGATTAAAGCTTTACTGTAGCCGAGTACATGACTGAGTAGTCGCATTTTTGTAAAGGTAGCATTTAATTTATAGCATGAACAACTGTTTGTCTATGAACATAGAAGTTTGTTGGTGTTTGTAGAATTTAGCTAAAGCAAAAATGCGTTGTTCGTTTATGTCCTTGATGCAACCAAAAAATAGCAACAGAACTAACGTTATACATTTACATTTTACATTTACATTTATTCATTTGGCAGACGCTTTTATCCAAAGCGACTTACAAGTGAGGAATACAACAAGCGAGTCGTCATGACGAGGCAAATAGACAAGAAGTGCTCATAATACAAGTTATAGGCAGTGCTCAGATTATCCTAAGATACAATAGAGAGGGATTAGAGGAAGTGAAAGGATAGGAATAAGAAGGTTTTTTTTTTTTTTTTTTTTTTTTTAAGATGAGGTTAAGTGCTCACGAAAGAGATGGGTTTTCAGCTGTCTTTTGAATATTGCCAGGGATTCCGCATTCCGGATGGAGGCAGGAAGATCGTTCCACCAGCAAGGAACAGTGAACGAGAACGTTCTGGAAAGTGATTTTGTGCATCTCTGTGATGGTACCACAAGCCTTCGCTCCTTTAATGATCGCAGGTTTCTGGTAGGAGTGTAGACTCGTAAGAGTGAGTGGAAGTAGGAGGGTGCTGAGCCTGTGGCAGATCTGTAAGCAAGCATCAATGCCTTGAATTTGATGCGAGCAGCAAGTGGTAGCCAGTGAAGAGAGATGAAGAGAGGCGTGACGTGGGCTCTTTTGGGCTCGTTGAAGACGAGACGTGCTGCTGCGTTCTGAATCATTTGTAGAGGCTTGATTGTGCATGATGGCAGTCCAGCCAGAAGAGCATTGCAGTAATCAAGCCTAGAAATGACCAGAGCCTGGACCAGAAGTTGTGTTGCATGTTCTGTTAGAAAGGGCCTGATTTTCCTGATGTTGTATAGTGCAAATCTGCATGACCGAGCTGTCTTTGCAATGTGGTCTTTGAAGGACAGTTGGTCATCAAGGATTACTCCAAGATTTCTGGCCGAATTTGACGGGGTAATTGAGGATGTACCTAGCTGGATGCTGAAATCGTGATTTAGAGTCGGATTGGCAGGGAAGACGAGAAGCTCAGTCTTAGCCAGGTTGAGCTGTGGATGATGTTCTTTCATCCATGCCGAGATGCCCGCCAGACAGCTTGAGATTCGTGCAGCTACTGTGGGAGCATTTAAAAGGCATGTACAAACAATAAAACATACTTAAAGTTTGAAACCAATAAACAGCAGCTTCTGTTTTTAAAGTGGGAACTGCTTCATCTTTCAGTAAAAGCCTTTGTGTAAATCCAGCATTGAACTTGTGTAGATTCTGGAAGCTGTCTTCAGCGGCGCATCCAGTGTAGAAAATATCACAGATTATAATGGGTTCTATTATCTTTTGACGTGTCGGTCACGTCCGGTGTACACAACTCTTCCGCTTCCGTTATGCTGCGCCACATGGCTTCGCCCACTTTGTTGCGTGTTCCCGGGGGCGTGTTTTGCAGGGTTTATGATGTCACCAACCCGGGAAGAAGCTTGTTGTAGTCCAAACCGGTCGTTTTTGTAGGCAATAAACTGCCATAACTTTATAAGACAATATCTCTGTTTGTATTGAACTTTCAGCGCTGTAACTTTGCAGATACTGTTTATGCTCAAGCAGCAACATTACACACTAACTAAAGTTAAAAAAGTGAAATCGCATTGAACCACCCCTTTAATAGTATTTTTTACTGCTTATTTTTTTGTTCTTGCTACCTGTTTGTGTGTGTGTGTGTGTGTGTGTGTGTGTGTGTGCGCTAGAATCAGAGTGAGGTGAACTAATGCTTTAACTTTGCGTGTCAGAAAAAAAAAAGAAGCTCTGAAAAAGAAAGAAAAGAAGGCCAATCTAATCCCTCTCTTGCTCTCTCTCTCTCTCTCTGGTGTTCTCTAGTCATCTCCTCTTGTCATCTATTGACTAAAACACACACAGGTCACAACATGACTGAAGTGCATTTTCTAACAGGATCCAAAGGAGGTAATGCCTCCTCAAATAAATTCAGCAGTGAAAAATAATAATACAAAAATAAAACAAAATAATTATAAAATTTGTGACCAAATACACCTCTCTCTCTCTTTCACACACACATACACACACAGACACACACACACACACACACACACACTCACAGGTTCGTTTTTGTGAATTGTGGGGACATTCCATAGGCGTAATGGTTTTTATATTGTACAAACCGTATTTTCTATCCACCTACACCTAAACCTACCCATCACAGGAAACGGTGCACATTTTTACTTTCTCAAATAAACTTATTCTGTATGATTTATAAGCCTTTTGAAAAGTGGGGACATGAGGTAATGTCCTCATAAGTCACCTCTTCTTGTAATACCTATGTCATACCCATGTCATTATACAAATTTTTGTCCTGATATGTCACAAAAACACACACACACACACACACACACCATATTTCAAAATAAATTATACCAATACCACATTAGGATGTTGTGTACAGCTACACTCTGTATCTTCACTTTTTCACAAGACACAAGCTCATTTTCTAGCTCATAACATTTACAGGAAACCGTTGATATTTTAATAAAGGTTGCCTTTAGAAAATTGTTGCTGCCAACACTTTTTACTCCATGCCAGTGTGATCTTACAAGGCAGGATAACACACCACCACAAACAAATACAGCAATAAATACTTTATTTCACACAGGCACTGCAAGAGACAGGCAGATTGAAGCCATAATGGGGTCATACAACTCAGATGTATATGTTTTGATATGCTTTACCACAGTGTTTCCCAACATTGCTCCTGAAGGCACACCAACAGAGCACATTTTGGATGTCTTTCTTATCTGGTATTGAAGTCTACTAACAAGCAGATGAGAATAGGGTTTGTTTAATTAGGAAGTGTGCAGTGCTGGTGTGCCTACAGGAAAAGGGTTGGGAAACACTGCCTTCCCGTATACCAAAACATACTTCTATCATACACCACCCCTGACCTCACATTCAACACTCCTCACCCTTAGCTTGCAAGTTAAAATGATTATAACTTTATTAAAAACATAAGCATGTGAAAAGCAAGGATAATTAAGGCCAGATTTACTAAACAGGCTACAATTCTACAAAAGCGTTGATGGGAGTGGACGGTTCTAATGACAATGCTCAAATGAAAGAACACAGACGCGGCAGCTCATTTACATGATGAGCAATGAAATCGACCAAGAGCAGCGCAAATCAGTGTAGAGTCAAGCAGAGCCGATGATGATCAGGTGCGTGCGATCTATTAACAACACAGCCGCAGCAAATTAAACAATGTGGCTTAGGAAACGATATGTTTGGATAATGTCTTCCAAACAAATGAGTACCAGTGGTGGAAATTCTGTCCCTTCTATCACGCGCTCTCTCCTCCTCCTACAGCAACTACTGCAGTCTGACAGAAAAACTTCTACAAATGCATATGCAATAAAAATAGCCCTGTCCATGCCTTTTCATCTCTAATTTCTCACGGTGTCTTTAGTAAATCCTGAAAGTAGTTTTTAAGGCAAAAAGAGGGTTTGCGCTGATGCAAGCTGTTAGTAAATCTGGCTCTTAAACTTCAAAACACTCTGATAAAGTGGGGGTCCGTGCAAAGCACTGCACTGTCTACACTTCTGAAGAAGAGAGGGTCAAAAAATACAGTCCCATCAAAGCAATCAGTCAAAGCAGAGAATGGTACTCAAATGCACTCAACAGTCCAGCATGGAGAAAGTTCAGGCAGTGCCTAACTACACATACACAAGACTAGATGGCACAGATGATGGAGGCGGCTCTTTCCTTCCCCAAACAATGACTATGAAGGCTTTGTTGCACTCAGCTGGCACTCAAGGAGATCAGGTCAATCCCTCTTGGGTCCAGTGTCTCTGCTCCATCCTTCATCTGGATCAAGTGACTTTGTATATTCCATGTTTGCTGGATTGAACAGGAACCTCCAGTTTTATCTTGCAATGCAATGGTGAGAATGGAGGATTGGTTTGGAGAAAAGTAAACAAAGGCCACACTTTCCAAATCCCTTGAATGATTTGAGGTACTCAGCTAGCACTCAATCTCTACTTGGTGTTCTGGCTGGTCAATCCCTCTCAAGCTTGGGTCCAGTGTCTCTGCTCCATCCTCCAGCTGGGATGCCCCAGTTTTTAAACTGTGAATAGAAAAAGGCTTTGGTTTTTTGTAATTCACCACAGTCTCAGTCAAGTGCATTGCTAGGATTAGAAGAGACAATAAGTAGAGTGCCACAGATTAAGTGTCTTGCTTTGGTATGGCTGAAGCCTTCCTTGCTAGTCTTCCTAACAACAGCGGCTTGCACTACTTTCTAGCATTATATGGAGTAAGATGGCAGTGTGTGTGTGTGTGTGTGTGTGTGTGTGTGTGTGTGTGTGTGTGTGTGTGTGTGAGAGAGAGAGAGAGAGAGAGAGAGAGAGAGCAAGAAAAGAGAGAGCATGCAAGAGAGCTTGTGTGAATGCAGTAATGAAATAGAAAAACATTTTATTTTGGACTATGAAAGGGAAATCTAAAATAATTGTAAGCAGTAAAATCAAGATTTTTTTTTACATTTTTCCATCTTTGAAAATGTTCTGAAGCCTGTCTTAATGAATTCTCATTTATGCAACACACAAAACTTTGGCCAAAAACCAAGAAGCTGAATAGTTTGAAAAACACATAGTAGTGCCAGCCAAAAGTGATGGCCATCCAAGGAAAACTGAAATCTTTGCCCGTTATTCAAACATATTAATTAAAAATGTATTTCTGTCATGACAACTCTCAGAGTGTTTGGCATTGGTAATGGATATGGCAATGTTGATATGTTTGGTCTTGGCAGAATAGATCTGCTACACTACTGCTGTTATTGCTGCTGCTGCTGCGGTTATTGCTACTGCTGCTGTTGTTGCTCCTGCTGTTATTGCTACTGCTGGTGTTATTGCTTCTGCTTCTGTTATTGTTACTGCTGTTATTGCTGTTGCTGCTGCAGCTATTGCTGGTCACTGCTACAGCTGTTATTGTTGCTGCTGTGGTTATTGCTACTGCAGTTATTGCTGCTGCTGCTGTTATTGCAACTGCTGTGGTTATTGCCGCTGCTGCTGCTGCTGCTGTTATTACTGCTGCTTCTGTTATTGCTACTGCTGTGGTGATTGATGCTGCTGCTGCTGCTGTTATTACTGCTGTTATGCTGCTGCTGCTGCTGTTATTACTGCTGCTGTGGTTATTGCTGCTGCTGCTGCTGATGTGGTTATTGCTACTGCTGTTATTACTGCTGTTGCTGCTGCAGTTATTGCTGGTCATTGCTACTGCTGTTATTGCTGCTGCTGCTGCTGCTATTGCTGCTGCTGTTATTACTGCTGCTGTGGTTATTGCTGCTGCTGCTGTTATTGCTGCTGCTGCTGCTGTGGTTATTGCTACTGCTGTTATTACTGCTGTTGCTGCTGCAGTTATTGCTGGTCATTGCTACTGCAGTTATTGCTGCTGCTGATGCTGCTATTGCTGCTGCTGTTATTACTGCTGCTGTGGTTATTGCTGCTGCTGCTGTTATTGCTGCTGCTGCTGCTGTGGTTATTGCTACTGCTGTTATTACTGCTGTTGCTGCTGCAGTTATTGCTGGTCATTGCTACTGCTGTTATTGCTGCTGCTGTGGTTGCTACTGCAGTTATTGCTGCTGCTGCTGCTGCTGCTGCTGCTATTGCTGCTGCTGTTATTGCTACTGCTCTGGTTATTGCTACTGCTGTGGTTATTGCTGCTGCTGCTGTTATTACTGCTGTTATTGCTGCTGCTGCTGCTGCTGCTACTGCTGCTGCTGTGGTTATTGCTGCTGCTTCTGTTATTGCTGCTGCTGCTGTTATTGCTGCTGCTGTGGTTATTGCTACTGCAGTTATTGCTGCTGCTGCTGCTGCTGCTGTGGTTATTGCTGCTGCGGTTATTGCTACTGCTGTTATTGCTGCTGTTGCTGCTGCAGTTATTGCTGGTCATTGCTACTGCTGTTATTGCTGCTGCTGTGGTTGCTACTGCTGCTATTGCTGCTGCTGTTATTGCTACTGCTGTGGTTATTGCTACTGCTGTGGTTATTGCTGCTGCTGCTGTTATTACTGCTGTTATTGCTGCTGCTGCTGCTGTGGTTATTGCTGCTGCTGTGGTTATTGCTGCTGCTTCTGTTATTGCTGCTGCTGTTATTGCTGCTGCTGTGGTTATTGCTACTGCAGTTATTGCTGCTGCTGCTGTTATTGCTGCTGCTGCTGCTGCTGTTATTGCTGCTGCTGCTGTGGTTATTGCTACTGCAGTTATTGCTGTTGTGCTGCGGTTATTGCTGGTCATTGCTACTGCTGTGGTTATTGTTACTGCTGTTATTGCTGCTGCAGCAGCAGAGCAAGTTCAGGACTTGCTACTGGCAATACATACACGGCACACTGCTGTGAGCAAGTAAGACATGCTGCTGCTGTACAATACAGTATAGCATACATGAATTATATAGGCATAGCTGGTAGAGGTGGAAGGTTTCTGAAAGCACGCTGCAAATTGATACAGCAAATGCTGTCCAAGTATTTGAATATTGAGCAGCGAGCTCATTGGTTCCTGCTGTATCGGTAGCCAATCAGCAGTGCCCTATAGAGAATGATATAAAGTTAAGTTAAGGACCTATCAGCCTGTGGCATCTAGAGTTTCATGACAAAACTTTGTATTGAGGACTTTGATAGCATATTATGTAGTTGTGCTTGGAGTATAAAACTAATGTTCATGCTTCACGATTCAACTGTTTCATTTGTGATAACACAATAAAAATGTCATGGCTGGTCAGGCAGGCGAAAAGGAGGATATGAGGATCAAATGTTGTTTACTTACAATATTTACACAGAAAATAAAGACAATGCCAAACAATGAACAGTAGTGATGGGAGCTTTTGAAACTTTGTTTCACCTTTACGAATCCTTTGTTTGAATCAGTGGTTCGGAGTGCATATCAAACTGCAAAAGTAACGTGATTTCAGTAAACGAGGCTTCATTACGTCATAACTGTTTCAAAACATTTCGAAATTTCAGTGGTTCACCACTGAGGGTGATGATCACTGTGAAGCCATGAAACCCTGAAAATTGATAAAAGAACATATATTCTACAGACACTTGATATTTAATGAACAGAAGAAACCGAGAATTAATATACACAGGATAACAAGAGCTCAACAAGACACATGTGTGCAACATAATTAGTAACCATAGAAACAAACGAATGACTAGAACAATGGAAACAGGGACGAAAACACTGGAAACACATCACTGTGGCAGGTGTTAGCTGTATCATTACTAGGGTTGTCAATAGAATATTTTGTGATTTGGTTAACTTATGGATTTTACAGATTAACTGTTAGTGCTTTTATAATCCATCTCCCATTTTTGCTACTAGCAGGATATGGACAGAGCACTTATCGTTTGTCCATGGTGCAGATAAATGGCAGCCAAAGTGAGACGGGGCAGCAAAGTGCAAAAGACTGTTAGTAGAAAGTTAGCTGCTAGGTCACAGTGCTTGACTATATGCTGTGTATATACCAACCCTATAGGCGGTATGTTATATTTTGTTAATATCCAGTAGTTGATGTTCACTTGTAGCTATGGAGATCTGAGATATTTGAAACTATTAGAGGAAAGACAGCATAAAAATCTGCATTGCTTACCCTTCAGTGCATGACCAGTTTCTGGTTTGTCATGCCCATATGCCATCCTCATCATCCTGAAACAAACACAGTATACACACAGACAATTCACACATTTAAATGTTGTTCACAATATATCTATATCTAAAGAAAGATATTATTTTTTTTTTATATTATATATATATATATCATTTATGTATATATTGATCATAAATTTAATCAGCTGTTCCTGATCAGCTGATATTATATTATATTTTATTGATATTTTGGAGTGCCTAACACACTCAATCCCTACTCTAAACCTAACCACTTCTCAACAATATCAACGAGTAGGTTTGGATGAGAGTGTGTCTGACCTGCTCTGGTGGGGGCGAGATCAGTTCACGTTGCTGTCCGTGATGAGAATGATGGGAATACTGTGGATGATTGTGTCCGTCTTCATAATGTTCTGCCATGTGCTTCATCCTACTATGTGCCTGATGGACAGGATACAAATATAGGTTACACTTTATATTAGGTGTCCTATTAGGTGTTTATGGGTAGGGTTAGGACAGGTTTGGTGGTATGGGTAGATTAAGGGTGGGTTAACAGTGTAATTATAGATGGAATTACAGAATGCAGGTAATTTATAAATATAAGTACAACGTAAAAACGTGTATGTACACATTAAGTGCAAATGATTTATTTCAATGTTAGAACATAGAAGTTAAAGACACCTAATATAAAGTGGGACCCAAATATCATTAAAACCGTCACGGTAGTGTTTGTAGTTCAAATCCACAAAGACAAGATGTGTGACGCAGAATGAACAATACCATGAAACTTTAATAAACACGGAGAACTAGAGAATATTACTGTTACATATAACATTAATGACGCTAAACAGAGAAAACTGAGGGCTTATGAACAGGTGAGAACTAATTAGAAACCATGGTAACAAACTATGAACGAGAACTGGTGACAGGGAAAACCAAACAGAACATGACAGTAAAGTATTTTACTATTGTGTTGGTATCTGTAGAAAATCAGTGATGGTCCATCAGAAGAAGTAAAGTCTCCTCAAATGTGTACTCAAAATGAACAATACGTTTCTCCGTCTCACTCTCTCTATTTATGTATTCTTTGCAATTTGTTCAGAATTGCATTTAGACATTTTCAATCACTGAATATTTTCTTTCAACATCCATGTCCTCTAATCCAGTGTTTCCCAACCCTGTTCCTGGAGGCACACTAACAGTACACATTTTCCAAATCTTCCTAATCAAACACACCTGATTCAACTCATCAGTTCATTAGTAGAAACTCCAAGACCAGTCATATATGGTTCAGATAAGGGAGACATTCAAAATGTGTACTGTTGGTGTGCCTCCAGGAACAGGGTTGGGAAACACTGCTCTAATCAGCTATTTTATATAGAGTCAGACTCCTCTTGCTCAAGGTTGTGAATCATTGTCCTCTGTACAAGTTCCTCTGGAAAATAAAAATCAAAAAAATTTCCTTTTATTTATCATTTAGAACTGTTTTAACAAAATATTTAAAGAAATGTTATAATTTAGAATTATACAAGGCATATTTGTTAAATAATTACATTTAAAACAAGCTTCTCGTGTAATTTGACGAATGGCCAGTTTAAGCCCCACCCACTTCGGGTTTTATCCAAATACACACAAAAAATGGACTCTCAACGATTGTGAATAATTATGTGTGTCGGCACACCAGTTCCCTTTAGGGCAGGGGTCGGCAAATAAGTTTGGCATCGGGCCAAAAATAAATTTCGCTACTAGATGGTGGGCCAGAACATAGTTGAAGGAAAAAAATTAATTGATGAAAAATGCAACTAGAATTGCCTGTGAGTGACAGACTGTTACAGTGTCTTTTGTAACTGGTATTGAGCTGTTACTCTGTATTAAATCCTGTAGTATGACAGTCATTAACAAAAGCCACATTTGTGTGGTGGTATCCGGATTTAACACTGGATAAATTAATAAAGCAGAGTAGTGACATGTAACCTGCCGAGAATCTTCATTCACCAACTGCATCACCATATTTAAGAGATGCGGAATGGATAAAAATAACTCAAAAAATAAAAGAGGACTTGAATAAGCCCCATTAATAGCATGTTTGAGTCATGCTCTTAACGAACTATGTTTTATTTCCTCTTTCCATATTGTGAATAATAAATGTGACTCACTTTAATTTGCTTGAACACAATGGAGCCTAACTTATTGTAATAATTATTTGACGTAGCCTACTTTTACACTCAGAATTATTTCTTGGCATCCTCACATACTAAACTGCATTTATTTTAAATTGTTTGCGTGCTGGAGGTACGCTATTACATATGTTCATCCTACCTAGTTTTGTGAATGCAAAGCCGGTGTGTCTTATCTGCAACAAAGTTTTCGCTGTTTGCAAAGAATATATCACAGACACTGGATGCGAGAGGCATGACACGACGCGTCAAAATAATATAATCAGTGATATTGTCTTCACTGAATGCGGCACGGCGTGAAAAAAGTCGTGTCTGGTGTAGACACGGTGATATTATTAGACGGCACCACGAGACAAAGATCTATTTCAGAACCAGCCGCTATCAAAATAATCTGGGTGGGGGCGCGGACCAGATATTATTGCTGGCAGGCCAGTTTTGGCCTATGGGCCGCCTATTGCGTACCACTGCTTTTGGGTGTCCACTCGTCCCGAAATTGGGAGCTTGGTCGCATTTCAGTTATGTCTGTATTATTATTTTTTCGTCCCATTTTTTCCCGCTGATGACAACTTGGAATAAGGAATAAGTGCGGGCCTCATCAAAGTCAGTAAACACAACTACACTAGCAAGGATTTAATCTCACATACTGGATAAGAACCTCAAGAGCTGCTCAAAGCTGCCCAAATTGATCATTTAAAGCATGTAATCATCCATCCTGATGGCAAATATTTTCATCGAACATGCGGCAATCCCATGGATGCTCAAAGGCCACCCACGGAAATGGTCGAGGACCAACGGAAAAACAAGACATTCTCCATTCATTTTAACCAATAAAGAACTTTCAGACATGAATTTCTTCTCATGTCAATAGTTCATTTAAGGCGGTTTCTATGGAGTTATTATAATGACAATTGTTGAGAGTTATAATGCGAGAGCGCATCAAATGCACGAGCAGGAATCTCTACTCTCACAGGAGGATTCCATTCTCACACAAAACTGGATGTACGCTCTCTCTCTCGCTCAGATATTACATGTGTGTGCTCAAAATTTGTCCTCCTGCAAGTGCACTTGTGCATCTAGAAATGTCTTCTCTCCAGGATTTAATGTTGCACAACGTTATAGTGTGGGCACCCACCGGCAGAAAGATTAATCAGCGCATATGCCAAGTTTGCCAATGAATGTAAATCAATATTTACATAGCATAAGTAGTAAATTTGTCTGTCTCACACGTGTCCCGCATTGTCCCGCAAAATCACATCTACTGTCCTGCATCAGATCAATAGCCAGGTGGTCACCCTAGTTCCCATCTGTGTGTCTTTTTCTCATTGAAGATTATTGACTCATGCAGAGTGTTAAACAGATAATGGCTACTTCCCTGAAATTCTTTTTCTCGTTCCCAACTGTTTACAAGTCATCTGTTTGGCCTAGAGACACAAAACACATTCCCACAAAACTCACCCAGACACTGACTCACAAACGGTCTCAGTCTCTAATAGCTTAGTACATTATGTTAGTTACCGTTAATGTTGGTTACGGGCAGTGTTTACTACTAAGGCTTTATTAAACCTTTGTGATTAATATAGTGAGGCAATGCTATAATGACTGGAATGAAATTCACTGAATTCTAGATGGAAAGTGCTCTCAAACATGGTGTCCTAACCACATTTGTCCTGCACAGATTGAAAAGTAATTTGACCAAAACTGTGCTCCTCATTACGAATTAAACATCAAACATGGACAAGGAGAGATTGATTGTGCAGGTTCAGAAACAGAGACTGTGATAAATCCCACAGGGAAAACAATAACAAATGCCATCTGAAGAAGCATCAAGGAAGTCATAAAAATACAAGGTATACTGCATGTTCACCATTAGTTTTAAGCATTACATCTATGTGTTGTGAATGTAGCACCCTTTGTCAGTTTGTAATCTTGTCATATTGCGCCTGGTCAAGATACAGTGCAAGATCTTTCATAAGTTTGTCTGCCCATTCAGTCCAGATGGCTAATGGGAAATGAACTTGGCTTTCTGTCCCCAAAGATAGGCTCGGCTCGAGCTCAGAGCTAAATCCCCCTCGTAACGTTACTACATAGAGGAAGAATGAGAGAAATAGAGGAGGAGAAGGGTTCCCGGAAGAACAGGACAGCGCATTGACTGCTGCTTATTTACACTCGTAATGATGATTGACAGGACTGAATGATTTGGAACTTGGAACTTCATGTATATTATTCACCTACATTAAAAGAATAAAACCACAGGGGGGAAATGAACTGACCTGCTGTTTTTGGTGATTCATGAACCTCTCCTTCTCTCTCCTCAAGGTCATCACGTCTTCAGGGGTCGACATGTTTCTGACGGGAGAAAGTTCTAGTAGACTGATGCAGCCATCTTTTTCACTGACGGCAGCCATCAGAGCCTGTTGTCTGGTGGGAAGGTAAGGGTTACGACCTACGGTAAGTCATTACTTAAATAGAAACAGACACAATCACGAAATACAGTAAACACACACACACAATCAAGAACACAGCAGGAGGACATACTGAGCCATCAAGAGTGTTTCTGTGATAACTCACAATCCCCCGCTCTCTTCCTGTGATCAGAAGAATTTAGGCCGTATGGTGCCCAAAAGGTCAGGCAGGGAATCTTAACAAACATCTGCCTGATCATTATACCTCTCGAAATAAATCCCTCTCTCCTACACACACAGCAACTATTGTTTGACGCAACTGCAACAACTGTAAAAAACATTTTATTGTCTGTGATTCTGCAGGGAGTAAAGCTTATAGGAGTATCACAGTGGTTCCCTGCCTTTTAAAAAAATCCAAACCTAAGTCTGTACCCTGGTTAAATGATGCTACACGTGCTCTTAGACAGACTTGCAGAAGAGCTGAAAGAAGGTGGAAGAAGGATAAGCTCCAGATTTCGTATGAAATCTTAAGGTCTTTTTTATCTCAATATCAGAAAGCCGTAAGATCGGCTAAGTCTATGTATTTATCCGAGCTCATTGATAAGAGTGTCCATAGACCAAGAATGCTCTTCAATACTATAAATGCGGTAGTGAATACACCTGTTTGTAATTACCTTTTTGAACCTGTTGATATGTGTGAGGCTTTTTGTCATTTTTTTGTAGAGAAGAAAAGGAAATTAGGCAGAATATCAGGCCTGCTACTTATGATCCTGCTGTTCCTTCAAATCCCTGTGCTACCTTTAGCCAGTTCAGTTCTGTTTCCTATTCTTTTCTACATGACATTGTTAATCAGCTAAAACCGTGTGGGTCTCCTTGTGATGTCATGTTTTGATGTGGTTGGCCCTGTTTTTTCTAGTTTTTATTAATAAATGCCTACAATCAGGAATTGTACCTGATTGTTTGAAGTTTCCGTTCATATACTCACTTTAACTGCAGGATCTCTGTTAGCTGTTTACTGTGATCAGCTCGTATCCTGCTCAGCTCATTGTCACGTTCAGTCAGAGTATTCTGTGTTGACGACAACTGCAGCTTTGTGACATCCAACTCTTTTCTGGTTTTGTCTAGAGCCGACATCAGATCGTCCATCTATGAGAGTAGGATATAAACACTCAAAGTTGTTTATCACACAATATCCATGTATATCCTTTCCATCATCTGTATTCATCGCAATTATAAACAAACACAATCTGACTAAAACTAACACAAACAGCTGTCCTTTTCAAATTTATATTGAAAACACTGAGTGATCTGGATAGGCTGGAAAAAGTAAGTGAAGCTCTTTGCTATAATTTCTCCAAAAGATTATTTGAGTAAATTAAGGAGAAGGGATTGGTGCTTTGTCCTTTTAATAAAAGCAAACGAAGCCTAGTTACTGACAAATCTGTTTTTCTGATGAAACACTGGTCAGTGTGAACTAGTGTTGTCAAAAATGTCCATATTTCGACATGTATCAATGATGAAATATCGAAATGGTTCCAATACTTCTTTTCAGCAGTATCGATACACTGATACCAGCTGTGCTTTCTTACTCTCTCTTCTCTCTGATGGTGAATTGACACACACTCACTCGTCTCATTTGCTCCAGTTGAATAGTGCTTGTATTGCACATAATTTTAGTCATTCCTGCAGGTTTCATGCTCACACCAAAAACACTACTGCACTACTGATCTATATAAGTGGCGCACATAAAGCCGCCTCTCAAATAGCTCGCAAATAACAAATTGACTAGTTTTTCGTGGCTTATTGCGCTTAAACGGTCAAATACATACAAAATTATGTCAGAATGCCAATCTTGCCAAGTATTCAGGTAAATACAGTAGGTTTTGGAACGTAAACAGTTGAGAGAAAACACACGTTGTGTAACAGTATATTGGATCCGTGCATGAACTCTTAACACTCTGAGGTCTGAGGTATCGCTGGCAATACCACCGCGTTTTTTTTCTTACCAGTGTGAAAGAGACTCAAAATACTCTGTCAATGTTGCACATACAATTAAGAGTTATACACCATTTTAATCTTTGGAATATCTTCTTTTATTTGTGTACACTCAGAGTAAAAACAAAATGTTGTGCTTTTCGGAAAATAAAGAAAACTAACATGATGCATGATCTCTCGTCTCCCTCTGAACGAAGTCCAATCTGATAGTTCTCAGAAAATGAACTGTAACTTAGTGAATACTAATGACAAAAAAATTAGACTTATGTCTAAAGAAACGTTGAAATGTCAGGTTTTAAATTGTGTAAGTCAAATCGAAAACAAATATTCTCTGTTTATGTAATCTGTATGAAAAGAGAGCCATGTCAGAAGTCTGTGATTCAGCTCATTATCCGCTAATGCGGCCACACCCACAGAGCCAGTGCTATTCAGAGGCAAATTCAGTCAATACATGCATACATCGTCTCAATCGCGTATTTATTGTCTTGAAAAGTGTTTTGAATAGCCATAGTTAGCGATCTCTGGCCTCTGTTAGTTCTGTTAGTTCCTGGATTGCCTATTCTTCTTTAGCAGGCATTTGTGGACTAAAGGTGCACAGAGCGCTCTCCGGCTGCAAGTATGAATTGAAAACACAATATCCAGCGCTCATAGTAATGACAATAAATATTGAATAAATATTAATCCTCAGCATAGAAAATTGACATAAACATATGAGAATCCATCAATATTTCTCCAAATGTGCATGCTTTTAAGCTAAAAGCCTATATGAAATGCTATAGAGGTAACATAATTGTTCAGACACTTTGCATCACAGAAATACATTATATTTTAAAGAATATAATAGAATACCATTATTTTAAATTGTAATAATATTTCACAGTATTGCTGTTTTTTCTGTATGTTTGATATACACCACATGATCACAGAGGGTTTTTTCACAGCCTACCTGACTGAAAGAGCTCATTATTTATGCAGGTCATTAGAGCTCTTTATGCGATTCTTGACTGAATAACTTTTGTAACTTTAATTATAAGCAGTGTAATGTTTAGGGCCAGAGCTAAGAGATACAGAGCCAGAGATACAGAGCCAGAGATACAATTAAACAATTACATTTAATTGTATCTAGTGTTATTTTACATTTAATTGCTTTCATTTCTGTAGTATTTCTTACCTGAATACTACTGTTAGACCAACCTGAAAAAATTATTTAATTTGTCTCTTTACTCTATTGTTGTCACAGAAGCGGTCTCTGTGGCTCCCTTCTTCTCACCACCTGAGGGCACCCTCACCGGAGTACTAACCACTTCTGGACTACATTTCCCATACCACATACCTGGACTGATTACTCGACCACGCCCACTCACACCTGTTCCCTATCCCACGGACTTTAAAAGGACTCTCACAACCCTTCGTGATTCGCGAAGTCTTGTTTTGCCTGGCTAACATTTCTGAGCGTTTTCTCCTGTGTATTGATCTTTGTGTATGACCTTGGACTGCCTTAACCCTCTGAACCCCGTCTACCGCCTGCCTTGTGAACTCTCTGCCTGGATACTGATTACCTCTGTCTTGATTGCCACCTGTCTTGACCCACTGCCTGGTACTGTTTCTGATTCTGCCTTGTCTATTACACTGCTGTTGCCGATCCCTGACTTTTGCCTGTACGACCACGAGTTACTAATAAAGCTGCAAATGGATCTCCCCGAGTCTGTCAGTCCGTTACAATTGTATTAATTTGTGCTATAGTTTGCAATTTATTTGTTCTTATTTTATTTCTGACTGTTTACTTGTTTTTTTTTTTGTTTTTTTTTGTTTTTTTTGTTTTTGTAAATGTAGTTCAATGATTCAAATAAAGCCTCCCTGTGCTGTGTGTGAAAGTTATTGCAACAAAATTACCCAAATTATCAAAAATTGTGAGATAATAACAAATTATCTGTATGGCGGTATATATGGCAGTTTTCCCCATGGTATCGAAAATGGTATAGAATATTGATATTTTTCAAGGTATCGTATCGAATTTGTAACTTCCAGTATCTTGACAACACTAGTGTGAACTATACTTTGGTCCTTAAAGGTGCTAAAGAGGATCTTTTCGTCGACTGAGAAACCAAAGACTGTTACTGAGTTTTTGAAATGAGCGCATGCGTAAGAATTTCGAGGGAACGCCTCCCAAAACTCGTGCACGAGTATTGGAACACGAGTGTTTACCACCGGCATTCGCTGTGTCGTGTTAGTGGATTCATTATGTCGGACTCACCGCAGGTCACTCATAATCTGCAGTTGTTACTCCTGTCTCCTGACAAAAACATTGCATGCGGCGCCTGTGGAGTGTGGAAAGTTACTGGAGAGCGCAGCCGTGCTCGTCTCTCACAAGGAATGTCATGGCAGTGATTGACAAGCCAGAGGGCCAATCGTTTACGCGATGATCGCGTAAACGATTGGCTGATGTTTTTAAGGCCGTACCTCGTGCACAGATGATATATATTAATATTATTCCTTTCAGTGCACCTAATAAATAGTCTTTTATCAGTTAGTAAAGACAGTTTCAAGTAATATTGCAAAAATGTATAAAACAAAACATCCTCTTTAGCACCTTTAATAATGCAGAAATCCATAAACCTGGAAAAAGCCACAAAAGTACTGCTAAAGACCTGGATCAGGAATCCACACTAAGTCTGTCTACAAATCTAGAAAATTCTGGACTGTTGCTAGTCTTCATAAGGAAGCGGCATCCTGCAAAGATCATTCTACTCTATTCTTGCCCTTAATCTCGGACTCACATGTGCTGCATTATCTGTTCCAAAATAAACTGGGTGTGAATACATCAGCAATATAAAGCTATGATATAAAGTTATAATCTGTGAGAATTTACACAGCGTATTCTTACCTGTCTTTGAGTATTGGGAGTCATTTCTCCTGCTTGGCCTGGGTTCACAGACTGCTTTTGGTTCTGCTCCTTCACTTGTCTGCAACACAACACAGTATATTTCAGTGATTCCATAGAAAGGTGTTTGTATCACACTGTTTGTGTTCCTTGCCACTGTTGCGGATGAGAACAAAACTTGAACTGAAATGAGCTGAATAATGACATTGTTGTCTTCTGCTTTATAGCTGAATCTTTTTTCTCTCTCTCAAAACTCTTTAGAGTGATTATAGCCAATGTTGTGTGGGTCTGACTATTCATGCAAGTCACTGAAATTTTATTAGTGGCCAAGCACTGAAGGTGTGTACGCACCTGTTTATCCATTAGCTTTCTAGTTTTCTCCTTCTTCACAGATAGAGAACAGCCTGAACATTACTTACAGCAATTCTGGATTCTCAAACTCAATCCCTCTAGCGCCACCAATTGTCCAAAGTTGTACTTAGGTTTATGCTAATAACTTTTGACTAGAAACAAAATTATGAGGCTATATCTCTGCAATGCTTCAGCGTAATGAGACGACATGTCATCACAAGCATGACCTGAGGCTACTTGCTGTGTTTAGCCACAGTGCCACCTACTGGTCAGGAGATATGAAAAATAGTTATATTTGCTTGTAACTTCTGTACGGTTTGCCCAAAAATCATAAAACTGATTCATAAAAACATTTTGAATTTTGTCATAAAATGCTGTTTCACAAATGCATTAGTGTATCGCACCTATAGCATCTGCACCATGCCCTGAAGGTAGCCAAAAAGTTCACTCAAAAAAACTTGATAATATATATAAATATTGCTACCTAGCTTTTAATTGCATATTTTAATGAATATGATCTTAGATTCGAGTCATGCCGAGAACAATGATACCAATTATGCCATAGTCGGTCAAATTGTACCAGCCATTTTGAATTTTCTTGAAAACCTACTTTTTCAAACTCCTCCTAGACCTAGACTGTTTGTCCGATTTTTACCAAAATTAGCTCAGATTTTTGTGAGACCAAGCGGGCAAAAAAATTGTGCCAACCTGTTTCTGAGGCTGTATCTCTGCAGTGCTTTGGCATATTGGCACCAAACACTGTAAGTGCCATTGTCTCCTCACACTGACCACACAACATCATTTTGGAAACATTGCCATATATTGGTCAAAAGTGCTAAGCAATTAAATCATATCACTAGTGGTTGTATTAGATTTTGCCTAAAATGTCTTTAATTTCTCATTGTTGCAGTCCGATATTTTATTTGTGCTTAGCCCCTAAATTGCTGCTTGCAGCTATATTTTTTTATATTTTCTCTGAGCTCTTGAAACAGAAAGAAATCACTGGAAGAAAATCACAACTACAAGCCAATATTTGAACTTTAATTAGTTACATGGATACATGGCCTATTTTGTAGGTTAAAAAAGCTATTGTGTGACCACAGAAGATTATATATTGCTCCTTTCAACTGTCTAACTGTTCTTTATCTTCTGGTTGCATGTTTTATACAGTGAAGAAGTTGTAAGGTTTAGGGTTCGGTGCTCAAAGATATCTGTTATAGAAATGTTAACTCTTACTTTTCCAGATACAGGAGCAGCTGATTGCACATAGATTAAAATGTGTAATCAATCTATAATGCACATTTTATAATGCAATTTTTTAGCTTTATGATCATAAAAAATATTGGTGGCCTTTGGCTTTAGTATATTGATGCCAAAGGTTTCTCACTGAAAGCAGTGGACTTACTGGTAATATCTGTAAACAACCAAAGATGATTTTGCCATCCGTATAGTGATATAGTGACAGTAGTGGACACCTTAGGAGTGAGAAAAGTTTGGAAGCTAACTGACCTGTGATGAAATAATCACTCTGCTTTGTTGCTTTACTAAAAAGAACATTTATCTGGATCTGAACAAAGACTGTTTGAATTATGTCTTGTCAGAAGACCGGTGAAGTAATACCTGTAACTCAGTTACTTATTGTGCTACGTTATATGTCTTAAACTTAACGAGATACGGTTGGCATGTACCTCTCCAGCTCGATGATTCTCTTGTCCTGCTCCAGACGTTCAGACTGCAGCTCCCGCAAAAGAGCCAGCACTCTCTGGACTTCAGCATTAGACTTCTCCTCTTCCTCTTTATGACGGACAGCTTCCGCCTGGAGCACCTGCAGCCGCTCCGACAGCTCAGGGTTCCAGCGAGCGACATGCTCCGCTTCACACGCCTTCACTCCAGACAAACAAACACAACGTCAGCAAACTTTATACACTTACATCTGGTAAATATTCTAAAAATCACCATATTTCATTGATTCATACAAACCACAGTCAGAGATTAATCTGAAATGTAAATTTATTCTATGACTTGTATGCATGCATTTAAATATTGACATTAAATTGCCCGTAGTTTAATTGACGATACAGTAGCAATAGCAACACCATGAATTCAAATTGAATGATTTTAATAAAAAGCAAAGATGATCTAATTAATGGAAATATTGAATAATAACCTCACAAATTACAGTAAGTATTAAATTTAAAAATAATATCACTAGTAAAAACATGCCACGCTCGTCAATCTGAGGCAATTCTGGGTGGTTCATCTTACCCCAAAGGTCTAATTTTATCTTTTCACTTAAACTATCATTTTTACTCCACAAATCTAAAAACATTAATGTCCACAAAGCCCTCATTAACAGACACACAAAACTTGATATCAACATCATACAATCTTGCAGATCACAAAATTTGATCAATTAAATTTAACTGAGGGGCAGTTTACACAACATCGTGTTAAACTAAAAACAAAAACTTTTTATGCGTTTTGGCCATTTATTTACATGACAGCTGCATTTTGGGGGCCTGAAAACTCAAACTTTTGAAAACGAGATTCAGATTTTCTGAAAACAATACCGTTATAGTCTCTGTGTAAACTACAAAGACATGAATTTATATAAACAGTGACATGTTCAATCTATAGATGCATAGTTTTTCTTTACAAAGTGACATCGCCATCTACTGGCCTGGCAGCAGAATACAGCGTTCTTAGTCGTTTTTGCGGATCCATGTGAACGGGAATAATTTTGACAACGATGTTGTCTGTATGCAGAAAAAAACAAAAATGCAAAAGAAAAACATTTCCGTTTTTAGTGCATCGTTGTTGTAAAAACGTGCTCCACATATCATACAATTGTTGGTATTTGGATAAAATTACAGATCAACAACAGCATAGCCATTCTACAAAAGTGTTGCGATGATTTATTGTGGGTTGGCTACCATTTCTATAAAGAAAAGGCTTCAGATGTAGAACAAACACAGACACCAATCAAAATTTAACAGGTATCAAAGACTTTTGTTTTTGCCAATAGTGACTTTCTTTGTTCTTAGTTTGAACATGATGTTACTCATAACTGCGACAAAGCAATAAATCTCTTCACTATAGAGAACAGTAGATATGCACAGAGGCCTGTGGGCTATATGTGATTATTTTCATTGGCTTTTGTTGATCAGTGCTTCAAGTGTGCTGAAACTGTTATTAGCGCTGTAAAGTCTCAGGATGTTTATGACTGCTCCTCTTGTGAAACTGCCACTACATGTGGCACAATGTCAAAAAGCAAGAAGGTATAATTTTCTTAGATTGATGTCTGTATACTCAAGAGAATATAAAAGAAACATTCACATAAACTTTGATTGCCTCAGCATGATAAACAATAAGGGATACAGGGGAGATGAGAACTCTTGGAATACAGTATTGCTGAAGCAATGCAAAGAATTACTGAAGGAAATATTAAGTTCGCCAAGGGACTGAATGAATTCAACCCACGGACAGTATTAATTAATTGTACATATATGTTTTAGAACCCATTTCACAAAAGTAATTATGCAAATTAGGCCCCAAAATTGGGCGTGGATCTAGGATGCACCTAAACTTTGGCCACCTAAAATTCTAACATCTTTGCAGAGGGAGAAAACAGCCTGAAAAGTTATGGCAAAAAACATGAACATAATCTCTTAATATCTGATAATACCTTGGATATACAGCAGATTTAGGCTAGCCTGCATGTGGTAAACCCATTGGCTAGTGTTCATTTTTCACTGTTGTTTTGATTTCATCAACGCATACGACATGATTAAAACATATGAGCCACGGCCTGCCAGGCATTAGTGAGCTGAAAGATGGAAGATGTGAGCAGAAATGGTCATCGTTGACTGTTCTAAATTAAAGCAACTATATGCGACCCGTGCTGGCAAAATGAGTCGCAATGAGCACGTTTTCAATTTTCAAGTTAATGTTATTTTTCTGTTACACATTCTCTATTAAAAAACCTTCAAAATGATGTATGATTTGTTGGAATCCGCCAAAAAAAAAAAAAAAAAAATGTCCGAGTTACACCTGTTTGAAGTCAATAGAGTCAGTAAAGTCAATTTCGAGAAAAATCTTTTCTGAAGGTTCCAAAACAAAATTATCTAGCAACCATACCTTAAATCTCTGGTAATACCACCAGATTTGGCATAGACCAAGTCAAAATATATGTATATATATATATATATATATATATATATATATATATTTTAACTTTTTTCCATGATTCCACAATTGTTTGATTAACATTAATGAAACAGACAACCTATATATTAAGACCACACGGATCTAATATAATGTTACACATCAGATGGTTTTCCCCAACAGTTAACCAAATGTTCATTTAAGACATTACAGATAATGTTTGCGTGAATACTCACCAAGACAGATTTTTTGAAATACTGTAATTCTGTGCATATGTGTATATCGGGATCGTGTGCTGTCTGAAGTGTCTTTGTGTGCGCGCTTCGGATTGGTCAGTCAGCTTGAGTAAGATCGTTTTGTTTACATCAGCATGAGTTTTAAAGTCACATTTCATTGGTTCAGACTCATGCCATCGTGAATTTGCTAGGAATATTCACAAAGTTGAAATTCTGCGCTTTAAAACAATACCAAACTTGTGCTGAGAGGAAGCGGCAGTTGTCCAGAAGTGAGCAGAGAAAAATCCCATTTTTCATGGTCAAAGGAAAGGTACTCCTCTCCGGAAACGTGCAAATAAAGATACTTTTAGATGTTTAATTGCTATTTGGAGCATTGGGATTGCTAGACAAGGGCTTAATAAACTCATTTTTGTGAAAACCTCAATTTCGAAATTTTTGCCTGTAGCTCGAAATTAGCCAGTGCGCATTCCCACTCTTTTATCCAGCACGGGTCACATATGCCATTTTTTTTTACCTTGAAATATCAGTTTCAGAATCATTCTGATGGTACACTGACTTCTAATAAGGTGAATGGCTTTTCTTTTCTTTTTTTTCCCTTTTATTTTTTTACGTTACTAGGTTTCATTTACATGGTTTCTGATTATGTTCACCTGAGTCTTGTTTAGTTTCTCATTTTCTCTGTGTATTTCTAGCCCTGTGTTTCAGTTCTTCTCTGCCTCCATGACCAAAAACTTTGTGTGATTTAACTGGATTGCAGGTGCTTAGCCAATACAATGCAGATTTTTGGACTGAAATTCTGAGAGTGATGCAACTCTTTAGTCTCTTCATGTCACATGAAACCACAAACACGTACATAATTACAACCAGGACCTGAACCACATGTTTGCGTGTGACTGACATTCTAACAATGACATTCAGAAAGCTGCAAATAAACCTGCTGTGAACCAGAGAAGGTCTTCCTCTGACATTTCTACTCACATACCTCTTTTTCTGAGAGACGCTCTTGTAGGGAGACAAGTTTGCTTTTCAGTTCCTTATTTTCATTCTTATGCATTTCTGCCTCTTCTATCTGTCACAAAAGATAAAGTAATGGTTAGTCATTTGCATACAGTGAATGTTTTGTTTTTTGGTCCACTTATAGATGGTGCACTTTCGTTTCATTGAAGGACAAATTGCAATTGCAGGTGTCCAATCCTTCTCCTGGAGGGACACCTTCCAACAAAATTTAGCTCCAGCCTTATAATTAAACAAGTGAAACAGCTAATCAAGGCCTTCCGGATTTTTGGAAACGTCCAGGCAGGTTTGTCGGAGCTAAACTCTTCAGGTAAGTGTCCCAATGGGAGTAGCTGATGTTTAATTGTATGTGGTTACAACTGACATTAAATACACAAGCATGCTGATGCTCTTTCCTTGTACTCTCGCATATATTCGGCACCTTCTCAGAGAGAGCCTCTTCCAGTGTAATGAGAGCGGTGTCCGTGTTGCTGGAGTCGGCCTGCAGAGACGTCATTCTGTCCCCCAAACTGTCCAACTGTTTGTCCCTGTCCTTTAACTGTTCCTGCAGGTTCTCAGCCTGAGAGACAGGGAGATTTAATCACTGTTAACAATTCATCACCTCTGCCAAGTAATTCTGAAGCTAAATACATAACATGTACCTTGCAAGGCCAAATGAAAAACAAGTATATATACTACTGCTACTAATAATAATGCATTTCAAGGAATTGCATACATCACTTTAGTTACAACAAGCACAGATGCAGTTTGAATGTTTCTGCAACTAAAGGTAGGTCACATGATAATGACAACATCCGGACACATTCATGCTATATAGAACATAGTTTTTTAGCGGTCACAATTATTCAAAATAAGTACCTGCTCAGTATGCCTCTCTTGTGATTTTGGACACAACCTCAATCTCACTCTAAAAAATCTGAAACAAATTTACACTCTAAAATACCGTATTCCATGTCGCCTGTTTTTAATGCTTAAGCCATGATTAAAAAAAAAAAAAAAAAAAAAAATCCTAAATACTTTCCTAAATCCTAAATGATTATTGCAGCTGCTGTGAGAAAAGGCTATAAATGATCCATCACCTACAGCATCCTCACGTGATATAGCCTACTAGCTGGGACTCCTCCTTTATGTAAACAGACATGACGTAATGACGCAAAGACGAACGGCTGTATGCTTGAATTTCCTGCGGAAAACCACCAGTACCGCTCTTATTAGAAAACATTATTACAAGTTTACCATTGTGAATCGGGCTAAGGTAAGGAGATAGTTTTGAACACTGGCTGGTTATTTACTCAAAATTGATTTTGGATCATTTTTAAGAAGCATATTTGACAAGTAAAATGCTTTTCATTTTGGTTGGTAACTCTGTCACTCTGATCATTGTCCTGCAGAGTTTAGCTCCAACTCTAATCAAACACACCTGAGAAATCGAACCAAAGTTTTCAGGATTACTTACAAATTACAGGCAAGTGTGTTTCATTAGGGTTGGCGCTCAACGCAGAACAAACCCTCGGCTTCCCGAAAGCTGCAGCAGGAGAGGTGTGCTATTACTGTTTGATGTGAACAGACCAATCCAAACCATATCTAATATCAGTTAGGACTGGGATCTTCTGAATTTTGATTTGAGGAAACTAAACTTAATTTACTGTGTTCATCCAAATGATAATTTGAAAGAAAAAACTTTTGGGAGTTAGTAAAACTCAAAAAAGTCCATGCAAAAAAAGTAAAAAAAATATAAATGTAACACTGGTCGCCACAATTATGAGTTGAGAGGTTGTTTTTTTCTTTCTTTTTTTTTTTTTTATACAGTGGATTGGAAAATAAAAAGGTTGAAAGAGGTGCTCCTGCTTAGAAAGCATTTCTCTTACCATGCCTAGATAAGTGCACAGCTCTGTGTATTAATGTATTCAGATCAAACGTTCGTCGAGTTCTGATCTACATGTGTCCATTGTAAACTGTCTCTGGGCAAGATATGGTCCAGATTTACATGTGAATTTGGTTTTAAGTGAGAGCGTCTGTTGGACTGGGAGTGCGCAGCTGCATATGTGTGTGTTTAAACAAAACTTTCTCTGTGCGCGTCTAAACTGAGAACATTTGTGTTCTAAATTGAGACTGTTTGGCTACAATTACATATGCAGATACACCACTGAAACAGCCAAAGGAGTAAAGATTATGACCGGTCTAAACTGCCTCTATTTGTACCGCATCCTCTTGAAGTCACATTCAGAACTTTGAAGCACTATTGAGATCACTCTACAAATGAAAGCCAGTGTAGATTTAGTCTGCTAAAAGTGATTGTGTAAATATTTTGCATCATATCATCTTAGATACAAACCACATTGTCACCAATATGCATTATAAGGTGAATATTTTGTGGACACCTCTGTCTTATTAACAGGTTTGTTGATTCAGGTCATTTTTTTGGAGGGTCCTTTCATAAGTGAAGTCCAGCTTTGAGGACGGTTCATCTCAAAGGTGTCCCAAATAGTGTTTCCGGTCTGGGATTGGTGCAGGACAGACAGTCAGTTTCTTCTACACCAGAATCAGTAAACCATTTAATCTTTATAGTCATTTTGGAACAGAAATGGCCCCCACTATAGTATAGTTTCATCTTAAAATCAACATACAGCCTGGAAAACGTTTTTCTAAACCTTTTAGTAAACAGTTTGAGGCTGTATGTTTAGTGTGTTTTATCACATTATCTGGAATTCCCCTCTGATTGCTGATGCTATTATCAGCAACACTCACTTTTTCTTTTCTTTTGTTTTGCCAAAGCACTGACATAGTAAAGGAAGAACAAGAGAGATGGAGATATAAGAAACCAGGCATAGATATGCAGCTGTTGTGGGTCTACACAGAAACTAGCCTTTATCAGTTCACTGTCTCAAGGCATGTTCATATTGGGAGTGATTTGTTTATGTATATTTTACGATTAAAGTTACTTGTAACATTCGCCTCCTTCTTCCCTGAACTGTTACAGTTACGTTTGATCACTTAAATTCACATTATTTTATTTTATTCTAATGAAACAGCCACAAGTGCTGAATTAAAGGTGCCATCGAACGTTTTTTTACAAGATGTAATGTAAGTCTAAGGTGTCCCCTGAATGTGTCTGTGAAGTTTCAGCTCAAAATACCCCATAGATTTCTTTTAATTAATTTTTTTAACTGCCTATTTTGGGGCATAATTAGAAATACGCCGATTCAGGCTGCGGCCCCTTTAATTGCTCACGCTCTCCGCCCCCTCCTGAGCTCTCGACTCTATCATTGCATAAACAAAGTTCACACAGCTAATATAACCCTCAAAATGGATCTTTACAAAGTGTTCGTCATGCATCATATTTATTGTGTTTATTTGGATGTTTACATTTGATTCTGAATGAGTTTGAGGCTATGCTCCGTGGCTAATGGGCTAAAGCTAACTTTACACTCTGTTGGAGAGATTTATAAAGAATGAAGTTGTGTTTATGAATTATATAGACTGCAAGTGTTTAAAAATGAAAATAGCGACGGCTCTTGTCTCCGTGAATACAGTAAGAAACGATGGTAACTTTAACCACATTTAACAGTTCGTTAGCAACATGCTAACGAAACATTTAGAAAGACAATTTACAAATATCACTAAAAATATCATGTTATCATGGATCATGTCAGTTATTATTGCTCCATCTGCCATTTTTCACTATTGTTCTTGCTTGCTTACCTAGTCTGATGATTCAGCTGTGCACAGATCCAGACGTTAATACTGGCTGCCCTTGTGTAATGCCTTGAACATGGGCTGGCATATGCAAATATTGGGGGTGTACATATTAATGATCCCGACTGTTACGTAACAGTCAGTGTTATGTTGAGATTCGCCTGTTCTTCAGAGGTCGTTTAAACAAATGAGATTTATATAAGAAGGAGGAAACAATGGAGTTTGAGACTCACTGTATGTCATTTCCATGTACTGAACTCTTGTTATTCAACTATGCCGAGGTAAATTCAATTTTTGATTCTAGGGCACCTTTAAACAAAGAAAACAAGAGATTAAAAAAATAAAACTTTACTGCGTTGATCTATTTAACAATGATTAGATTTCTGTCGATAAAAGTATCCAAACAGTTGCTCAGCTGTCTAATAAAATACAAAATATTAAAGCGTCTGTGGTGCTTCCTTGGTTTCTACTGAAGTTAAACCGGAAATCAAAGGTAACACAGATATGACATCATTGACAGGCGAACCGATGACACAGGCCATTACACTGGTTAAAATTGCTGATTTCTGTGTATTTTCTCTGAAACATTTGGGATATTGTAAGTACACAAGTACACATTTCAATATACTCTGAAGACAGCAGATCAACAATAGCATTAGATATGCTGCAATGCCATTTATCTGCCTGATACATCACTGATATATAGTTAGTCCTGCACATAGGGTTAACATGTAAGGGAGTGAGTATCAACACAGCTCAAAAAGCATGTGTCAACTCGTCTAGCTTTCCACCTTGGCATCCTGATATCTGTTACACCATTCAGTGAAAAGAAATCACAGGTCTCTCGTAAACATACTTAAAGGAGACCTATTATGCAAAATTCACTTTTATAAGGTGTTTGAACACAGACGTGTGTAAACAACCCACCTATAATGATAAAAATCCACCCACACTTTTTTTTATAATCCCCATAAATCATAAACAGTCTCTCCAAACGAGTGTTTCCAGAAGCCCCGCCCACGATCTGGCCCATTAGCTTAGCTCCTCCCCTGAGTGAGCTGTACACAGACCGCCATGTTTATCTCCTCAACAGAGCATTTAACAGCAGCATTCAGACATGTATTCTTATTAAAGCTACTAAAGTTATTTAATCAAGAGCAGTGAGTGATTTTCTGAGTTGTTGTTTGGTTCATATTAACAGCAGATACAGCAGTAGATACCGTATATTACGCTGCTGTCACTTTAATACACAGATCTAATATACACATGTGATTTCTTTCCCAGCTGTTTACATTCACAGACATAACCAACTGCGTTTATGTGAACTTTGTGTGTTTTTGACAGTTTAAGCTCAATAAGATGTGAAAGAGAGATTAGTTTAACACTCACAGGATGCAGCGTCTGACAGACTCAGAAAGTTTAGACTGTTATGGCTTTAAAATGCATGCAGATAATAAACTTTCATGATGATTAAGAACTGCAATGTCACATGAGCGTGACCGCGATAGAGATAATAATCAAAACCAAATAGATGTTTTGTTAGTTTTTGGCAGAGTATCCGAGGCATGTGCTGTACAGGCTCCACCCTCTTCTGAAATGGGGGTGGGGAGCAGCAGCTCATTTGCATTTAAAGACACATGCGCAAAAACAACATGTTTTTCCTTCCACTCAAAAATGGCCATTTACAACATGGTTTCAGAAATTATCTTGATTTTGAGCTGAAACTTCACAGACACATTCTGGGGACACCTGAGATTTATATTACATCTTGTAAAAAGGGGCATAATAGGTTCCCTTTAAGTTATAACAACTCTCTGGATAAACTTTTAGCATGTTAATGAATATGCCAGGTTAGTAGGATTAGTCCTGCTGCTGCAGAGCATGTAAACCTGCTACAGATGTGCTGAAGAAAGTGTGTGAAACATACTGCCATGGGTGCACAGATAGATATTCATAAATGGTCAGATGATGCTGCAGGGGACGGTTTGAGAGACAAACCCTGCTGATGCTGTCCAGATATAAATGATTTGATAAATATATGTTTTGTATAAACCACGGCCACTGCTCCAACCCCAACAAACTAAACAAGCTAAGCAAGGTCTTCAGAGTTCGGCAAATTTGAGCTAAACTTATTGAGGAACGCTGCACTAGAAGGTAAGACATATTGCCAACAGCTGTATAGTTTGAGGCTGTTTACACACTTTGGTTTCTGTCTCGAATGAACCATGTAAAACTGCTTTTGTAGGAAAAATCTTTTGTCCTCATCAGTGTTAATTACATCTGAATGTCTTGTGTACCTTTTTCTGCAGGATCTTGATCTTCTTCTCCTTGACCTCCAACATGTCCTTCAGGTCACATATCTCACTGTTCAGTGTTCCCTTCTCTTCTATGAGATCCTGGATCTGTTTGCTCTTCTTGTTTAGGAATGACTCTCTCTCCTCCAGACGCAGACGGAGAGCATCCACCTTCAGAGACAATTCAAAACTAACTATGGTAATCCTCAAAGCTGGCTTTTACGAGTGAGCTCTTTGCTGCTTCTTTATTTGACACTATTTTATAAAAGTCAACAGGAATCATGGGGAGAGAAAGAGGAAGCGAGTGGAAACACGAAACTAACCAGATTCAAACATATTTTCTGTGACTTATTTAAACTGAGAACTATTTAGTCCTAATAAGCAAATAACAATTCCTTTACTACAAGACACTTAAACAATACTAATTGAGTTAATTGCGGTGACAATGAATGAAGAGCTCACTATTTGTATATAGCGTACTAATATATTAACAATGTAGAGACTACAAAATATTAACTATGAATTCATGTTCATGTTTTGTAAGTACTTTATTATTGTGTTACCAAAAAAGGCATCTAACTTTCTCGTTCCCAGTTTCGTGAAGCTTGTAAAATAAGACCAGAAACACTATCCGTTATCCAGAACCCTTATCGCCCCAAATGTCAAATAAAATTGTCTTCCCAGAATTTTAATGTTGATTCTTATGACTATTATTATTATATCATTAAAAAAGCAAGTCAGTGAATTCAAATTTGATTTTACTAGACAGTTGGAATGTGGTATAGAATGTAATGGAATGTAATAGAAATTATATTAAACAAATGCAATCTTAGAAATTAGATATTAAATCTTAATTTGGTAATTAAGCTTATCAAAAACAGCAATCAATAAGCATTCTTATTATATATTCTACATTTGGAGTAACAACAACATTAGGAGCCTTTAAAATAGCATAATAGGGGCACTTTAAGATGTTTACTGGTTATTTTGTAATCATAAAAGACTTATTCAAGTCTGATATATGGGCAGGGCGTGCAAGTTACAGCATTTCAGACTATTAAAAATGCAGTGAGATGTGAGAACTGAGGATTGGGTTACTCTTCACCTGAGAGCGACAGAGTTCGATTCTATGTACATAGCTGCTACAAACAAAACACATCAGAAAACATATTTAGTGTCCAGTGAATAAATATATTTCATATGAGCTGTAAAGATGACATGCAGCTAATATGGCAAGCCGTTTTGACTTTTATTTATTCTCAGGATATGAATTCTTGATATCAACAATTCAATTTTCACTAGTTAAAAAGATAATTCTTGATATTAGGAATTACATTTCCACTAGTAACAATGGCAATTTTTGATATCAGAAATTACATTTCCACTAGTAACAAAGTTAATTTTTGATATCAACAATTCAATTTTCACTAGTTAAAATGCTAATTTTTGATATCAAGAATTACATTTTCACTAGTAAAAACTAGAATTCTTGATATCTGTAATTGTATTTTCACTAGTGAAATGTCACCATAGGCTGCCATTCAAATTCAATTTTTGATAATTGATTTCTTACTAGTTGAAATTCTAATTTCTCATATCAAAAATACAATTCTTACTAGTAAAAATGTGAATTTCTGATATCAAGAATTCAGTTGTCACTAGTTGAAATGTCAGTTCTTGATATCAACAATTGAATTGCTACTAGTAACAATGTTCATTTTTGATATCAATAATTTGATTGTCACTAGTAACAATGTTAGTTTCTGATATCATGAATGTGATTGTTACTAGTAAGAAAGCCATTTTACATATCTGAAATTATGTTGATATCAGAAATACATTTTCAGATATCAGAAATGAACATTTTTACTAGTAGCAATTCAATTGTCGATATCAAGAACTGACATTTCAACTAGTGACAATTGAATTCTTGATATCAAAAATTCACATTTTACTAGTAGCAATGTAATTATTGATATCAAAAATTACGATTTTTATTAGTAAGAATTGTATTTCTGATATGTGAAATTGGAATTTCAACTAGTAAGAAATCAATTATTGATATCAAAAATTGAATTTGAATGGCAGCCTATGGTGACATTTCACTAGTGAAAATACAATTACAGATATCAAGAATTATAGTTTTTACTAGTGGAAATTCAAATGTTGATATCAAGAAGTAACATTGTTACTAGTGAAAATGTAATTCCTGATATCAACAACTGAATTGTTGATATCAATAATTGAATTGTTGATATCAAGAAGTAACATTGTTACTATGGAAATGTAATTCCATATCAAGAATTAATATCCTGAGATGTGAATAAAAGTCAGAACGGCTTGCCATAAGCTAAAGGGCAAGTTGAAGATTTTGACATCAAGATAACAAGGTAACATCACACTTAAAGCATAACGTGTAATTGTAACTGACCTCTGTCTGAAGGACACAAGCTCGGTGTTCTTTGGCCGTGAGAGATTCCTTCAGGACCTCTATGTGCTGTTTGCAGTCTGAGTTTTGATTGGTCAGTGCGTCAAGCTTCGTTTGCAGTGTCATCGACTCAGACTCTTTCTTTACTACTTCCTGTTTCAGCAGATCAATCTGAGAAAGATAAACAGATACAGCAAACCGTGCAATGATTAGTAAAAAAAACATTTCAAATTAGAGAAAATTAATTAACTAGAGAGATGAAATGCTGAATTGTGTTGTCATAGCCATTGAAATAGGAAGACATCTGTAATGAGTGATTGTCATGCCCTGCAGTGTTTAAAAATATATCAGACTCATAGGTTTTGTATATGACTTCACCATATAAATAAATTAAACCCCATTCTGTTTCTGCATCCATCCGTCACCAACAAAAGGAACAAAAATGGCTGTACTATGAAGCCAAATACTTCTTGGATTTTATTTTAAATGAGAAGACATGCAGGTCGATCATAGACCATTTTATTGAAAACACTGAGGAGAAGATCATAGGTAATGTCACTGAATTTCCAGAATTGTTTTAAGCCCCTTAAAAAATCTCATACAGAAATTATAAAGAAAGTTGGTTTTCCAGGTAAACACTAATTTCCTCATACTTTTGAGGACATGTGACTTGCTCACAGCTCCTTGATGTAGTTGATGTAGTCTCCTAATGACCTTTTCCCTCATGACATTCTTACTCTCACGTTAAGTGATGTGTGATCAATATTATGTCCAAATTAATTTGGTGCCACCTTGAGACCCACAATATTCTGGTGCCCCATGTATTCGCCAGCACTGCTATTCAGTGAAAAACAGTGCAGCTTATGTGAAAGTACCCATCTCTCCATCAGTCCATTCTAACCTTGTTCTTCATGAACTTTGAGTGGTTCTTATAGACTTCCATCTGTTTGAATTCTTCACCCCGGCCATCTGTGTGCAAAAGGCCATTTGTCTTCATCGTCTGGATCTCGTCCTCCAGGTCTCGAATATTGCGCTCCAGTGATGCAAGTTTGGTGTCCTGTGTGGGAGATGTGATGCACAAAAAGCCACGTATGTGATGCTATCCATATATCTGGGTCTGTAAGGCCTTGAATCTTCCAACTTGAAGACTTTATGTTTTTGTTATTAGTATCTGTTCCAGGTTCAAGGAACTTTAAGGTTTAGTTCACTCAAAAATGAAAATTATCCCATGATTTACTCACTCTCAAGCCATCCTAAGTGTATATGACTTTCTTCTCTCAGCCAAACATAATATATTAATAAATATCTTGGCTCTTCCAAGCTTTATAATGGGAGTGAATGGCACTCATCCATCCATCATAAATATAATCCATATGACTCCAGGAGGTTAATAGAGGCCTTCTGAAGAGAAGAAAAATATCCATATTTAAAACTTTATAAACTATAATCACTAGCTTTTTTGTGTACGGCTGTACACAAATCGAGTTCTGGCAGAAGAGTGACCTCTGACCCGACGTATGACAAACTGATGAACGTGGAAGCTCAGAGGATAGAGCAAAACAAAACACCGGTCATGAATTAGAAGTCTAAAACAAGAAATTTTAAAGAGAAATGTGGGAGTATTTTGATATAAGAGAAGAGGAGCTTGAGTTTGTTGCACAGCCCTGTTTGTTTGAACCGCGAGAGGTGTCTAAGATTACGATACTCCTACATCCTACATCCTGTGTTGGGTCAGAGGTCACTCTTCTGCCAGAACTAGGCTTACGTACGGCCGTTACCGGAAGCTAGTTTATAAAGACATAAACATGCATATTTTTTTCTTACAAAAACCCATCGCTTCAGAAGTTCTTTATTAACCCCCTGGAGTCGTATGGATCACTTTTATGATGTATGGATGGGCTTTTTTGGGCTTCAAAATCTCGGGTACATTCACTACCATTATAAAGCTCGGAAGAACCAGGATATTTTAATATAACTCAGGTTGTGTTTGGCTGAAAAAAGAAAGTCATAAACACCTCGGATGGCTTGAGGGTGAGTAAATTTTCATTTTTGGGTGAACTAACCCGTTAAACTCTTTCCACAACATGCTGTTGATTACCACAGATGACATATTCAGCTCATCTCTCAGTTTATAAAATCACAATAAATGAGGTTTGCTAAGAGTACAATGGCACAACATGAATGTGTAAAGCATACGTGCAGCTCATATCTTATTCTAAGCATGTGTCCAGGATGTGTGTTATTTGAGCTGTCTAGATCATTTTTTGTTTTTATTTCAGGTTGGATTACTTTTCAAAGTGGATGAATATGATGTCCATGACAATAATCTTGAAAGATGAAAATGTTCAGTCTGACGTGTGTGTGTACTGTACCTTCCATATGAAATCAGGCTCGTAACACAAAGCTGGCGATGTTCTCTGAAACACATGACATGTCGGCATACTTTAATAAGAATGCATATGGAGTAACATACACAGGGACAATCATAAAAGATGACACCAGTATAAATAACTAAAGTTACTAGCATGGAATGAATAAAACTTCTTAAATCAGTATCTTGTTTGACTTTGAAGAAATTCCTGTAATTGTTGGTTATGTGACGTCCATAGTGGAGCAAACTGTGCAGCAAAGCAGTCGGTGCATCCACTGGACTGGACAGTGGCGAGCATGTTTGTGTTCTCACAGGGTGTGTCTCAATCCATTCCCTAGGCCATGAATCACTATATCATGTGCACAAATTCAGATACTTGTGATTTGCTACACATTGCGACACTGTTGACTCTATTGTTGACTCAACATGACAATGTACGTGCGCTGTAAAATGTCACCACTGTTATTTATCATCAGCAGCTGGACTGACATTCTGAAATTATTTTTAATGCTGTTAAAAGCACATTTTTAATATATAGTTAAATATCCCTGCAATAGAGTTTTCTCTCAGAATTAATCATGCTGCCCTATTAGAAGTGACCTGATGTCTTTCATAAGCACCCATTTGTCCATCCGCAGCCATGTTGCTTCAACGTTTCTCAATATTTTTGTTAATAAAGAACATAATGGGGATTGATCAGGCACATTCCTCTGTGATGCACTCATTTGCTGATTGTTCTGTCAGTCTGTAAGTAGTTGCTTTAAGTTGATGATCAGTACGGTTGAAGATTTGCTGACTTCACAGGCTGTTTTCTTTTTTACACCAAAAAGGGCTACAGCGAAATAAAACATAAAAAGTAAATAACAAAACAATAAATTAATTAAAAACAACCTTAAATAAATGTGTATTAATCAACTTCCAAAGTTGAAGCATTTCTGATATTGAACATTCTATAACTTGGGGACTTTAAATGACAAGCTCTTCCCCCATGGTCTTAAGTTTACATGAAGGCTGATGAAGTAAAAGAGTGTTGGCAGAACAGAGAGAACGTGAAGAAATGTTTTGACTAAAATCACAAAGATACACTGATGTCCAATTGTAATGCTTTATATGTTAAAATTAGAATTGTTCTAGCATTGATAGGAAACCAATGCGACTGTGAAAGCACCGGTGTAATGTGTTCCTGCGGAGAGATACAAGTAAGCGCATGAGCAGCAGAATTTTGAATATACTGTAGCCTGCTTAAAGATTAGCTGGGAGCCCAGAAGACAAGGCTTTATTAATCTAACCTAGATGAAGGCGATTTTTGAGATGTTTTAATTGCACATCAAATGTTACCTGAGGATCAAAAAGATTCCACACCTGTGAAGTGGGAAGTATCATATTAGAGTCAACAACCAAGTTAATATGATTGGGCTTACGAGTAGCTACCATCGTGCCAATAAACATCAGCTCAGTTTTTGAGCCGTTCAGTTTCAGGAAGCTTTTCTGCAGTTAACATACTGTGGACATGAGGGCTATAGGTGATGTAGATTTGAGTATACTCAGCATAGCAGTGATACTCAATGCCATGCTTCCTGATAATCAGCTCAAGTGGAAGCATATATATACTAAATAAAGTTGGGCCCAACACTGAACCCTGAGGAACTCCCTGTTGAACAGGCATCAGATTTGTGTTTTCCCAGGCTAACAAACTGGGCACGATTGGTTAAGTAAGAATGAAACCAATTGAATACTGTCCCAGAGAGACCCAGCCAACTAACTGAGTAGCCACAGCACGCTCCAGGACCTTAGCCCGAAATGGGAGGTTTGAAATAGGCCTATAGTTGGACAAGTCAGAAACATCACAACCACACTTCATAGGGACCGGTGTAATGGCAGCTTGTTCTCCTTGTCTTGTTTTCATTTTTAATTCTGTGTTTGAAGGGTTGCAGATGTAGGCAATGTTTGACTGGAATGTCTTGATGCATGTATTGTCCCAAGTTCTTAGTCATTATTTTTTAAATAAATGTTATCATTTAAGGTGTAAAGAGATTAATGGCTCCCTAGGATGTATTCCAGTTCATGTAAGTGATCATGGAATTTCAGTCAAGGACATGGTTTGATGTTGATGAATTCCATGTTTTCCAAAGGGATTCATTTCAATCATTCTCTCTCTCTCTCAGCCCTGGTTAGGAGAGGCTCGTGGAACTTTCTCATCACAGTATTTCTGGCATCCCCTGGTGGTCACCACTCGACTCGGCTATTATTATTATTTCCTAGTGAGCTTTCTGTAGGATCAGTGTTGAATTTTTCAGTGTAGTTCTGAGAGTTTGAGTTTTTAATTTTTGACATGCATAAATTCCTGGAAAGTTTCCAAATGGATCGATGAGTTCTTTACAAATTAAAGAAACTCTTAACCTGTTAACTGTGGTGTCCTCCTTTTCTTTTCTTTTTTTTACTCACATATTTTAGGAATCATCACAAATTAGGTATCATTCAAAAGCTTAAACACTCAAAATTCATCTTGTGAAAATCGTTTACTGTACTGTTTTATAATCAAATCTTTTTCTAAACTTGAGAAAACACATATGGTTGGAAAGGTTTAAGACTTCAGGTTTCATATTTGATGTCTGTTTTCTGGTAGAATTGATATTGTGACAGAAATGTATTAATTTGTCACAGGAGAAAGCATAAAAATCAATCAATCAATCAATCAATCAATCAATGGAGTGTTTGTCAACCGGTGGCTCTTTTTGGTACAGATCCTAAAACAAAATCTCACACAAACCCCAATTTTTTTATATTAACTTCAAATTTGGAACACAACTTGGTTAGACAATCTTTTTTAGAGTCAAAATTATTTTATAAAATATATATTTTGAATAAAATATAAATGATTAATTCAGTACAGCTGCTTTACTGTAAACTTAAAGTTCTATAACTGTTTTACATTCTCATTTTATGAATTGCTTTCGCTTCAGCAATAATCTGCTGGGTGTCTTAAAAAGGGTCTCAGTTCTGTATTCCAGAGCATTAATGAATTACAACCATTTAAGTTTGGATTACAATTAACAGGATTAGATATGTTGCGTACAAAGAAATGCATTACAATCACTGGTTAAAGCATGAACAGCAAAAGTGACAGATTTGAATTTCTTTAATTCAAATTCAGCTGTATTTATTGTGCTACTTTACCTTACCTTGTTCCTCGATCTGGGCATTTTGCATGTTATATACAGTGTGAAGAGGCAAGTGTAGGTGTTACAGATCTCACCTTCACGCTGATGACAGTGTTCAGGACTTTAGTCTGGGTGGCTTCCGTTAGATGGTTTCTCCCGTGTAACTCCTGCGGAGGAACTCGATAGAAACAGGGATGTCTGCTCGTCATTCTCTGTTTTTCTATGGCTTTCTTACACTGACCTGAAGATGACGTCCTCTTGTGTTTATAACAGTACTTGTTTCTTTTTTTGTGATGTTTTGATAGCTAAGCTACATGTATGTGTTTGTTCTTCGTTTCTTTCTGTCTAGGTTTTCTTGCAGGTTATCGCTGAGCAATTGTGCTACAGGTATCTGCCTCTATCTATTATTCATTGAATTTTCTTTTCCTTTTATGGCTTCCTTCCCTCTAAAATGTGATCTGGCTCTCACAATGGCACAGTCAGCTGGTAAACGCTCTCAGGCAGCCGTTATCAATAATTCATGCACAGTGTTTTCCTGTAAGTAACTTTGCAAGTACAGGTCAACTTAGTTGTCTGTTAGGTTAGGGTTTGGGTTAGTAGAATACATTGACATGTAGTTGCCAAGTTACTTATGGTTAGTAGAATGTCTAAAGTGATCCAAATTAAAGTGTTACTGTTCTTAGTTACATAAATGTAACCTAAATCATCTATGTTCAATGATAATGGTTACTAGTGAAGAGTTCAGTAAACATCCAATTTCAACTTCGCTGAGAGGCTTCATTGTCTGTGTTTTTGAGACAAAACCTCTTTGAAAAAGATATTAAATGGGCTGTTGACTCACTCAGTCACTATCAGTTTGGATGGAAATTCATCTCAAACAGGCCATAGAGCATTAACATGGATGCAATCAACGCAGAGCCATAACTCAAGAATATACTGCACTGATGTCTAGCCTTCCAGCATATGTAACATTTATAAATCAAAAATGTTGCAATTCATTTTTTTTTTTTTTTTTTTTTTTTTTATGTTTGAGCTTAGTTAACTTGTGAAAAAGAAAAAGTTCCAAATTACAATGCATGTTATGGGTAAAAAAAAGACTCTCCTCTAATGCATGAATTATTAAATATTGAAGGAAAGCACCTTATTCTTTCTTTTTGCTTCAGAAAAAGAATATGGTCATTACCACTTCCCTTTTTTGACAAAATGATGTATCTTGCAAGAGTTGTACACTATTCTACAGTTTCTAATTATTCATTTAATGCCTTAATGTGTCTGTACTGTCTATGAATGGACATTCCTACTGGCATAAAATAATTTTATTAATAATATATCCAATTATTCAAAACAACAATGAACCTTAATAATGTGCAAATATTATTGCACTAATTGTGTCAAACTGGGAGTAAATATGTAATTGGATTCAAGAAAGGAGCTATATCAATAAATATTATTAGTGTGTGTATAATAAATATAAAACATTATTATTATCATTCAGCAGAGGCTATGAAATATAAAAACTCTTTTTCAAACAATAAGTCTCAACACTGCAGCATAAGTTTATTTTCAGTTTTATTTCCAGACGTGTGCAGCAGTTGGAGATTTTAACACACTGAAGATGAAAATGTGGTAGTTTGTGTTCGGTCTTAATGTTAAATTCAGACTAAATCTGATCTTCTAGCTGAGTTTGAGCACCTTGTTTCACTGCCACTTTTTAAATTACTTTATTCCCTTTTATTTTAATTGCTTAACTTGTGACAATACAATATAATGAAAATGCAAAGACTTGTATAGTCATTTAATTTATTTTTACAGGCTTTTACAGGCAAGTACAATGAGTTGCTAAGCTCTAGAAACCGCAGAGCTATTTTTGATGAAACTGCATGAAACTGAAAAGTGTATAAATGCCTAAAATTCTGAATAAAGTCTGTTATGTGGTCCAACAGGTGCATCAGTTCCTCATAAGGAAAACAATTACAACTTCCATTCCCCTCACAACGTCACTGATTTGCCGTGTTTCTTCGTCAGATGTTAATAGTTGGTATTTACAGACCTTAAAAAGTACAAACTGTTGTCTTTCATATTTCTATAATGTTTAGAATGAATGAAAATGTAAAATGAAAAGTCAATGGCACCTAACCTATGAGTGACCAAACCACTTACATAATAGATTCAGTCTGCAGAAAACAGCATATTGATAAATAGCTTAATCTCTGTGAGTGATATGTTTCTGTATAATAATCTGTACTTGTTTAACCCTTGTATTATGTTTGAATTCTGGGTACATTTTTATGTTGTGGATCAAATTGACCCTAAATGGATTCAGTACAATTCACGAAAAAGAAAAAAAAAAAGAAGAAAAAACTAAAACAAACAAAAAAAAATCAGGTAAGAACAGTCAACCTTTAATATTAATACAACAAAAATAAACATGAGAACAAATTATTTTTAAAACTATTGAACAACAATTTGTTTTAAATAATATGATTATAAACAGTATTTTAACTATTTTTTATTTAAAATATAACATTTTTAAATTCTTTGGATAAAAGTGTCTGCCAAATGCATTCATGTACATTTAAATACCATCAGAATGTAGATGAGAAACTGACATAAAAAATACATCTTTTTTGTTTTCTTTTTTTTTAAATTTTAGGTCTGTGCATCTGCGGTAAATCATGAAATTGCGGGCCAAATTGACTCACAACATGGTGACCGAGAGAGCAACACGGAGCAAATGAAGAAAACACATGCAAATAGAAAAGACATCAGCAAATTAAGAAAACATCTTCATCAGTTTGACAACACGTCTGCTGCAAATACTCACAATGCAACCAAATACAGAAACACACTGCAAATATTCACAACGCACATTTGATCAGGATGTTAAAATACACAAAAAACTCACCTTTCAGGTCATCGACAACACCACTGATGAGTAGACATTGAACAATAAGCATGTCTCAGACAGGTAAGTCACTTGAATCCTTTCTGTTGTGGTCTGTGCTGTTTTCAGCGTGTTTCTGTGTTTGGTTGTGTTGTGAGTATTTGCAGAGCATCTGTATTTGGTTGCAATGAGAGTATTTGCCGTGCGTTTCTGTATTTGGTTGTGTTGTGAGTATTTGCAGCGCGTTTCTGTATTTGGTCGTGTTGTGAGTATTTCCAGCGTGTTTTTGTATTTGGTTGTGTTGGAAGTATTTGCACCACATTTCTGTATTTGGTTGCATCGTGAGTATTTGCAGCGCATTTCTGTATTTGGTTGCATCGTGAGTATTTGCTGTGCTTTTCTATATTTGGTTGTGTTGTATTTGCAGTGCGTTTCTGTATTTGGTTGCATCATGAGTATTTGCAGCGCGTTTCTGTATTTGGTTGCATTGGAAGTATTTGCAGCACGTTTCTGTATTTGGTTGCGTCGTAAGTATTTGCAGTGCGTTTCTGTATTTGGTTGCATTGTGAGTATTTGCTGTGCGTTTCTGTATTTGGTTGCATCGTAAGTATTTGCAGCGCATTTCTGTATTTGGTTGCGTCGTAAGTATTTGCAGCGCGTTTCTGTATTTAGTTGCATTGTGAGTATCTGCAGCGCGTTTCTGTATTTGGCTGCGATGCGAGTGTTTGCTGCGCGTTTCTGTATTTGGTTGCATTGTGAGTATCTACTGCACGTTCTGTATTTGGTCAGGTTTAAGTATTTGCAGTGTGTTTCTGTATTTGGTTGTGTTGTGAGTATTTGCAGTGTGTTTCTGTATTTCATTGCATTGTGAGTATTTTCAGTTTGTTTTTTTGGCCAAAATATATTTTAAATATATGCTAAATATGTGTTGCAGACAGTAAAGTTCAATAAAATATGTTTTTCAAATTGAAAATATATTTAGTTTCAACCTTCATGTACCAAAATATATTTCAAAATGTATTTCAGGGGGAGTAAAATACATTTCCAATCTTACAGTAGCCTACATTTAGGCTAAATGCAAATATAGATGCAATAGCCTACTAGAGATCAAAACTACATTTTTTTTTTTTACATCACATTTAAAATGTGCTAGAAAAATTACATTCTGTTTAGCCACAACCCATTTGGCAAAAATGTGAAAAACAAAACAAAACAATAGGACTACATAAAACATATCCTCATTACATTTTAGCCTTTTTAGAAGAAGCTCTCTATGACATTTTTGTTGTAGGCTTTGACATTGTCGGAGACAAGAGCGACACGCAAGTTATTCCAGAAGAGCGGCTGCACTCGTGGGTTCTTGGGCCAGGACAAGACTGACTTTTTGCAGAGCCGTTTCCTCATCTGAAGGTATTTGAACTTGGGGAATAGAAAGTCTAGCAAAACAAGAACTGCAACATCCACTTTCTCATCAAGAAGCCGCTGCTGAACCAGGAGGAAGGCTTGTCGGACCACCCCACTTGATTGAGAATAGCCACTAGGGCTAGTCAACACGAACACCGTCTTTCTGCTGCTGTAAACTGCCTTGTGGAGATTCTCTATGCACGATTCTCCAGGCAACCAGTCGCGTTCCTCTAGACAAAGTCGAAAGCGCCATCTCCCCCTTTTCTCCAATCTCACAATCATCTCCTTGTAGATCCAATCTCTGACTGCCTTGTTACTTGTATCAAAGACCACAAATGCATCATACTGGTCCTCGGTCATGTTACCATTAGCTGGAGTGTGTCCCTTGTGTCCAGTCCACAGAATCTGGATGCAATACCACAGGTCCCAACCGTAGAGATGCTTCAGGAGGGGAATGATGGTTGCTGCCAATGTCAACAATAAAGTACAGAGTAAAGCGAATCCCCCAAATATCTCCTGGCATGAGCGAAGGTCAATCGAGAGGACATTCACACCAGACAATGACTCTGGGTAAGCACAGTGAACCTGTGTGGTGAGATGTGGGATATCCAATTCAGTTTCTCTGAGAAATTTGGCAAACCCTGAGATAACGCAACTGCAAATAAAAGGATTGGAATGCAGCACAAGTTTGCAGGAGGACCTATTTGTATCCTGCCCAGCAGGACAGAAAGTATGACCTTTATGGAATAACAAGGGAAGAGCTTGTACATCAAGGATCTTCAGCTGGTTGTGGTTAAGCATTAGGTTTTTAAGGTGTACTGCCTGACTAAGGAAAGCCTTTGGGATTGCAACTAGTCGATTGTGACTTAAGTCCAGGCTTACGAGGCGGAGCTCAAAATGGATATTAGGTAAAAATGAAAGCATGTTTGAACTAAGGTTCAGGTGGCAGAGCTGTTTGAGAACTGAGATGTTGGCCCAGGGGAAATAACTCAGCATGTTGGAGTCAACTCTGAGGACCTGGAGACTTAAAGGCAAGTTTACTATTGCCTCTGGGGGAAACGATTTGAGCTGGTTTTCAGAAATGTCTAAGTGTGTAAGGTTAGTAAGACCCTGAAAGAAATGTATGTATTGGTTACGCCTAGAGTCCCACATTATGTCCAAGCGATTTCCAGAGAACGCAAGATATTTCAGAGAAGTACTATTAAGAGTGTTAGAGATTCGGAGACCGATGTGATTGTTTGCTAGACTCAGTACTTTAAGAGACGACAAGTGTGAAAGGAATGTGAAGCGATGTCCCATACCCTTCATTACAAAGTGGAATTCGTTGTTGCTAAGGTCAAGAGCTTTCAGGGTTTTACTAACCTCACGGAAGGCCTTTTCAGAGTACAGGTCAATGCGGTTGTGCGCCATATTAAGGAAAGCTAGTTTGCTTAGATGTGAGAACTGCCGGCCATTTAAAGATTGACTGATGTAGTTGTAGGACAGATCTATGCACACCACATTATCCATGCCTCTAAAAGTACTTGCATTCAACCATGGGATGCTGTTTTGAGACAGGTCAAAAAACAGGCTTTTAGAGCAGATTTGCTTTTTGAAATGCCACATAGAATAATAAAACGGACAGTAATCTCCTTCAGAGCTCTGCATATTGTTCAGCTTTGAGTCTGGAGCAGGGACTTCATGTATTTGTTCATAGTCATGACGTTTTTCAAGGGTTTGGTATTGTGATATGGCTTCAGAATTGCAAGTTGAATAGCATGGACTGAAAGCAAGCATGTTTTGGGAAAGGCCCACCCTCTTTAATGTCCTTAGCTGGCTTATAGAATCAATGCTAATGAAGCAGATGAAGTTCATGCGTAGCTCTAGGGATTCAAGTCTTGGCAGTTTCATCAGAGGTGCGAGGCTGTGGTTTGACAGTTCTTTGAAGAAAAATCCGCTCAGGTACAACTCTCTTAGAGCCGTCATCTTCTCTATGGCTGGTGACAGAATCAATTCAGGAAAGGATTTCAGGGGTTCATAGTTGTAAAGCAGACTGAGGGACACCACATTCTGGAGCTCTTCATAAAAGGTGCCATTTTGTATGACGTAGGCTAAAAAGTTGTCAGATAGATCTAGCTCTTTGAGATTGTGCAGTTGCGTAAAGAGATATTGAGGAAGTGTGCGAAGAGAGTTGCCTCGTAAACTTAGACTAATTAGAGAGTCTCTCTGATCCAAAAATGCATCCTGATGCAGACGCAGAGATTGGTTGTTTGGGCATGGGAAACAGGGTTCAGAAGCATGGTCGCATCTTTGGCAATTCCACCCCAGGTTAAGGTGTCGCAGACGTGTAAGATTCGCAAAGGACTCTTTAGTAATACCTGTGATCTTGTTCTCTCCCAAGTCTAGACTTTCTAGTGAAGGTGGAAGGTGTGGGGGAACAAAGGTCACATTGTTGTAACTAAGGGTAAGGTTCAAAAGCTCAGGAAGATCTTGAAACACACGTGGGTCGATAAAGTAAGACTCATAACATGGGTTGGCGTAGAAACAATTCTTGTTTAGCAGTAGTTGTTTTAGTAGCGGTGTACCGAGTGGTTTGACAATATGGAAAATTTTGTTAAATTCCAGTCCCAAGACTAAAAGCTGCTTTGGTAGAGGAGGAATGGTCTTCAGGCTATTCCCTGCTAACTGGAGGGAAGTTAGGTTTTTAAGTCCGACAAATGCTTCTGGATCAACATTCAGGTTGCATGAAGGCCATCTCTGCTCCTTAAGAGGATCTGGTACACAGTTCCACATCAAGCTGAGATGCTTGAGATTGGGTAAACCAGAAAATGCATCACCTTTAATGTAGTGTATATGGTTTTGATTTAGGTTGAGTGATACAACAGAGAGGGAGATGAACTTGGGGATTTTAGAGAGACGTCTGTGCTGGCAGTCGATATTTATGTGTCCATCCTTGGAAGTGTGACTTTCACATGGATAGAATTCAGGATGTTTAGTAGCAAAAAGATGAAATTGATTCAGTATGAGAATCAAATACACGTATCCAAACATGTCCTAGACATATGAGAACAAAAGTATTAGAAAAAAACTGCAATGCAGATTAAGCTGCATTTACTTTTTACTATGCTATATTCACTAGAACTACGAAGTACAGTACATGGGCTGAACCTATTTGTTTCAGTTACTATGTGAAATAAAAAGATAAAAGCATATACACATTCAAGCATTTTACTGCAAATAAACTCATTTACAATATTTCTTCATTGTATTATGCAGGCTTTCCTTTATACAGTATTGAATATGTCATGCTATAAATTATTTGCTACCTTCCCCATCATTTGAAACACATTAAAAACACAGAAAACCTCTTACCGAAGGTTTGCAATCCAAATCTCACAATTCCACAACGCTGTATCTTTTACATTCACCCAGGGAAGCAAAGAAACCAAAAATGCTGGGTCTAAGTAATGATATTAACAGTGTTCACCTTTTCATGGAAGTGAAAGAAGTCTGCTGTAACTGAAAGTCAACCACACGCAGAGTCTGGGAACAGATGTTCAGAAGTGGTGGGGCATGTGATGGAAGGAGGAGTAGTAATATTAGCTTTTCTTGGTTTAAAAATAGTTACTGAATATAAGAGACGGATTTCCTAACAAATGAAAGGCTAAGTCGGGAGTAGATGGCACTGGGCTGACAGGGCTATAGCCCATAATAATTTTGTTTTCACTTGCACTAAACCTGATTTTTTTTTCTCTTATTGCATGATCATAGCATTTGTTATCTTTGTTATCTAGCACTAGCTAGTACTCATTGGGATACTGATATTGATGGAGCACACATACCACATTTTAGAACTAAATATATAACACTTTATTTTACAGATCCGTAGTTATGTTTCTACATGTACTTACTACAGTAATACAGTAAATTATTCATAATTACAAGTAACTATCCCTAAACCAAACCCTAACCCTAACTGTAACTCTATAGTAAGTACATGTAGTTAATTAATAATACTCAGTACTTATTTGAGTAATTGCAATGTAACTATGGCAATGTAAAATAAAGTGTAACCCTAAATAATATGCTAACACTTTAGTTTAGGGTCCAATATTAACTAGTTGCTTACTAGCATGCATATTACTAAGATATTGGCTGTTTATTAGTACTTATAAAGCACATATTAATGCCTTATTCAACTATTAATAAGCAGTAATTAGGAGTACATTGAGGCAAAAGTTGTAGTTAAGAAATGGACCCTAATCAAAAGTGTGACCAATAATTTAAAGGGGTCCTTGATTATGATTTCACTTTTTTAGCTTTAGTTAGTGTGTAATGTTACTGTTTGATCATAAACAACATCTGCAAAGTTACGACGTTCAAAGTTCAATGCAAAGGGAGATATTTTCTTTTACAGAAATCACTTTTTAAGGACTACAACAAACAGCTGGTAGGGACTACAACGAGCTTCCTTTTATGTAAAATTCCTTTATGTACAATTGACAAACCCCGCCCCCGAGAACACACAACAAAGTGGGCGGGGCCATGTTGGGCTGCTTTAGAGAAGAGGAAGAGTTGTTGTAGTAGAGTGTTGTTGTCATGCCGTCATTTTACACCGGACTGCTTCACAAACGAGGGTCAATTCAACACAAAAGATGAACATGACGGCACATGCTAGTGGATGAGTTGAATCAACTCCACAGCAACTACATCAATTTATCCACTAACCATTCAGAAACATCTAAAAGTTGTAACTTCTTCCTGAGGCTCTCCATCAGTGTCGACTCCGGTTTGAACAATGTAAGGCTGAACACCGTTACTGACAATCCTCATTTTGGCTGCGTGAGATTCTCCAGCTTTGTTGTTGTTGAGCTGTTAAAGCTCCGCCCTCTTCTGGAAAGGGGACGGGAGCAGCAGCTCATTTGCATTTAAAGGGACACACACAAAAACGGCGTGTTTTTGCTCACACCCAAATAGGGGCAAATTTGACAAGCTATAATAAATGATCTGTGGGGTATTTTGAGCTGAAACTTCACAGACACATTCTGGAGACACCAGAGACTTATATTACATCTTGTGAAAGGGGCATTATAGATCACCTTTAATGTGAAAAGAGACCAGCAGGGATGAGGTTTAGACCACTTAATGGGAAAAAAAATAAGCCAAACAGAAAGTCACTCTGAACAATTTATTGAGAAGAATGCAGTAAGTCATTTAGTGCATATACCAGAAAGTAATCATATTACAAAAAGCAGACTGTCAGAAAATCAGGGTAGGTAAAATGAACCAGTCAACAGCTTGGCACAAGTACAATTTGCCAAAACCTGAAAACAAAACCATTTTCAAGAGCAGTAAAAATTGTAGTATTTTTCAGATGTCATTTAGTGTAAATTAGATTGAATTATTTAAAACATTCTGCACAATGTCATTTCCATTTCTTCAAATAACAAATCAACCTCTTCAGATATTACACAACATGTCTGTGAACCTCTTCAAGTGTAACATAAATGCAAATTTTGTTTCTGAATCATTGAGGAATCTTGAGTTCTGAACCATTTCAAGGGAAAAGCACCAAGATAATGCCTCAATATGCCAATGCAGCCGTTATCAATGAAGGAGATGGTAAAATCACTTCAACAAAGTGACTAGAGCTGATTATGGTTTATGTAGAGGAAGTGACATCACAGAGAAAGGTGTTGGATAACCCAGAGAGCAGCGTTTATGAACCCATCTGATTCTGCATCAACTTTGGACAAAGAGTGATTATTGCCTGGATACCACAACAATCTGTGGACACATGGAGACACTAATGAGCCAACGATCAGAGAAACGATCACCTGAGGAAACCCCACCTGTAGTTCACTTACCTCACTGGTACCTGCAGTGCCTTCAGAGCTCTGTAGTATTCAATACCCTGCTTACTGGGAACACGCTTGTCATCTTCACCCAACATCAGAAGTACTGGGGTTTTTACCTGAGGAACAAACCATAAGCACAAGCTGAGCAGTTGAGAAATTAAAAACAAATCAATAATGCATCAGAACAGCATCCGCTCACCTTGTTCACGTGTTTTATGGGAGACTTGTTTAACATTTGCTCCAGAGTTGCAGGTTCAACATGAACGTCTGTGTTATATTCATATCCAGCTTCCACCATACACCTGAACACAAATACACCCCAAACAATCAGCCATCACAAACATCTAAAGCTCAATGTCACAATACATTAGTCTTATTTCTTTCAAACTTTGCAGACCTTTTACATTTGAAGAGTTTGGTTCCAAAACGCGATAACCACCATTTAAAAATTTAAGTTTCCGGCAAAATCAGTATTGTATCTGGTCGGTATTGAAAAGTCATTTATTAATTTTGCGCAAAATGCAATGTCTGTCGTGTTATTCTGTCATGTTTTCTCCCTTTCTTTCCAAAACGAGACAAACGGCAGTCTCCTTTTTCTGCAGAACGCGATATATCCGCTCAACCAATCACAGCGCACCATTCCACGCACTTTAAACTGTAATGGTGGTGCTCTGAATACACCCGGCATCCTAGTTTTCCTTATCTGCTTTGTGCTTTGATCAATTAAAACAGAAAAATGAATTTTGACGGCATTGATGAACCTGTGGTGGTTTCTGTAGTGGGGAAGAAACATTAACAAGATGACCCGTTGAGTTCATTTTGGGAGCGACGGCTGAATGCATTTTTAGTAAAATGTCTGTATATAAGATTAGTATTGACAAAGTTCAGAGGCTGTCATATATGTGAATCAACTTACTTTGTTGTGTATTTTCAATTTGAAAAATAACTTTTATATTGATGGATTAATTGCATTTTGAAAAGAAACGTGTCATGGATTTATTGCATTTTGATAAAAAAATAATCAGTTTTTATAATAAACCTTTTAAAATCAAAATCTAGATTTGAATTTTTAATGTTTTTATAACTAAAAGATACTATGTAAAAGTTTGAAACAGAAAATAGTGGTTTTCATCTTGCCACTTTCTTGGTAAAGAAAACACATTTTTACTCAAATTAATCAAAATGGAGTTATTGCGTTTTGGAACCAAACTCTTCATTTACAAACAGCTTTTTTACACTGCATGAAAGGCAATATCCCAAAAAGTATAATAGGAGCACTTTAATATTTCACAACAAACTTCAAACTGGTGTGAAATTTCACCACTCAAACAGAAATGAGGGTGAAACAATTTATCTGTTAAATCACCCCAATGTAATTCAGTACGACCACTGGATGCGATGGATAATGTCACATTACCAGTCAGGAATGTCTGTGCTGCCGATCATGGAGGCCAGATTCGTGACGGGATTTCGTGCCACACACGCCTTGTAAAACTCAGGATACTGTCCAATCAGATGACAAGCCAGGAATCCACCGTGAGAGCCTCCCATCACAGCGATCTTCTGCTCGTCAAAGTCACCTTGCTTCAGAACACTGTCTACCGCCAACTGTTTAGAGTTAAACAAACGGTATATATATATATATATATATATATATATATAGAGAGAGAGAGAGAGAGAGATTAGAAGTATAATCACAACACATATGTTGCTATTATTTCAGTAGGGCCTCCAACTTTTAGAACTTCTGAAAATATGAAAAATTCAACCAGAACAATTGCACTAACTTGCTAAAACTTCATATATTTGGTTGTACTGATGCTTGATCATGTGAGTAGGAGCTCAGTGAGCGTTAGAATTCACCTGCACGTCTTTTACGTCCTGTGTACCGACGTTTCCTGGTAAGGAGTTGATGTTATCCTGACCAAACCCAAGTGAGCCTCTGTAATTCACTACAACAGGAAAGACACACATCGCAAACATGACACATGAGGGGGGAAAAAAACTTCCCAAAATCAATGACTTTCGGATATGATTGATTCAGTGATTTTCAATGGATGGCAAAAGCATCATAAAAGAGGTCCACATGGCTTATGGCACTATATTCCTCTGGAATTACACTATCAATCATTCACAGATTGGACACTGCTACTACTCTCATGACCTCGCCAAGTCACAAGAAATTTCGGCTAAAAAGGCTATTGTGCGACATCAAAAGACACATCTAAAATTTATCATGAAATGGAATTTGCGCTAGTCTTTATTCTCTATTGTGACGTATATCTGAGTGAAATGGCTTGTGGAACAAGAATAAATGTAGGGCGGGGCTTGATTTTGTCTGTGAGGAATTGATTGTATGGTTTGCTATTGGTGGATCTCATGTGAGTGACAGGTGACCGAATCATAGCCCATTTTCGGACTGGAGCGAGCACAATTCAAGTTTCTACTTATTTAGATAATTAATATAATAGGACATGTTCTTGTTGTCATAAGGTCATATTTTTAAAGCACACTCCCTCATCTCCACTGGCATTTTAACGTTCATTCATCTTATTGTGACTGTCCTCCACTACACAAGCATTTTTTGAGGTGTGAATGATCAGTGCTAAAACAGGAGGGATTTATGACCTTTAATGAAAAAGTCTTATGGGTTTGGATAAACACAAGGATGAGTAAAAGATGACAAAAGTCTCTCAACAACACAGAAAACACAACTGTGTTGGTTGTGTCCGAGTGAGAAAATAATTCAAAATGTATTTTGTCAACGCAATGATAAATGAGCCACAGTTTAGCTCACATAGACTGCTGTTGTGATCACCGTGTGAAGAGTTTTGAGAAAATGACCCAAATATTGAGAAATATGGGACTATACTAACTGTTCTTCATGGAAAGCCAAATCATGAATGTGATGGACTGACTTGATGTGTGTAGCGTTCGAACTATAACCGCTTCTCACCGAGCAGGACGCTGAAGCCCATCTTACACAGAACTGCTGTGGACAAAATCCACTCTGTCACCAGCACTGAATGAGGGCCGCCTGACAGACACACAGAGAGAAGACCATGTTAATGTCACGCGTAAAGTGTTTGTTGCATCATTTTTATTTTGTAGAATACAAACGGCATTAAAGAACAGACCATGTGGCATGACAATGAGAGGTAGTTTGCTCCCCTCCGTCATTTCCTTTGGCTTCAGCAGAACAGCATCAAAGTCCAAACCAGCTAATGAAGAACAGAAAGTTATTTTCCCATGGAAAATGATATACAGATATACTGTAAAGTGCAACATGTGAACACTAGGACTGTCGCAATTATCGATTAATTGTGGTTATTCAATCTAGTCGCAATTATTTTAGATAATTGTGCAGTTTAAATGTCAATACCATTATGCCATGCATTGCAAACAAGGGATATTTAAGCGCATAAAGAAATGCCATCAAATGCATAATCTGGCACGGAGTAAAGAATAAAGATTATAAACACTTATAAAGCACAAAATGGGCTTCTTTTGTAAGAAATGCAGGCTTATGAGTGACAAGAACAAAAGAAACTGAAAAATAATAATTGCAATTATCTGACAGGCCTGGTGAACACACACAAACACACACATACAGTTCCAGGACGCTTAATTTGATAACCTGAAGAGTGCTAATATTTAGTCCCGCAGCATTTAGGCTTTTGTTGGGACAATTGCTTGACTTTATTTAGAACTGTTTTCATTGGAGGAGCAAAAGTAACTGTATCCGAAATGCAAGCATCATCACGCTCACAATCATGCTAAATATCAGCACATGTATCAGTATCAGATCTTACGGTATTGGCTGTTGTCCTGCTCAGGTGGGGGGCTGAAGTTTAAAGTCTGCCAGCTGATTTCCTCCTGAGGTTGAGTCTCCTCCAGCGTGACCCACGACATCTTGCTTTCAGATCCCTTCGCTGGCAGGAAACCCACACGCTGCAGAGCAGATCATCTAAATTTACCTTATTATAATTAGGGGTTGCACCGACTAATCGACTAGTTGACTTTAAAGGTGCCCTAGAACGTTCTTTCACAAGATGTAATATAAGTCTAAGGTGTCTCCTGAATGTGTCTGTGAAGTTTCAGCTCAAAATACCTCATAGATTTTTTTTAATTAATTTTTTAATTAATTTTTTGGGGCATCATTAATTATGCACCGATTCAGGCTGCGGCCCCTTTAAATCTCGCACTCCCTGCCCCTGAGCTCTCGACTATAATACAGTGATGAAACAAAGTTCACACAGCTAATATAACCCTCAAATGGATCTTTACAAGATGTTCGTCATGCATACTGCATGCATGCATCGGATTATGTGAGTAAAGTATTTATTTGGATGTTTACATTTGATTCTGAATGAGTTTGATAGTGCTCTGTGGCTAAAGCTAACATTACACACTGTTGGAGAGATTTATAAAGAATGAAGTTGTGTTTATGAATTATACAGACTGCAAGTGTTTAATAATGAAAATAGCGACGGCTCTCTTGTCTCTGTGAATACAGTAAGAAACGATGGTAACTTTAACCACATTTAACAGTACATTATCAACATGCTAACGAAACATTTAGAAAGACAATTTACAAATATCACTAAAAATATCATGTTATCATGGATCATGTCAGTTATTATTGCTCCATCTGCCATTTTTCGCTGTTGTTCTTGCTTGCTTACCTAGTCTGATGATTCAGCTGTGCACAGATCCAGACATTACTACTGGCTGCCCTTGTCTAATGCCTTGAACATGGGCTGGCATATGCAAATATTGGGGGCGTACATATTAATGATCCCGACTGTTACGTAACAGTCGGTGTTATGTTGAGATTCGCCTGTTCTTCTGAGGTCTTTTAAACAAATGAGATTTATATAAGAAGGAGGAAACAATGGAGTTTGAGACTCACTGTATGTCATTTCCATGTACTGAACTCTTGTTATTTGACTATGCCGAGGTAAATTCAATTTTTGATTCTAGGGCACCTTTAATGCTCTGCCATGATGCTTTACGCATGACGTCGACTAGTCGCCGATCATAGCCTATAGAGGACGCAGCAGGATAAGAAATCTTTGTCATGCGCGAGACGCCGTAAAAGACGCAAGACATGAGAGCAACGGTCATACATATCTGTCTAACGTGTGTTTACATAGAAAACAATGTTTAACAGTTTAACTACTCAGAACAAACAAGGGACAACCATCACAAATCATAAAAACAGTCGTGGATCATCAGGTAACCACACAGTATTGAGAATCAAGGGTTCACATACTTTTGAATTGGGTCGTAATTTATAAATTCAGCTATTTTTTTTGTCTTGTGGATTTTATGCAAACATCGTTTATGTAAAATATCTTAATCAGGACAGTACTAAATAAAAAAAATGACATGCATTTTGTATGATCCCTCTTATTTTGTTAAAATGTTCACATTTTCACACATTCTGCAAGTGGTTTACAAATTTTCAGGCAGCATGTGATGCGATCTGGGAAAACCCATCAGATATCGTGCTGGAACGTTTTCAGTAAAGTCAAAAAATAGGTTGAATGTCATTTTTTTATGTCATAATTGGGTTTTCATTAAATTATTATTCTATAGCAACTTGTCTATCATCTCTGAAAATATCTTGGCAAAATTTGCCTGTTATGGCGAATTTACGGACATGACATGCAGGAAAAAAAATAGTAGGCTAAATCGTGTGCACGATTTATTATTTCGTTCCCTCGATTTACAAATCATGCACATGATTTATAAATCAAGGGAACGAAATATTAAATCATGTGCACGTTTTAGTAAATCATGCGCATAATTTAATTTTTTTTCTTGCATGTCATGTGCGGGGCTCCGTACTTTCCACATAAACCACATAACATGTAGAATGAAGGTGCATTGCTGCAAATTTCCCGCCAGTCCAGTATAAACTGCGGCACGCAAAGATTTTTTTTTCCAAATACAATGTTATCGTGAGAAGGCGGAGCACAAGAGAAATCAAATACTGCCAAACTGCCCTTGCTACTTCTGAATAGGATGTCTACTTCATAAAATGTATGAAAATATATGGTTCAGATCACTCAAATAAATGGAGGCGCACTTAAATGGTCAGATATGGAGCTTGGGTGTCATCTAGTGAAAAAGTTTGGTACTGCTTCCAAACAAAATCTTACTGAAAGCTCATTTTTGCGATATCAACCTAAAATTTGGAATGTTGACATTTTTGGCTTTGATTTTCTTGCAGTTTAAGAGTAAAACATGTTTTGTAATAAATTATTATAAAATATAAACAATTATATTTTTACATTTTCATAAGCTTAAACTTCTATAACTTTTTTTTATTTCACTTTCAAAATTTATTTCACTTCTACAATAATCTGACTAGTGTCTTCTTTAAAACAAAACCAACCTTAGGTCTATATTCCAAAGCATTCTTGAATTACAACCATTATGTTTGGATAATTCATTTTCATGTCTGTGCGAAAAAGGGGCTGACAGTTAGTTAAACCTGTTTTTCTCAGAATTCTTTTCCTGAAAATCAGAGCGATCAGCCGACTTCAGATAACCGATTTGGAAAAGGCTCGAATCCAGCTTTCATATGGTATTGAAATCAATTGTATTGAAAAATTTCACCATGTGATGGGTTTTCGCAGATCACATCACATATACATATACACATATATATATATATATATATATATATATATATATATATATATATATATATATATATATATACAGAATGTATGTGGGAATACCAGGTCTGGAGGGCGGTTTGGTGAAGAGCAGCTGACCACCATCAGATCTCTGTGAATGTTCAGCAAACTCCAGCTTCCTTCCTGCGATTCTACAGCAGCACAGAGTACAGACAGATTAGAGGCATACAGTACAGTAGTGTTACATGACAAGTCATGTGTTACAGAAGACAACGAGAGTAGCTCTACATACGGGAGGTTAGAGATGTGACTTCACGACTTGAAGTATCAACAACCAACAGATCCTGTAATATACAAACACAAGCTCAGGTCAATTTATTTCTGCTTTATGCAAAGCAGCTTTACAGTGAAAAACAGGACAATAACAGAATCAGTGATGCAAACAGTCATTGTTCAGCTGAAGTCTGTTCAGTGGTGATTCAGTTCAGTTCAATAACTGTGTAAAGTTCATCAATTCTGAAATGATTTCAATTCCGCTATAAAGCAGAAAACAGTGATGTCATCGTCCAGCTCAGTTCAGTTCATATTCAACAGTGTCAGTGCCGTCAGATCAAAAATACTGCACAATATTAAGTGTCCCCAACTAAGGAGCTGTTCAAAAAAAATAGAGAAAAATATTCCTAAATGCAAAGCCAGTTCAGATCCAGATAAAGAAACATACACTCATCCCAAAATAACAGCAATACAACTAACTGATATGCATTATCACCTCCCAAAACAGTGGGAGAAAGTGAATAGAAATGCAGTCACTTCAAAAAAAAGTCACATGATACTGTCATCGTTTACCAGGGCCTGAAATTCGCTTCTGAAACGGAAGGTGAATTCCCACCAAAGATGACTCCTACATAGGGGATTTTCTCATTGAAAAGGGGTGTTGTGTTTTGGACATTTTTAATGTCAAAGAAAAATCAATTATCTCACCTAAATGTTTGTGCATTTCAATATTTAAATGCTAAATTCAATGCATTTGTATAGTGCTTTTTACAATGTTATTTTAAAGGTACACTATGTAACTTTTGGCCCTCTAGCGGATAAAAAACAAACGTGCACATATTTTGAAGGAAGAACATTGTTTTGGTTGTGATTCGCTCTGCATGACTGCAGATGAATATGATTATCATATTGCTCATAAAACATTCACTACTAGGCTTAACAGATATAACCAGTTTAGATGGACATCACTGTAGCTTTACCCACTAATAGACACAGTTTAAGCTAATCTTAATGTAATCTTTATGGTGCAAAAAAAGGTCAGACCCTGACCCGAGGAAAAAGATGATGTTACAGGTAAAAAAGAAATATGCATAAAAATAAGAAGACATATGCATAAACATACCAGAAAATATCACAGATGGAGCTTGAGAAATGTAATGTTTGTGCTATTAGGTGATGAAAGCAATGATGATGGAGGTTAAGTAAAACTACATCACTCAGAGTGCAGCTCTTTTGTAGTACAGACGTGATGTGATGTCATTTGCGTGTCAAATTAACACATTTAATTGGGAATTTGCAAGATTATAAGCAGGAATAAAATTGTCCGCAATCCTGCACCGAATTTCAGGTCATGATTCACCAATGTTGTCCAAACCTGTATGACTTATTTTCTTCTGTGGAACAAAAAAGCAGACATTTCGTCTGTCAGCCTGTTTGGACCACACTGACTTTCATCATACAAACAAACAAAACAAAAAAACACTTTTTTTTTTTTTTTTTTAAATATCTTCTTTTGCATTCAACAGGGAAATAAAAGAAACTGCAAATGGATGCAATGAATGAAATAAACGAGAAAGATGAAATATAATCCTGAGAATACTTGTTAGTAATTTGCAATAATTAATCAAAACAGAACCCAAAATAGTGTGAAAAAAGTACAAAAAAGAATAGTTTTTTCGGATTAGTCAGGAAGTTGACTACTTCAACCACTAGTCAGCGCTGTAGAAGCCATCAAGACCTCAAGTGTGCAATAACCTTAATGACCTGCTTGTTTTTTTAATGATGCGAATACAGATCCATTAATGTTTTCACTGTTGTAGACCTGTGAATGTTATATGAGGAGGCTGATGCTGTATAATACCCCTAGGATAACTGTTAAAATGAAGTTTAATATATGTACGCACATATTGTTTGACGTCAAAGACGCAGATATTAAGGTTAAAATGTTGTGTGTCAATGTACAACGTGTTACTTTGCCTATGTTAAAAACAAAATGAAACCCATTTTTTTAAATGTTTTTATGATCCATCAGAGACATAATTGTTGCAAACAATTAACAGTGTATGTTTAAAAGTAAAGTGTTACAATATTGCATTACTCCTTAAAAAGTAACTAAATCTGCCCAGTCGGTCCAGAGACACTGTTATTAATGTGAGAGAGGTGTTAAAGTACCTTACGACATCTCTGAGCACAGGAGATCAGCACACGCTGACTGTCAGCTGACCAGCAGCGGGGAGAGAGCATTGAGCTGTAGATCCCAGTAAAACCATCTGACACACACACACACACACACACACAAAATAGACCAACAAAAAACATTTTAAACAGGCAAAAGATCTTCATTTGAATAACATGTTTTCTTTTTATTTATTTTATTTTTTTACTTCATTTCTTTACCAACCAACCAATAAATTAATTAAAAAACAGTATTTAAACATGCACATACCCTCTCTAGCTCTCTGCACCACATCAACCACGACACTCGTCTGCTTGGTGTACCAGTCGTACTGCAAACAAACCACAGCAATACAGTCACAACACTTGATTAAAGTGACTGGTAACACTTCACAATAAGGTTTCATTTACTTTAATTACACACACACAAAATACACACCATACAAAGTCGGCTGCACTGCTGGTGTGGGCCGAAGACGCCACACTCCAGATAGACGATACGGCAGTGGTCAGGACTTAGCCGAGGAGAGCAGACAGCGCTGGAGTTACAGGATAACTGTTCTGAGAGCACAGATACAATTTATGAAAGTCAAAAGTAATAATTGTGAGCGATTTTACACACACACACACACACACACACACACACACAGCTTACCACATTTGCCACTAGCCAGATCCACATAAAACAGAGACGACCTGCAGAAATGACACTGCTGTCAGTATGCTGGCAAATATTTAGACAGTGCATTTAAACGACACAAAAATGAACAGATTCTGAACGTTCATCAGACAGATATTTCCCATCACTCACCTTCTGTTGGCGCAGTATTTGAGCCCCAGTCTGAACGGCTCGTGCCACCAACCCACAAACACCAGCCCTGTGTCATTGGGTGACCAGAACGCCTGTGAGACAAGAGTTTAGTTTCTATTATTCAGCTTGCATCTATATTTTTTTATAAGAACAATAACTCTGAGATTATAATAAAGAAGAGTCGGTTTTATTTTAAATGTGTTTTACCAGCATGTAAAATAATTATCGGCATATAAAAAAATGTGACATGAAATCTGCAGAAGACTTGGTTTAAAACGCTTGATTGACTTATTTTTACAATGTCATTTTCTACTGTATAATGCATAAAAGTTTTCATTCAATTTGTGATCCGAAGATAAATTAAAGTCTGATGGGTTTGGAATGACATGAGAGAGACAATTTTTATTTTTGCTTGAAATAACCCTTTTAACAGCAACTATTCAAGGCCTAATTTACTCACATTGCTGCAGAACAGCTGTATGATGTTAACTCATTACTTGTTACTTGAACATGTTTATAATTATGTTTTAGTTGCTGGTGACCTAAACTCTCTGTTAAAGTCTCAGGTCGCCTGAATTGAAAAACTAAGGTTGAGAACTTTTGACTGCTATTGTATCTGCCAAATGTCATAATCATCCATTCACTAATGTTTTCATTCAATTTTAGTTAAATCTGAAATGTTATTGGCTTCAGACATCTAGGTTGATCTGTGCTTATTGGAGCAAAAAGAAATGTTCACCTAGCTCAGTCAACTGGTTGCTGAGTTATGAGTTATCAGGTTTTTAGTTAGCTTTAGCGCCCCCTATGGGCGGAATTTGAGGCAATTTAGCAATGCATCCTCAGTATTCTGTTGTCTATGCGCATCACAGTTTGGTAGATAGAAGTAAATTAGTCAAATTGGGCAACACCCTAAAAAAATTGTTTCGATAACTTTGTCAATATGACACATGATCATTTAATCCAATGTATAGCCATTCAACCATTTTGGGTGAACAGAAAAGAGCATTTTATTCTTAGTGTGAAGAACATTTTAACAATCAGATTCTTTTCATTATGGAACTCTAATAATCCACTTGTGCATTGAAAGCTTCAACGAATGTTAAAGGTTCTTCATGGAACCATAAATGGCAAGAAATGCAAAGAACATTTATTTTTAAGAGTGTATGACGAATATTCAAAATGCTGAAATCCTACCTGTCGCTCTTATCAAACAGCTTTTATTTAATGGCAAACTTAAAATATAGGTCACTCCACAATTAATGTTTAATGGTAAACACAATGATGATTCATAAAGTGATCAGTTGTTTTCTCTCAAAAGTCATACTGAAATCACACTGAAGCCTCTCCATTGACATCCATTCAAAAAAGCCAAACCATTCTCACTCCCAAGGCGTCCAATAATAAAAATGAAAATCATTATACCCCAGCATATAATATGAAGTCTCTTTATAGTGTGCACGTGGCCAAAGTGACTATGATTTTTTGCTCTGTCAGCCTTGAAGCAGAAGCAATATGAGATGTTAAAGCTTATTAAATAAAATGCATCAAAATAAGCACAATATCAATCTGAACCCATGTTCCAAACACAAGATCGTACTGTACCTGTCCTGGAGAGATGTTGGTGGGTATTCCTTCCAGCACCGTGATGTTGCTGCCCTCGATGTCCAGCACACAGAGCACTGGGCTGCTTTTATTCACAAGCGCTTCACCCCAGTCTTCATAATACTCAAACTGATGCCCCTGTCACACACACACACACACACACACACACACAGTCATTCCCAAACTATTAACCAAACTAAAGTAGGAGCAGATGGCATATACAATGCCAAACTTTTACCAGAACCGTTTCCTCCTTCTTGTCGGTCTTGATGGTCTCCTCTTCATCAGCGAGCAAACCCGTCTCAGGCCCCTGCGGTTCAAGGGAACATGAGGTCAGATGAAGAACACGCTAATAGAAGCATTAGAAAGCGTGTGTGTTTTGTGTAAACCTGGAAGTATGACTCCGTCTTGGGTCGTTTCTTCTCAGCAACATACAGGAGGTGAGTTTCTGAATGAGACCAGACCATACAGCCGAACTGATCTGAGAACAGAGAGCACATGAGCCCTCATTATCAGTGTGTGTTCATGTGGACTGTTCAGGACCAGTGTGAAATTTTATTTTCCTATGAACAGCTCCATGTGTGTTTAATGTCTGTTAGCTGATCTGTTGGGTGCATCCTCCAGATGGACACAGTGTACACAGGGTTCAAAGGTTTTGTGTAATGAACCCTGCTGAGAGGAAAGGCTGTGAATGTTTTCCTCTTACCATCTTCATACACTTTGCCGTGTTTTTTGAGAGTCGTCAGATTAAGACACTTCAGCTTCCTGTTCTTGTGCCAGATCTAAACAGAGACGGAGAGAGACAGACCGCTGCTGAGAGAGATCACTGGAACACACTGACTGACTGACTGAGACTGATAGTGAGTAACAAGGTTGACATGAAGAAGTTGACACTGCACTCTAGTGACACTGGTGGTCTGCTCTTTACTCCCCAAAAGGGATAGTGGTGACTGCGCAGTTTGAGTGATATCACCTTGGGTTGAGAGGAAGAAGAAGCGGTTGTCGAAGACGAGAAAGATGACGTGGGAAGATATTTTTAAGAGCCGCCACATACAATTTACGTTTTCATGCGTAGCAGCCTGTCATTATCTAATGTTTCCATCCAAAGTTGTGAATTTAACTTAATAATAAAGCTTAATTTCCATTCCAAAATGTCATTTCCTGATAAACTGGTACTAAATATCACTAAGAAAAATGGAAGCTGCTGCAGTAGAAGCCACTTTATACAATAATTTTGTATACACAACCAGTCAAAGGTTTGGAAACGGTAAGATTTTTAATGTTTTTAAAAGAAAAAAATTTAAATTTGAAAGAAATTGTAATAATATTTAATTTATTTTTAATTAAATAAATGCAGCCTTGGTGAGCAGACGAAACTGCTCAAACTGATCCAAACTTTTGACTGATATTGTATAATACATTACTTGTGCCTCAGGGGGCTTTCACACTGGCAGTTTAGTTCAAAACGGGGCGCGGTTCACATGAAAAATCGCTAATGTGAAAGCTGTAATGCGAAGCCGGGTGCGCACCGGGGTACCGAACCCGAGACTACCTGAAGGAGGTGGTCTGAGTTCAGTTGCACTCGAACAGTGCCGCGGCTCACGTGAATATGAAAGCAATACGGACTCGGGTGTGCACTTATTCAGGAAGTAAAGTAACCTGCGCATGCATTTTCGCCAAAGATAACGTATTTACTTAAACACATGTAAGATGATAGTATTAATGATTTACAGTGGATTCGAGCAGGAGTGAGTCTGCAGCGTATTCACGCTTTGCGAGTAAAATCAGAGCAAATGAATGGTAATCAGCTGTCTCCTCAAAACAGTCTGCTTACAAGCAGCGGAAAACCATCTACATGCAACACACATACAGTAAACTTGAGTGTTGTTTACTCTGCTGCACATTATTATTAAAAATCACAATTTTTTGACCCATGTTCTGTTTTCTATCACGCGCCGTGCATGTATGACGTAAGATGAACGCAAATGCATCAGGGTTTGATAGAATCAATTTGAGTGTGAAACCAGGCCAACGCTGCAGAGGGCACCGGGAACAATCGCGCCCGGGCTCGGACCGTGACAAACGAGTCCAGTGTGAAAGCCCCCTCAGAGCACGCTCTTGCTTTTGGAGGTGAATGCCTGCTGTTTGGGAACGCCGTTCTGGGAGGGAAATAGGGTGCGTTCACACTTGTAGTTCGGTTCGTTTGGTTAATTTGGTCCGGACCAAACAAGAAAAAAGAAAAAAATGTAGTCCTGCTCCAATTAGCGTTCAGATTGGCAAACCACCGAACCAAAAGACACCAAACCTAAAGGCATAGGGAAACATTCACAACCTGATTGGTTGGATTTTATGACGTATTGCCTATTTTGAGACAGAACTTACCGAACATCCAATACAATGCTGTGTGCTGAGGTAAATGCGCCCGCTTGTTTGGTGCGCACCAGGGTTCAGATGGCAGCATTCACACATGCTCAAATGAACCGCACTAACAGAGCAATCGCACCAGGGTTCGTTTTAATCGAACTAGGGCTGGACAATAATTCAATATCAATATATATTGCGATATAATTTTTTTCGATAACGGTGATATGATTTTTAAACGCATTTCCGGTATTTCGATATATACATTACAGCATCACTGACTTGAGGCGTAGCCGTTAGAAAGAGCAGAACGCGATTGGCTATTTGCGTGATGATGTACAACACAGAGACATGCAGCCACCAGCCAGTGCTCAACAGTTGTACGCCAAGATCAAACGCGAACGCGGCAAGTTTTACAAAATGAGTACAGCTGATGCAAATGCGACGGAACAAGCTTCCACAACTTGATGAAAATATGTGTGCATAACTACACCGTGCTGGTTAATGTTTGGTGCAGGAGAATGTGTGAAATAAAAGCTTTAAACACGGATACTTTATTCTGTATGAGCTATGTGTCACGTGGCTAGTGTTATTAAACTCGTCGCGGAGCTCCGCGCTGAAACCGAGCATATGCGCGCTCCGCCTGTATATCATAAAAACAATCGTATTTTTCATGTGTTCGTATTCAAACTCCAGTTCTGACCGCATCGCGAGCAAAATACAAACAACACTCATGTGCTGCTGTGCTGAGGGAAACAGCCTACGGCTTGCGTATTTGAACGCAGCTAGAGCAGGCAGAGGTGAATGAGCAGCACTTTTGTGACATTTAAATTCTCCGCTGTAATGCGATCTCATGCAAACATATTTTCCATTTGTGCTGGTAGATTACAGCAAAACAATCCACTTCCGAGAGAAGTGATGCTTTCTCATGCATAATACTGCAATTATAATCTTATGCATACTACAGCGCAGTGATTGGATTAAATGAGCTTTATGTCATGAATATATATGTCGAGATTCGCTCGAAACGGTCTATGTCAGCATGTTCGACCATGCCCATACTTAGGCCGAAAGTACACGATGACGTCAGATTTTGTGATGTTGCTCCGACTCAGCTTTTCAAACAGGAAGACAGAAATCGCTATGAAAAATGCAAAAATAACTATTTTTCACTTATGAATAACATTGAGTACCTTTAGTGTTTTCAATGATGTGCAGCCTATACACATCTGTTTACATCTCAAAAAAAGTGTTTTGGGGTTTCATGACCCTTTAAGAATAATAAAATCAGCCTACGTTATAGTTTAATGTTAAAGATATTAATATTACTAAAGTGAGTGAGTCTTATGTTTATTTTTATGTTTGTATGAAGGCTAAATACAAATAAAAGCTGAACATAAATTTATTTGTACTGTTTTTATTTCTAAAATATTATATAGTTTTATAGGAAGAGATTTCATAGATTTAGCAAATTCATTTTTCAGACGTTTGTAGGTACAGACATCCGTTGTGGCCGTTCTTGGCAGTTTTTCTGTGGCTATTATATAGTTCATATCGGAATTATATCGTATCGACCGAAATTAAGAATTATATCGTGATATAAATTTTGGCCATATCGTACAGCCCTAAATCGAACCAAACATGACAAGTGTGAAAGCACCCTTATACTGAACCACTTTGACGACAGACTTTGCTCAGGCATCTCAGAACAACCAAAACAGCATTTCAGATGCTGTGCAACGAGATCGGTGCATTTATGCCGTCCCATCACAAAGTCGGGTCTTTTTTGATGCACATCAAGGAATTTATTAGGTAAGTGTTTCCAACGTAGTTTATGTGCATGTTTTCTTATCGGACAATAAGTTTATGCGACTCAATTGATTGCATACGTTTCTTATGTGCATTTTTTTAATTTACGTGCATCTTGGCGTTTCCATCCAGTGGTTTTTTATGCGATATATCAAAATGCACAATGCGCATAACACGTCCTGTTAAAGGTGCCCTAGAATCAAAAATTGAATTTATCTTGGCATAGTTAAATAACAAGAGTTCAGTACATGGAAATGACATACAGTGAGTCTCAAACTCCATTGTTTCCTCCTTCTTATATAAATCTCATTTGTTTAAAAGACCTCCGAAGAACAGGCGAATCTCAACATAACACTGACTGTTACGTAACAGTCGGGATCATTAATATGTATGACCCCAATATTTGCATATGCCAGCCCATGTTCAAGGCATTAGACAAGGGCAGCCAGTATTAACATCTGGATCTGTGCACAGCTGGATCATCAGACTAGGTAAGCAAGCAAGAACAATAGCGAAAAATGGCAGATGGAGCAATAATAACTGACATGATCCATGATAACATGATATTTTTAGTGATATTGTTAAACTGTCTTTATAAATGTTTCGTTAGCATGTTGCTAATGTACTGTTAAATGTGGTTAAAGTTACCATCGGTTATTAATGTATTCACGGAGACAAGAGCAGTCGCTATTTTCATTATTAAACACTTGCAGTCTGTATAATTCATAAACACAACTTCATTCTTTATAAATCTCTCCAACAGTGTAGCATTAGCCGTTAGCCACGGAGCACAGCCTCAAATTCATTCAGAATCAAATGTAAACAATATAACAGTATACAATACTCACATAATCCAACGCATGCATGACGAACACTTTGTAAAGATCCATTTTGAGGGTTATATTAGCTGTGTAAACTGTGTTTATGCACTGTTTAAGGCAAGCACGAGCTCTGTGGGCGGAGAGCACGGGATTTAAAGGGGCCGCAGCATAAAATCGGCACGTTTATAATGATGCCCCAAAATAGGCAGTTAAAAAAATTAATTAAAAAAAATCTATGGGGTATTTTGAGCTGAAACTTCACAGACACATTCAGGGGACACCTTAGACTTATATTACATCTTTTAAAAACATAATCTAGGGCACCTTTAACAGACTTCGTAATATTTTCACACAAATGACATTTCGGAAAATGATTGCAATGCAGTTTGTGTGCGAGTGCGGAATAGAGATCAGCCAAAATTAAACTAAAAACCATCCGGTTGGCGATTTTGTGTTTGGAGCACAAACTGGCCATTTACGGTTTACGCCCGGTCGACCAGTGCATCTCTAGAAAAAAGGATGCAGTCACACAAACGCACCCAAATCAATTTTGAGGTTGCACAGATTCAATTTCAAGGGCATATGTGACAAAAAATGGTTGTAATTTTGAGCTTCGACATATGCACTCTGTATTCAACTGTTTAGTGTAACTTTATAAGGTTATTTTGTCATTCAACATAAGAGTCTGAAGCCCCTCCCCCTCCGCTCCATAATTAAAGCTGTGACAGTCAGGACAATCCAGTCCAACATTCCACACATCATTATTTTGGTTAATTAAGTGCATCATCTGGGTATTTAAAGTGCACTTTTTCAATTTTCGGAGTTTTCAGTGTGAACACACACTACTCACACTATTCATACTACAAACAGCATGGAATAGTACCTCCTATCTTAAAATGTAATGCCTAGCAGAAAACATTAGGGCTGGGTATTGACACAATTTTCACGATTCGATTCGATTACTAATCACATGCTTTCGATTCGATATCGATTATTTTGGAAGTAGTATTTCAGTTACAGTACATGGCAAATTTTCTAGAGGAAAAAGAAATCTCTCAACTACACATGAGAGTCAGCTGGTACTACTGTAATAATATTGAAGGTTAAATTAACTTATTTATACACAAACACTTAAATTACACTCAATGATGGTTTTATTATAAATAAAGTTTAGAATTACATAATCATATTTCTACTCCAATTCATTTTTTTGAAATATAAACATTTAAATCGTGGCTGATTTATTCAAACATGCATTAAATATTGAAGAACATTATAATGAATATGTAACGGTGCATAGCTATATTTATCAGAATGCTGCTCTCTAGAGTCACTTTTCTAGCTGACTAATGAGTTTATGGTCACTGAATATGTTTTTCTGAGGTAAATGTGACGTTACATTACGGCTGTTTTATTGAGTCTTTCCGAGGTTGAAACACTGATTGAGCGATTACACGAGACATGATACGGATTTCAGTAAGTTGTACTGTATATTTTAACATACCTTCAGATGTTCATGTTTATTTCGCTGTAACTGGTATTAAAGCGGAGGAGAGGATGATCACATGCTTCTCTTTAACTGAGGCGCTAAAGCGATCTGTCACGCCACATTAAACAGCGCCAAAACGGTATTTATTTTCTGAATCTCATAATAAGATGGACGTCATTTGAAATCTGAGACTTTGCTTCATATCAAAAGTAACAAAGATTATTGTGATTTATTGGATGGGAGGCGCTACATATTCTGCTCATTCATCAACTGAAAACAGACTAGACTAATCGATTCTTGGGATTTAAGAATCAATATCGGTTCGTAAAAATGAAAATCGATTAAAATCAAGAAATCTATATTTTTTTACCCAAGCCCTAGAAAAAATACAAATATTTAATACTTTTTAATGGCCTTAAAATCAGGATACTCTAATTTCACACTTTTTAATGCCCTGGGGAACCCTGTTATCGGTTAAACCATTATCACGCAGCCCTAAAGTCATAAGGTGCAGTCATATTGTAGGTATATAAATGACTTGTGAAGCAATCTGACCTCCAGGAACTGCTTGTCTTCTCCTTTAATGTTGCTCTCTCTCAGCACAGCCTTCATGTCTCCGGACGGGGAATCCACGCTGAGCAGCCTGAGCACACGGAGACAGAGTATGCGTTACCAGATCTCAACATGATACTTCTTGCTTAAAGAGGTTACAGGTTACTTGCTTAAAAACTATCCATTTAAATATCTTTCCCTGATGACATATAATGAACACAAGCGCAGACAGAACCTACTCTCCCTTGATTTCAGTGCAGTTTCCGGAGGGTCCGGAGTAAACCACTGACGTGTCATCATGAAACACAATGTACTGACGACAAAACTTCACACTCTCGTTCCTCTCCAAATCCCGCTGAGTCCACTCTGAAAAACATAAAGTCATGTGTGAGAGATTATTCATAAGATTCGTAAGTTGCTTATAAATCTGTAGTGTTGATTTAACTTGTAAACCATCCTATCGTCCAGCTCCAAATGGCTGTAATAAGGCACTAAGGTATTATAAACATTAACATTATGAATATCTGTAAAGCTTGTTTGTAACGATGTGTATTGTGAAAAGTGCTATACAAATACAATAAAATAGTTATAAATATATTAGTATTTTAAAGGATTAGTTCACTTTCAAATTAAAATTTAACCATTTTAACCATAGACGCTCATCTTGAACTAGCTTTCTTCTTCTTCTCTATTAGAATTCCAGCAGTGTAGACACTGCTAAGTGTATTACTGCCCTCCACAGGTCAAAGTTTGAACTAAATTGACCCTTATTCCTCGTCTGGTATCGTTTAAAGCCCTTTGAAGCTGCACCGAAACTATAATTTTGACCTTCAACCGTCTGGAGGCCAGTGAAGTCCACTATAAGGAGAAAAATCCAGGAATGTTTTCATCAAAAACCTTCATTTCTTTTCGACTGAAGAAAGAAAGACATCAACATCTTGGATGACATGGGCATGAGTAAATTATCAGGAAAATTTATTTGAAAGTGAACTAATCCTTTATGACTGGTTTTGTGGTCCAGGGTCACATATAAGCATCATTTATCACCAATAATGTCTTAGTAAGATGATATTTTAAATGCTTAGTTTTGTGATCATAGCTCTCTTGTAGTTTTAAAACATATAACGCAAAATAATTAACAAATAAGCTATAAAATAAGTCGCTTCAGTCCAGTAAGTGTTCATCTTGAAATATATAGAGTTTTTCTAACGTTTACTTTATAAAAAAAAGCATAAAGACACGAGCTGAAAGACGTTTTTACAATTAAAAATACTTTTACTTGCTGTAAACTATCGGTCAGATGACAGAAGGCATGTGGTACAACAGGTTTGAGCAAAGTTTTGATAGAGGCCTTAGAAATGAGTGTATGAAATATGATACAGTAGGCTTTAATGATGGTGTTTAGTTTAATTGTGTGCTTTAGTAGCTCGTTTGACATGTCAGAGATGATAGCTTGTTTAAACCTGTATAGATGTTGCAGTATTGTCCGCCGTATCGTGACGTGATCACCGGACCCACATCCGCGCGACACAAGGCGGGGAACCGACACTGCTCCCGGTACAGCTGAGCGATCTCCGCCGGCTCCCGGAGCACCTGAAACACGGCATGACCATATGCATTAGACATAAATATATGAATCACAGAACATGTGCATGTTTAGATGGGATCATCTGCTCTCCGCATGTGACGCGGAAGTTGTGAGAATAACACTGAGGTGACTTCCAGCGGTCGGGAATGAGCAGTCTGTGTTCTGCTGCAGTGAGAAGAGTGAAATACTCATGAAACGGTGTTCCTGTAAGCGATGTTTCAGGCTTTTATCTGTACCTTCGAGCTCATGACAGCGCAGCGTGAAGCAAGTCGCTGGAGAGGAATCCTGCGATTGAACATGGAGCTGAGGGGGCGGAGCGCGACGCGACGGAATCTGTTTTCTCATTGGTCAGATGCGATGACGTGAGTGTTATTTTTTGTTTACATCATAATCTTTTTATTATACTTGATAAGTTTTGTATTAATGATGAACCTTTTTTTAGAATTATAAAATTATATAAGTATTACGGCGAGTACAAATAAAAAGCTGTTAAAATTGTTTATTTCACACTTTTAAAGGGTTAGTTCACCCAAAAATGAAAATTCTGTCAATAATTACTCTCCCTCATGTCGTTCCACACCCGTAAGACCTTCGTTCATCTTCAGAACACAAATTAAGATATTTTTGATGAAATCCGATGGCTCAGTGAGGCCTGCATAGACAGCAATGACATTTCCTCTCTCAAGATCCATTAATGTACTAAAAACACATTTAAATCAGTTCATGTGAGTACAGTGGTTCAATATTAATATTATAAAGCGACGAGAATCTAATTTTGGTGCGCCAAAAAAACAAAATAACGACTTATTTGGTGATGGCCAATTTCAAAACACTGCTTCAGGAAGCTTCAGAGCTTTATGAATCTTTTGTTTCGAATCAGTGATTCGGATCTCTTATCAAACGGCTAAACTGCTGAAATCAAGTGACTCCGGTGCTCCGATTCACTGATTCGATTCGTAAAGCTCCGAAGCTTCATGATGCAGTGTTTTGAAATCGGCCCTTATAGATATTGTTGAAAAGTCGTTATTTTGTTTTTTTGGCGCACCAAAAATATTCTTGTGGCTTTATAATATTAATATTGAACCACTGAACTCACATGAACTGATTTAAATATGTTTTTAGTACATTAATGGATCTTGAGAGAGGAAATGTCATTGCTGTCTATGCAGGCCTCACTGAGCCATCGGATTTCATCAAAAACATCTTAATTTGTGTCCCGAAGATGAACGAAGGTCTCACGCGTGTAGAACGACATGAGGGTGAGTAATTAATGACATTATTTTCATTTTTGGGTGAATTAACCCTTTAAGATCTTATGAAATAGTAAGGTCTTTCGTTAATTATTTTTTATTTGTATATATATATATATATATATATATATATATATATATATATATATATATATATAATAGTTATATATAGTTATATATAGTTATATAACTTTGGATTATGAACTGAAGTCAGATCATACATTATTAATGCCTTTCTGTTGCTATTTAAAGTCCTGCATCTGTTCAGTTTTCCATGTATTGTGTAGCTTACAGTAACACTGCAAGTTTAAACTGTGCCTCACCTCTGCTTTATGTTGTCAATCAGAAGCTGTTCTCTGTAGTCCTTGACCTGTAACTCAGATTCCCTATAAACAAATCAGCAAAAGGCATTTTCTGACATTTAAGTGGATATGTGATCAGTGTTGGGGAAAGTTACTTTTAAATGTAATGCATTATAATATTGTGTTACTCCATAAAAAGTAACTTACTGCATTACTTAGTTACTTTTTATGAGAAGTAATGAGTTATGTTACTGTTGCATTACTTTCTGACCTGGGTTTCTTGTTTTTGTTAATAACAACAACAATAAAAAAAAAAAAAAGTTCTAGTTTTGGCAAATGTAAAGGTCCTTTCACACCAAAAGTGAGATGAATAAGCCTCAGGCTGAAGGAAATGCAGATTCACGTCTGTACAGCAGAGGAGCAAACAAACCTTTCAGCTGTGCTGCCATTCTGGATTAAAGAAGAACTGGATGCAGGAGAAGAAATTTAACACTCCTGCTTCACATTTTGGCAATAACCATCATGTTCACACACAACGTCTCTGCGGCACTTGCATTACTTATTTGAAAAAGTAACTCAGATATTTTGTTGTAAATTTAAAAGTAATGCGATACTTTACTAATTACTTGATAAAAGTAATCTGATTACGTAACTCAAGTCACTTGTAATGCATTACCCCAACACTGTATGTGATACATATCTCACTAAATGTTAAAACGCTTTGGTTGTGTTGTGTTGTGTTGACAAATTATTACTTTGTAAAATTTTGGATGGATTTCCCCAACTACCTGCATGCAAAAACTACTCGGTTCTTCACAAATCACATAAATTACATGCATTTCGGCTTCAAAATGGTAACATTTTGTACCCACAATAATCGTGTAACTTAATTATCAAATGTGAAAATGCAAATATTTGTCTTTTGGAAGTAGCATTTGAAATCCAAATTGCTCAACAGTCCGAGGGGTGCGTGTTGTCCTGTGAATACAGACAAAAAATTGCATATTATAGTGCCACCTTGAGGCATATTTAAAATAAAAAAATAAGGTACACAACCTCAAAGTCACTTTCTGTGCATCTGCCAAATTTTATGATAATCAACCCTTCATTTCTTAAGATTGTAGATGTCGGTCAGTTCGTCGAAATGTGCCACACCCCAAAATTTCATTGGCTTATGTTTAAAAATGCTGGGAATTTGGGACCCAGAGGTAATATCTGGGTCTGAGCAGGGAAAAGTGGAGATAATGAACTAAATCACCAAATTTAAAAGAACAGATGTCAACACAGCGTGCAAAAGAGCGTTTCTGAAGTTAAAGCGCCTGCTAAATCTGGCATGCTTCCTCTGAATGTCCTCTTGTCCGGCATGAATGTGTTGAATGTTGTCAGTAATATGATTCTGGTCCAACAGAGGGAATGTTATGCTAGATTAGTTTAACCAGTGTTGTGTAATATAAGAATACAATTACCCTGCCTCATTGTTTGACGTATTTAGCTATTATGTATTACATATAATGCTTTATTGTTTTGTTTATTTCCTGGAAAGGACAATGATGTAACTGCAACGTGTATTTTATTGAATTTGCGGTCAAAGGGGATGAGACCGTTCTACATGTCACTCTACAGGTGACTTATGCTCAAAGTAGAGAAGAAAGAGCAACATTATACATGTTATGAAGGACGTGAACGAGAAGTGAGCACATTTGGGAAGGTCACTGATTTATCTTTAAATATCTGTGACTTCTGAAGAGCATCTCCAGCACCAGAACCATTGCTGATATTGCCTTGATTGAAAAACTTTTTGATATTTGTACTTTGACTTGTATATAGAGTATGTGTAGGATATTTCTACTACTAGAGAAAGTATTGTAATCAATAAATTGACTTCAAGGGCATTGATTTATTAAGTTGAGCAAGAACAGAGCACAGAGAAGTCTGCTGTCTGATTTTAAGTATTATAATTTAGGTCCGATTTAACTCGCCTAACCTGAGAATAATAAAAATCAGGTAAAGGTGTCAAGTTACGCACCATAAAACACCAGTATATGTTCAGGAATTCTTTATCATCAGGCAAAATCTGTTATTTAAATTGAGTGTTCAGTTTGATTGAAATACTACATACTCTTACAGGTGAACTGATGTGCCATGCACAAACTCAACAGATTTATGTTGACTTGACTAAGTTTGTTAGATTTATATTAACTGCTGAATATTTTTGGTTTGTCCCATTGACTCAATTTAATAAAATTCACTGAATTGTTTGAATGATTTTGTTATTTTATTAATTTCCCAATATATTTAAAACGGACCCATAATGCCCTTTTCACAAGATGTAATATAAGTCTCTGGTGTCTCCAGAATGTGTGTGTGAAGTTTCAGCTCTTCAGATCATTTATTATAGCTTGTCAAATTTGCCCCTATTTGGGTGTGAGCAAAAACACACTGTTTTTGTGTGTGTCCCTTTAAATGCAAATGAGCTCCGCTTTCCAGAAGAGGGCGGAGCTTTAACAGCTCAACAACAACAAAGCTGGAGAATCTCACGCAGACAAAGTGAGGATTGTCAGTAACCTAACATTGTTCAAACCGGAGTCGACACTGATGGAGAGACTCTCATAGTAGTGAAAAGGACAGTTAAGATTCAGGTGTTTTTTAAAATCCTCTTTTATTTTTTCCTGATTGTATCGGAGGGTCATTATTACTTTCATCACACAACATGACGTTACATCAAGCCTACTACAGGTATACACTGAAACAAACACAAAGTTTACAATGGATATATGGATATGCTCTCACAACAGTCAGTGTAACACTTATTTTATTTTTCGACCACCTTCAAACTGTTGTCTGTTGTTCTCTTTTTTTTTCTAAAATACATGTTGATTTTAAATTTCCCCATCCACAAATTATATGGAAGCCATTTTCTCTTTTTTAAAGAGTTTTTTACAATCACAACAAGAATAGACCATAGACCAAAAATGTCTCAATACATTTTTTTTTTACATTTCCAAACAGTCCACATGAGCCGACCACATACACAGTGTGATTTATTTGAATATTTATGTGTTTATTTGGTTTCTGTTTATGTTGTGATGCTCTTTTTTTTTTAGACTTAATTTACACAAAACAACAGGTCATTTTACACCTTGCTTTGACTGTTTCGTGTGCAGAAGTATAGTACAATTTACATGTTTTACAGATATATTCATGTCTTTTTAACCGTGAAAATGGTTGCCAGTGCAACTGAGCAGCAAAGGGTCGGGACGGGGCGGGAGGGAAGGCCCATGCACTTCTCAGGCTATTTTAAACACAAATTTAGCTGATTGTTTCCCTTTTTTTGTTCCAGAGTGACAGTGACCTGTTTATTTCCTGTCATGTGTTTCTTTCTTTGTGCCTCTAATTTACTCCTACAAGAGTAACTGTTTTCTAACCCAGTAAAAAGGATTGCGCGAATGAGCGGATAAATAAATACCACAGGTAATGGCAGGTGATCTGGTTTCCCTGACATACATCACAGTCAAAAGCCCTAATGAATCAAAAACTTAGGGTGTTAGAATGAATGGCTTTCTTGGTATTGTAATTAAGCCCTTATAGCTATGCATATATCTCCCCTTGGTGCATTAAGTCTATATGCTTTCCTGAGGTGAAAAGGATCGAACACACACATGCACAATAATAAATAAAAATCTCTGAGACGCAAGACAGAATGATAGCTAATATAGTTCATATTGCAGGCAGTACAAACAGACTTCCGTTGGGTGTTTCTTTAGTGGTCTGTAGGTGCTGTACATATAACTGCTCTTTATACACTCTCTTACGCGCTGCCCCATATACATTCTAATCCATTTACATAATATTCATTTGTTTTAATAAAATATGATTTATTCAATTTTGGTATAGTTATTTAAAACTTCTTTTTGAAAAAATAAATATATCCCAATATATCTAAACAAATATAACTTGTGATTTAACTGAACGGCTGTAGTCTGTGTTGTTGGGCTCCTCGACACTGTAAAAATAGTTTTTTCTTTTGTCAGATCAACTTAATGTGGTTCAGATAAGATCATATTTCGAGTTTCTGTTGATCAAACCAATCGCCTTCATTGTATTATTAACTCAAATCTTTTAATTCAAAAAATTTAAGGCAACCAGGTAACGCTTTTTTAAGTTAAACCAACAATTCTTTTTTACAGTGTAAACTCAAGAGCCTTTCTGAACACACAGATATTATGTATGATCACTCGAGATTTCCAACGGTCTGCACATAAAGTATCTTTTAAGATCAGATAACACGTGTTTTGTTTAATATTTCTCAATATAAACCTCCTTATATATATTATAATTGTATTTAAGTATTGCACCGAGAGGCAGCTAAGCATCATATGTCTTTCATCTAGCGGCAACGACCATCCGTTGATAGTGAGAAATGATTGATGTTCATGTTAATCGCTATGGCTAATTGGTTCCATTTCAGCAATGGGAAAGCATGCCACAAATATGGGAAACACAATTTCCATTCAGATTGATTATTTACATTACAGTTTCTCTTATACAAACAGATCAGCCCCCTAATAACATTTGTGAAACTACACTATCTAGTTATTCTTGGATTAGGTGTATTATTTCGTTTCAATACTCTGACAACCATTTTTTTTTTTTTTCTCTCTCAGCTGAGAAAATCATTGCATAGAAGGTCTGAAATTAAAAGTCCTCTGACCAAATGTTTCATTTCTGGTTGTTGATCAGAATTTTTTTCTCTCTTTTTTTTTGATTGAATGATAACAAATGTAGATGCATACATACACACATCCAAAATCATTCACACATACCATTAGAACATATAGCAATATCAAGATTTTTTTTTTTCTTTTTTAGAACATGCAATCTCTACTTGCTTAAAAGCTCCAACATTCCACTAAACAGCTCTCTTATTTCTCCCACTAGTGTTTTTCTTAATTATTATTATTATTATTATTATTTAATAAAAAATCTTTTAAAACAAATCATGGCTTTGACACCTAATGTGTTATTGTAAGAGACTGGGCATCACTTTTTTAATGACTCAATAGACAGTGATCCTGAACCATACAGATATATTACAGGTTTACAGACTCTCCTGACCACTACTGTAAAAACATCGAACAATTGTGCTCTTTACTGACTGACCACCATCCACTATTGCTTTTGATCTATTCTTAAACTCATAAAAATAAACTAAAATATATATATATATTTAAAAAAAAAAAAAAAAATGAAACTGTAAACAAGTAACAATGGATTTAAAACAAAGAAACTTAATGCAATTATTTAAAAAATGCAAAAATAGAAATAAACTTTTTCCATATACAAACAATGTGAAAAAAAAAAAATAGAAATTGTGAATAGAAAAATATCTACAAACATAGTAAGGCGACAATAGAACAACAAAACAAAAAGATAATGCACAATATTCCAACTCTCCAGTACCGTACAATTGTTGTAAAAATACCCCATTCTGCAGCCTGAGGACAATTTCTGAACACTTTGGAAAGGATAATGAATAAAAAAGACCTGATCGGCCAGAACCTGACATTGTGATTTCTTACGGGATGATCGGAGTCTTATGTTTGGGCTTGTCCTAGAATTTCTTTCATCCTCTTCTTCATATTCTCTCTGCTCGAGTAGAAACGCATTGTCGATCTCTCGTTGATATCGTGAACAGTGTAAGGTCTTGGATTACATGCATTCCGAGTCCGCTTTACACTTTTATAGCACATAGCAAGAGAAGGAAGGAAAAAAAAGACAAAAACAAACAAACAGGTTTTTTTTTTCTTCCTCATTCTGGAATGTTGAGTTAAAGGACTTAGCATAGAGATGTGTGTTACAGTTACCATGTTCATGATTTTCCTTCTTCTTTTTTTTTTTTTTTTGTTTTGTTTTTAGGAAAAACCTATGAAGTTTTTCTAAGTGTTCAAACATTGCTATTTCTTCCATTCCTGAGAGGGGAGTGAAGAGCATTTCCCAAGTGACAAGAGAAACACGGAATCACACTTCTCCGTAAGTAACTCGCTGCGCTTCTCGAGTGAGAACGTGTTAGCTTGTTTCCAGAGATTCACTGTAGGCATTATCAAGTCACACTGATCGACCTGCGTAGTTTACTGATATTGTGCGACTGGAGTCATCGCTCTCCGCTGTCTTCTTGTACTGTGTCCTGTAGGCCAGGAGGAGGAAGCTCTGTGGAGCTGCTCAGAGATGTTCAAATCTTTGGCCGTGCTGTTCGGATGGAACACAGATACAGAATTCCCAAATAATCTAAAGAAGAACAATATGGAGGCATTACAATCCAATAACAGACATTGAAATAGATGTGCCACTATAGCATAAACAAATGGAATTACAAAAATAACTAGAATGTACATTTCCTGAAGAAAATGTGAATGGTGCTTGCAGTGGCAAAATCGGAACTCGGTTGCTAGGGTGTTTCTAGGCAATTGCCAAGATGTTCTGGGAGGTTGCTAGGCAGTTGCTAGGGTGTTCTGGGTGGTTGCTAGGCGGTTGCTAGGCAGTTGATAAGGTACTTGGGGTGGTTGCTAAGGTGTTGCTATGTGGTTGCTATGGTAACATAGGTGGTTGCTAGGGTGTTGCTAGGCAGTTGCTAAGGTACTTGGGGTGGTTGCTAAGGGTTGCTAGGCGGTTGCTAGGGTGTTCTGGGTGGTTGCTAGGCGGTTGCTATGGTAACCTGGGTGGTTGCTATGGTGTTACTAGGTGGTTGGTAGTTGTCACAGATAGTTACTATGGAGTTTCTATAAAGTTCTTAGCATGTTCTCAGCCCACTTTAGCACTTAGCTAATCAGTATTAGCATTTAGCTATTCACTGCTAGCATGTGTAGCATGTTGGAAGTCCAGTTTGCTAGCATGAATCAAAAGAGCCAATGTCATGTCTCTACTATGTTCTGATGCAGAGATATAGATCTTGCAAAACGGTTGCTAGGGTACTCTTTGGTTACTAGGGAGTGGCTTGGCAGCTACCAATGATGATACTCCAAAGGCTGCTTGCCAGTATGAATGATATAAATCAACCCTCATGCCTCTATGATATTCAGATTTGAAGATATCCCTCTATGCTTTGGGTTGCTACGGTTCTCTAAATGGTTGCTAGGGTGTGACTATGAAGTGTTTAAGGTGATTTGTGATTAGCCGTTTGCTGCCCCGAGTCAAATGAGCCCACCCTCATGTTTCTATGACACTTCTATCCAAAGATATTCCTTTGATCTTTTTCAATGGAAGTCTATGGAACTTGTTGCTATGGTGCTCTATATCAAAGACTATAGAATAACACAAGACGTGTCACTCGTATTGTTTTGAATGGGAGAAAGTGTAACGCGCAATATGGCGGAATAAGTCCCGCCTTCTAAAGCCAAGAGCCAATCGCCGACTGGTAAAGTCATCGCGTCACTTCAGCGGCCGTTAGAATCACCGGTTTCTATAGAAACAGTCAGACGCGCGCCTCCGAAGAGACGCGCATTTAGGTCTGCGCATGCGCATTAGCTTGATCCAGCCTGAAAAATACAGTTTTTTTTTGTCATGATTCGAGCGTTTAGAGACTAAATTTATGAGTCGGTTGTTGTTAGATTTCATTGGTGATTTCAAATATGAAATTTAATCGTAAGGTTGGCGAACAGTTTTGGAGATTCTGATGTTTCCCCATTCAAAGAGATAGGAGCTGCATGATGCCCAGGATGCCCGAGAGGCGTTTCAAAGATGGCCGCCGAGTGAAATGACTTGTCTTAAAGGGACTTTGTCTATATGGTTGCTAGCTATACATTGTAATAACTGGTTGAAATACATTGTAAGTTGCAGCATTGGGACAAATGACTCTTATCTTTTTTTTTATTGCCAACAGGTTTCCCCATTCCCCATCAGACTCACATCAGTTTGGAGAAAGCACAACACAGTCACAGTGTTTGTACTCAACATATGGATGACTTACTTATGGCTGAATCTGCATATTATCTAGGATAATTGGAAAAAAGACACTCGACAACTTTAAATGTTACGTTACAGACAGTTTATAGATGCTTCTAAGTTCTGAACATGGACCCAAGGGCCAATCTGCTGTTAAAGGCACAATATGTAAGACTTTTTACATTACACTCAAATGTATCTAATATGATAAACAGCGCTGCGTTACTCCACACACTTTTGACTGGCGACTGCGGCATAATAAAAGTCAGATTTCTGCCCGAGTCTCGATTCTTTTCCACCAGCTGTAGATGTGAAGACAACACCTCCCATGATTCTGTGAAATCAAGGCATCATCAAGCTACGCCTTTGTTTTGAATAAGCGACCTCTAGTGGTGAAAATTTACATATTGTGCCTTTAGTCTATAGTTTATGTAAAGCATAAAGGGCCATTCAAAAATAGTCTGAAGAAACACAATCTATTCATCATATAAAGTGATCGTGTCTCTTCAGAAAATGTGGACTAAACTGCTCGATTCACTTGTGTTTTGAAGATGAACAAATGTCTTACAGGTGTGGAACGGCATGAGAGTGAGTAATTGCTTTCCTGTAGCTCAGTGGTTAGAGCATGGCACTAGCAATGCCAAGGTCATGGGTTCAATCCCAGGGATTGCACATACTGAGATACAAATGTATAGTATAATGCAATGTAAGTCGCTTTGGATAAAAGCGTCTGCTAAATGTAAATTGAATTTTTTTTTTTTCTTCATATTTGGGTGAACTAACCCTTTAACACATCTATGCCCTAAGTGTAGTTTAACATCTACACAACATTGGCTGGCTAAATTTGGTTCTAATTTTCAGATTTCTTCCCCACCAGTCGAGACCACTGTCCAGTATTTTTCCTTCAAATAGGAAAGAAAGAACTTCCTCTACTACATTGGCTCACAAGTGGCTGAGCTGGCAAACACAGCTCTGGGCATCCAGGCCTTATTTGCAATGCCCTCTCTGCCAACCAAATGAAATGTGGATGAGGGAACATGGGCGTGTGTGTCCAGGGAGGAACTGGACACTTCATCTCTAGCGGACAACCCACTTCATCTAAGAGATAATAAAACTGCTCCCCATTGTTGCCAATCTATGTTTCCATCCCCTTTATATTTTAAAGCTACTTACAATTTGGCTTGCAGAGCAAATAGTGTTGTCTCCTTTGAATTATGACCCAGACCTTGAGTTGGTAGAGTCCTGTGATTCCAGTCCTGGTTGGCTTAAAAAAACAAAAACAAAACAAGAACAAATTCTATTCTTTAACTATTAACTATTGCAAGATGGTTTTTACAAAATGGTCAAAAACATTGCAATTTCACCATCTCTAACAAAAATGAATATCACGCCTCAGTGGAAGGTGTTAGCGATATCTGCAAATTAATTGGCATGATTTTTTATGAGCTTCAGACAATCATCACACCAGAGGATCCCGTAGTGTCACCTACTGAAGCAGCATCTCGTTCCCTATTCAGGGAACCAGGTTTACAGATCCAACATGTTATACCGCACAACCCTAAGATAATATATGACATTTATCATCTACTTATCATAACCTTTTTTTTCTTACCAGAGCAACAAGATAGCTTCTCTCCCTCTCACTTTCTTGTGTTGTCTTCTCTTTAAATTAAAACATTATAGGGAAACTTCATAGGTTTTTCCAGTGCAAAATGTCCTCTGTCATTGTAGACACCCTAAAATAACACAGAAACAATTAGAATAATCACTGTGTAGCTAAAAATATATGACACCTTGCTATAATGAACCGTTCTCAATCAGCTGCTCTCTCTCTCTGACCCCACTGTAATTGATCGTTCTTTTTATACAACAGTTCGTTCAGGTTCTCGAATCTGATTGGCTGAGAGGTCTTTCCAGCCATGAGATATTCTACCAGTATCACCATGGTAACCATTTCACTGTTTGTATCATTCCACTTTCAGCATTCCCACAGCGAGCGTCACGGCAGACAAGCAAACCCACCATATTTTTACAGATACTACTGTTATTCTGTCACGGAAAGTAGTTTTAATAGTTTTTTTAGGCAAGAATGTAGTTATTTAGACCTCAAATATGTGACATATATGTAAACATAGCGCCTATTTATAAATTTGTTTAGAAGTTGTCGGAGATGCCAGGCCGCCAGCGGCTGTTCAGAGCTCATGTACCCACCGAGTACAGCTTTACCTTTATTTTGGATAGCCTATATCAAATGGGCAATCTTTGGTCTTATTAATCTATTGTTTGTTCCAGAGCTAATAGCTATATTATGTTTCATAACTTTATATTTACATTGAATTTAAATCCTGTATTAACCTGAGCGTGCTTTTGTACGTTTGACTGAACTGTTTGCTTGTGATTATTTTCTATTGTACAAACTTCTTATACTGTTATAATGGCTATTGTTGTTCATTTGAATATTAATGTTCAATAAATATTATTTCATATAAATAACATGCCGTATTATTGAGAAAGGTTTCATTAGTGATTGTGATTTCGACTTCAGTGAAAGTTACATTAATACGCCAGTAGATGACAGCAATGAATGAGTTATTCTCAAAGACTTTTATATTGAAAGGAACTGAAACAAGGTTGTAAACAAGGATGTTGTTTTTACTTTAAACAAGATCTTACAAGACGCAAATGCATCGACTAGTGCTGTCATAGGAAATCCCCTTAAATGTAGTACAAAGACAAAGATATTGCTTTCCAGTGGACATTCAAATTGATTCTCAAGTTGACAGTTTAACAGTTGAGCCCAAGCCTCCATTACTAATTCTAAAACTTCAGAACTAGTAATAAAGGAACGTTCAGTCGCTTCATTGAAGCTTATTGTATTATGTTGTATTTGTATTAAGTATTATGAGAGAGAGATCGACTTAAAGCGAGCGTATTACCTGCATCTGATATTCTTCATGTCAATCTTATATTTGAATGACTCACTCATAAAAATCTTTACGACCATCTAATGGCTTATTAATGTAACTTTCACTGAAGTTGAAATCAATCACTAACTGACTCTTTCTCAATACCAAATACAGTATGTTATTTATATAAAATAGTATTTATTGAACATTAATATTTAAATGAACAACAATAGCCATTATAACAGAATAAGAAGTTTGTACAATAGGAAATAAACGCAAGCAAACAGTTCAGTCAAACGTACAAAAGCACAGGACGCATAGTACAGGATTTAAGTCCAGTTTATATAAATATAAAGTTATGAAACTTAATATAGCCCTTAAGCCAAATCTATTAGCTCTGGAACAAGTAATAGATTAAAGGATTAGTCCACTTTTAAACAAACTTTTCCTGATAATTTACTCAACCCCATGTCATCCAAGATATTCATGTCTTTCTTTCGTCAGTCGAAAAGAAATTAAGGTTTATGAGGAAAACATTCTAGGATTTTTCTCCATATAGTGGATTTCAATGGCTACCAACAGGCTGAAGGTCCAAACTGCAGTTTCAGTGAATGAATGTCCTACGCCTTCCCTATTCTACTTACGGAAAAAAACGAAACTGGCACCGTGTTCGTTCCGTAAGTAGAATAGGGAAGGTGTAGAACATTCAGTGTAAGCGTTTTGAAGAATGCGGAAATGGGAAGTATGTTCAAGGCAATATTTTGTGTTTATAAAGCATAAACGGTTGTATTTTTTTTTTCGAAAATGAACGATTGTTTCTCTAGATAAGACTCTTATTCCTTGTCTGGTATCATTTAAAGCTCTTTGAAGCTGCACTGAAACTGTAATTTTGACCTTCAACCTGTTGGTAGCCATTGAAATCCACTATATGGAGAAAAATCCTGGAATGTTTTCCTCAAAAACCTTCATTTCTTTTCAACTGACGAAAGAAAGACATGAACATCTTGGATGACATGGGGGTGAGTAAATTATCAGGAAAAGTTTATTTAAAAGTGGACTAATCCTTTAATAAGACCGAAAGATTGCCTGTTTGATATACCCAAAATGAATTTTACCTCATGTATCTACGTAAGAGCCAGCAGCAAATTCCCGAAGGACTGGCCGAGATGAAGCTGTTCTCGGCGGGTACACGAGCACTGAACACCCGCTGATGGCCTGAAGCTCACATTCAAATAGTTGCTATGTTTACATATAAATAGCATATCTGAGGTCTAAACAACTACATTCTTGCCTAAAAACTATATTCTGTGACAAAATAACGGAGGTCTCTGTAAAAATATGGTGGGTTTGCTCGTCCGCCATGACACTCACTGTGAGAATGCTCACAGCGGAGTGATTCAAAGTGTGAAACAGTTACTATGGCGATACTGGTAGAATATCACATGGCTGGAAAGACCTCTCAGCCAATCAGATTCGAGAACCAGAATACAAACTGTTGTATAAAGAGCGATATCGCACGGCTACCTGGTGATATTGCTCATTTAATTTGTTATAGTTAATAGTTCTTAATGAGGCTACATTCAGTAAATATTGTTGATTATAAGCAACTATCTCATTAGTTAATCTTCTTTCTATATTATAGTAGAAGTGTTAATGTAAATTACTCATTTATCCTGCATAGTTACCTATTAATGATGGACCATTATTCTAAAGTGTGACCTCTAAAGAGAAAAGCAGTTGCACCCACCTTTAAATGTACTTCCTCACCACAAGGAGGTGAACTTCTTGCCAAATCCAGAGATGGCTGTGCCAGTCACAGAAAAAAAATAAAGTAAAATAGAACATGAAAATAAAAGGAGAAAACCAATAGATTAATATAGATTATATAAAAAAAATATTGTGTCTGTACATATGATTACATGCCTTTTTGCAAATGAAAAATAATTCAGAAAAAACATTGGTTAATAAGACTCCTTGTGTTACTTAAACTATGCCTTTAATAATAACTGACTAAAAGTACTAGTTACATCTTGGAAACTCTGCTCACCTTCTCCTAGTTTGCCAGCCTGTTCTGCAGCTCCTCCAGGCAAAATTTTAGACAGCATGCTATCTCCATCTACACCCGTCTGACCTGCAGCTGCACTGCCAATTCCTCCAGGCCTTGGAGGAGCCTTGGAGCCTAGAGAATTATGGGAACATTGTCAACAGACTCATATATCCCACTTCATTTAGGTATGGATATGGATGGAAAATCTTGGTAGTAATCCAAGATAATTTAATGATCAGTCAGTAACCACTCATTAATCATCAAGAGCACATTTATTACACTTTATATTATGAAGAAGTGGTTGAGTAGACATCGCTTGAATTATTGCCTTGTTCATTGTGTAACTATCAAGAAGTACCACTCACGAAGATGTCACTGCCAAAATTAAAAATTTCAATTGGTCAATGTTGCAAATTCACCAAACTTGAACTCAACTTGAAATTCTCTGCCACCGGAAGTCCTTATCACAAGGATTCTCATTGGCATGACATGTAAATTTTTTCCCGTAAAAAGAATGACATTTTTCCACAACTTGCTGTCTCTTTATTTTTGCCACTTTTGCAGTGTTTCCTTTCATGCATGCATGCTTTTTATTGCTCTTACTAAATATCAAGAGTTTTCAAATATGATTACATATCATTATAGGCTATTTTCTTCAAAGTATACACTGTCATTACATGGCTGTCTTGCCAATATTTACAAATCAAAATCCTGATTACTAAATATACACTCATTCTTCACTAATTTATTTGGTGTAACGTGTTTTTCCCCACAAAGGCCGATGGTATATCAGTGGTATAGGTACAATGTTATTTTTGGCCAGGCTTGCATGTAAGAAATTCTCCTGCTGCATGAATAAGCATACATAAATCCTGTAGCAGATTTAGACAGGTGGTGCTGGGGGAGGTGGAGGATTTCAAAGGAAACTCTGGACCTGCTTACATCAAACACTATTTAAAGGTTGAGCAAGTAAGCTTGTTGGCTGCAGAATCAGCAGAGGACAATCAGCTTGTGCCGTGTAGTAAATTATGTGTTTGCTAACAGATTGCATGTAAAGGACCGATCAGCCTGTGACATCTAGAGTTTCATGACTGAACTAGATATTTACTTCATTGTTACTTATAGGTGTCTTAATCACTGAAGTTGTAAAAATCATCATACTTGTATATCCCTAGTATTTAGTGAGAGCACTGAGCAGCACGGCTAACATTGCAACAAACGAAATCCACACTAAATAAATAACAGCACAATACAAACATGACATGCATACGTAATTTGTTAGAATTTCAAAAGCAAAAAAATGCTGTCCTTCGATTGTGATTGTAGTGAATCTAGGCCGAGCACAATTACCTATCCCGGTAAGTGGAGGTTGAGCTATTTTGGCAGGCTGACTGGGGACTGCTTTAGCTCCAATAGCAGTGACAGGGGTAGGCTCTGGTTTAGTCTATTGGAGACAAGAGATACATGTTTATAAAATACACTTATTCATATATTTAAACTGTTTGTTACTTATATTTTAAGTTAAAGTTCAGTTCAATTGATATGTAATTATGCTTTATTATTGAAATAAAAATAAATACATATTTAATGTGAAATTAAAATCAATATTATGATTTAACCTTCATGATTTAAAATATATGTTAACTGTTTAAAAGAAAACTATAACTCACTCTTTCAATCTATAACTTAAGCAGGCACTAAAGAAAGGGGAGTTTTGTAACAGAACAGAGTATAGAACAAAGATGGTGAATACAGGAAAATTGTTAGGCATACATTCGAACATATAGACAAAAGATTATGTAACTATGCATATGTAACTAATAGAATGGCATTAGAAGAAAAAGTAGGTTTGCACTTCCTAGAAAAGAAAAAAATGCCAGCACTTGCAAGGCAGCAACATAATAGAATTGGCTTAGTTTTGCATAAAGGAAATGCAGCATTGGAGTCACTTAGACGTTGTTATGCATTGCATATAGCATGTGTCTCGTTTTTAGTTTGCTGCACACAAGCATTGACCTAAGATTTGAAATGGTTCTATTTCTTAAGTGAAATTACCATGGATAAACAGATAGGATAGGATTTTAAGTTATGATGTTTCTGTAATACAGGCCCAGAAGAACAAGGCCTATCTAGAATATTTGAGGACTATCAGTGCTACCTTGCAAGACTTGTAATAAACCAGGTACAGGTAAAACAGATAAAGAGAACAAGGTCCATCTCATCTGGCCACAGTGATCTAACTTCTGATGGCTTACACTGGCTCTTAAATGAATAGTCCCCCTGAAATTTTAAATCTGCTGTTAATTTACTTTCTTTCTTTAGTAGAACACTAAACATGAACACATTGTCCTTGGTAATTAATAAATTGCAAGTCAACGGGTGCTGTCATGTTAAGAGTCAAAAAAAGAAGATGCAGGCAACTCAAAATAAATCCCTGTGGCTCCTGACAGTAAATTGAGGTCTTATGAAGCAAAATGATCAGTCTGTGCAAGAAACTAAACATTATTTACAACATTATTACCTGTAATCCATAGCCTCAGGTCCTTTGTGCATTCAGAAGAGTCTGAAGCTCAAGCTTTTTCGTGCATAGCGTATACACGACAGCAAAATGGCATTTCAGTGCCCCACTCATGACAACAGAGGCTCTCTACCTCTGCTATCATTCCATGGCACTGAGAACATGAGCACCACCACATTTCAACAGCCCTCTGTCTCTCCAAGGCTTGTGGTTAAGGTGCTGCCACTGCTTCCTTCAGCTCTCTCAGTTATTGATTGGTATATTTGGGTATGAACAAAACTTGTTTTACATCAGAATCATCAACCACCGTAATACCAGCTTCTTTTAAACTGCTTTACTTGCTGGTGTTAAACTGCTGGTGAAGACATTTGGTCTGCACACGCATCCTCCCTCTCTTTTGTAAACAGCAATGGTGTCATTTCATGCGTGATTTTGCCTCTGCGCATACGTCAGTAGACAATGGTAGACAATGGAGCATTGCAATGCTATTTTGCTATTGTGCATGCACTATGCGAGATAAAGCTTGAGGCTATGGGTTACAGGTAATAATGTTGTAAATAATGTTCAGTTTCTTGCACAGACTGATGGTTTTGATTCATAAGACTGTATATAGACCATTCATAAGAATATATCATCAGGAGCCACAGGGCTTAATTTTGTGTTGCCTGTTCCACGTTTTTTACTTTCAGAGTGATGGCCTTTGTTGACCTGCACCAAAAAACATGGGTTTAACTAAAAATCATCTTTAGCATTCTACTGAAGAAAGAAAGTCACCTACATCTTGAATGACCTGAGGGTGAGTAAATTAACAGCAATTTTATTTTTGGTGAACTATACCTTTAATGAACTTTAAAACTCTAAAAAAAAACCTACAATACTTACTAATATGGCTCAATCTAACCATAGACTTAAAGAACATGAAAAAATTCTGTGGCATATTCCTGCAAGCTTTCATAAATCTAATCCATAATGTTCATTAAGACTAAAGATTACAAACATCACAGGAACATGCTGAATAGGATACTCCACTTTTAAGAAAAGATCTGGCAATTTAATTACATTACTTTATGTCTCAAAATATTTACTTACTGCAGCTGGGGAGGTCTGTGCTACTGAGGTGGGTTGTCGAGCCATTGGACCAGTCTGTCCGGGTTTAGCTTGCAGTTGTTGGGCTTGTACTAACTGTGGTTGCGCTGTACCTGTGGCAGATATCTGTGACCCCGGCCTGGCAGCTGGTGTCTGTGCCTGCTGTTGAAGCTGTGTTCGCTGACCTTGCTGCCCATCAACAGGTGGCTGGGAGACAGCTTGCCTGCTTGAACTTGAAGGTCCACCTGGTCCCTTCTGTCCAGGCCCAAGGGATCCTTGCTGCCTGGATGAGGAGGGGTGGTCCTGTTGCTTCCTGCTGGAGGACCCTTGATGGTGGGAGGACTGTTTTCCAGAGCGGGAGTTATGGTGGTGGCCTGAGGTGTCACGGGAATAATCTGAGGAGTGGTAGCCCTGAGAACGAGAGTCCCCCCTCCTACCTGAAGATGACAAGGAGCGGGAGTCATGCCGCATGGATGGATCCTTTGAGGAACGTGATGATCGAGAGGATCGAGGCTCATCTGAGTGACGTGAGGAGTGCCTACCAGAACTTCCACTGCCATGATGGCGGTGCTCTCTCGAGGAAATATGGCGGGTTTGACCATAATCATCTTGTGCCCAAATATCTTCTGGTGGCTCATCATAATCATGGTATGTGTGCTTGACATGGCCTCGTCTCCCAGAATGACCACTGCTGCCATAGTGACGGGAACCACGAACATCACGGGGCTTCTCAAACCAGTCTGTCTCCTCTTGACCAAGATGGTATGCTTTGGAAACCAAAAGCAGATCACAATCAATCTCGATGTCTGATGGTGAAAGAGGATTGCACACTGAGGCCATGCAAAAGAAAAAGAAGAACAAAAATAGCCAGGCTTAAATAAAAAGCATGCAATATATTTAAACTCAACACACAACATACAAAACAATTATCTCAAATAAGAGATTTTTTTTTTTTTTTTTTTTTCATTAAAAGGTTTGGAAGTCAAAACCATTCAATATCACACACAAATGAAGCACGTTGGAAAAGAACAAGAGTGGGCAAAAACAAAGAGACCACACAACAACTCATGCAGTTTTTGGAACTGAGCACAACACTGAGAGTCAGTTTTATTGAAAGCTGCATGTTGCCTGAAGACAAAACATGGGCATGCACTTGATTTTCACTTCTTTACTTCAGCTATTCACTGTCTTTCTCTGGGTGGGTGGGGGATGTTTAAAGTGGGCAGTAACGCTGGCATTCAGCTCCCAATTACCTTCGCTGTCAGAAACAGCACAATGCATATCGTCAATTATATACATATCATCTGGTTTGTAGACATGGGTCCGGGGCAGGTCTCGAATATGGTCCTGCACATCGGGTAGAGAGTGACTTGAACCATATGAATTTGATGGATAGCTGAAAGCCCTCCCAACACCCATGAGCTTTGTCATGAGGTGGGAGTTCTCCTTTTCTGAATATTGAGACTGCAAAGTGGGGCGCACACTGTGGCCATAGTTGCTGTGGTATGACCGATCTATACGGTCCCGTTCATATGACCTGCTTCTGTAGCCCCTCTCACAGGGAGAGATTTTGTCCATGCCATAGCCAGTTGAACGGGACCTGCCATTGCCATAGAGACGTTCATCATTATAGTAGCCCCGTTGTGGACTGTAAGTACTCCGTAGACCATAGATGCCATCCTGAAGTTTATGGTAATGGGAACCTGAGCCATAACCACTGGTTGCAGAGGTGCTCATGGTGTAGGAGGCCAGATCTGCCTCCACATCATGAGCTTCCTCAATTGGGGAAAACTTGGATATCTTCTGCTCAATGCCTTGTTTACGATGTTTGCTCCTCTTGGAGGACATGACGGCTGAAGGGCACAGGTTCTTTGAGGAGTGCCTTTGCGCTGCCCATGTAGGTGTTGAGTGACTGCAGTCATCATAGTAATATGATGATCCCCCACCCATGCTACTGCTTCCCACTACCCGGCCATGCGTATTTGCCCCTTGTGCTTGGTAGCTGCAGGTGCTCTTACCCCTGCCATGATGCTGGTCGTACAGATCTGCATCACGTTCATCCTCTGGTCTGCCAAAAGAGCTCCCCCCTCGAGTGTGAAGTCCGTCACTCCCATATCGTCCATGACCCTCAGTGCGATGTGAGTCTGAACTAGTGCCCATGCCTTCTTTGGTGAGTTCACATATGTCATCGATCATGACATAGTTCCTTGGGACATTCTGATCTAGGTTTGAGGATCCATATAGGCCTTCACTGGAGTACATAGAGGGGCTGTCCATTGAATGCACATGGTCAGATAGTGTTGTCTGCCCATATGTATTGGTAGGTATGGTATTATATTGCCCATAGGAACTGGCTGTAGTTACTGTATATCCATAAGTATTTGCAATAGTTGTTGTGTATGGCCCATAACTACTGGATGAGATTGTTGTGTATGGCCCATAACCAGAGGCTGCGGAGGTTGTTAAAGACCCACCATATGTATTTGAAACAGAAGAGGAGTAGGGACCATAAGTGCTTGCCATAGTTGTGCTGTATTGGCCATAAGATGAACCCAAACCAGGCTGGCTGTAACTGATATCTTGGGCAGTGGTTGCTACTACAACTGTAGGATTACTTATAACCTCATAATTAGTGGGCATCTTGTGTTCAAGGTCAGCAAGTGATGTCTGTCTTGGCTTTTGGTGAAAAGTGAGAGTGTCTGTCTGTGGCTGATAATTGCTTGCTTGACTGACCGGATAGGGGGGTGCCTGGCTTGGGTATGGTGTACTGTGGGTTGGATAAGGAACTGGACCAGTAGGTGGTAGGGTAGGCTGAAACCCTGGTTGACTTGGCTGTGCTGGAGGTGGCATTGAAGTGTCTGTTGGATATGGAGGCTGGCTCTGTGGGAAGACTTGGGAAGGAAATGTCCCTTGGACCTGATAAGATAGGGTTGGATAAGTCTGCAAGGGGGTGGGTTGGGGGAGAGCTTGAGCTTGGGAGACTGACGGATAGGGAGGTTGGTTGAAACCTGTGCTCTGTGGGGTAGGTGCCGGTGGGTGACTTTGGGGGTACTGGTACGACATGAAAGATGATGTGGGGGGAAACTGGGCAGCAGTGTTCAGCTCACAAGTAAATTGGCTGAGTGGTGCCGTGCTAGGTCTGGTCATTAGCCCGTTGCTCTCAAAGGATGAGGCCGCAGCTGTCAGGCGAAGATTGTTGAGCTCAGAATCTGACATATAGTCTCGCGAATCACCCATGCAGCGCAGGTATGTTAGCTCCCTCCTGTCTCTCTCCTTTGCCAAAGTTTCTTTTCGCTGTGTGATGCCCAACTCCAGGTATCTAAGTTTGGCATCAATTTCCTTTTCCTCCTCCTCCAACTCAGCCTGCTGCTTACGTAGTTTTGTAGATTCCTGTTCAACAGCCTTCAGCTCATGGGTCAAGTCCTTAAGTAGACTGGCCTTTGCAGCTAAACGAGAACTCCCTTTCAGAGATGGCAGAGAGGGCACAAGTATGTGGGATAGGTTAGGTGTGACCATAGGCAGTTGTGTCTCATCTGGTGGAGGGCTTGGCAAGGTCCTCTTCACCTTCCTTAGGAGGGAGCTCTGCTGCAAGGCTGCCAGCTGCAGAGACACAGGTCCGGGAAGAGTGAAATAGCCAGGACCATGAAATACAGAGTACAACACAATGTTATATATTAGAGTACTACACATAACTACTAGCATAGCTCAAACTACTGGTTTAATGTGATATAAAAATGTAAGAGTACACATTCCTGTCCATTTTATAAAGATTCTTATTGTAATCAATATTGATTCTGACCAAACACTTTATCTTGCCTTTTTGGCCTTATATACAACAATACATTGTATTGCTGCTGTAATAATTAGAGTTTCTCTTACGTCTGTGGCACAAGCAGGCAAAAAAGGTCCCAGAAACTGATTGAAAGGTAATTTACTCCACTCAAGAATGCAAAAAAGTGAATGTGAAAACATATTTTGAATTTACTTTCTGAATACTGCACATACTGTACTGTAAGCGGAAAACAAAAACAAAAACAACAACACCATAACAAACAACAACAAACTACATTAAATCAATATGACACCAGCAAAAAACATCCAAGGGATATCCAAGGTATATGCAAACTGGCCATTTTTTAGCATCTCATTCTTGCAGACATATATAATTAGTATCATACTGCAATCTCATGGCAAAGACCACTTCAATAATTACATTTTCTGTATATATAATATAGAAAACAGCAGAAACAAGACCACCTGTGTTATACTAATTTTTCACAAGTTCATATTGTCTTTTATACAAAGCAAGTGCAAGTTTACAATCAAAGAGATACTAAATTACCCATACCTGACTCTGAAGGGCTTGCTGTTGATAAAGTGAAATCCTAGCCTTGGTATTTTCATCTGTAGTGGGACTGAGAGGCTTAGGGTCTGACATAGATCTCTGAATATTCTTCATTGGGCGGGGAAGGGCCTGATGTCGCTGTGATGGCTCGGCAATACAGGACTTCTGCTGCGGGGTGACATGTGCTTTATTCAGCCTCTCACTAGAAGAGAATGATGTTTCTATGATGCGTTGTGGTGAAGAAAGAGGAGAAACAGGGGAATACAGCACCTGTGGAGATTTAGGTTGTTGCCGGATCAAGCTGGACAGAGACTCATTATGCAGGTGATGCTGCTGGTAACCAAACTCCAAAGGATCAGGCCTCCGTCTCCCAAACTTCGCAGCACTCTGCTGACCTGGGGAGAGTGGATCAGCTGAACCAACTAACTGGATACTGGTGGGGCTGACAGTGGTAGCAATGCTTATCTGTGGAATAACTATGCTTTGAGACTGAGTCTCAGGGTCAGTTTGGCAAGCTAAGCTTTGACCCTTCTGTGTTCTCTCAGGACCAGAAATATAGTGGACAATTTCAACCTTGCTGGGGTCTGGGATGGTGACATGTATGCTTGGGGATACTCTAACTAGCTGCTCAGTCTCTGTTTGGCTAGAACAGTCTCGAATGGTCTGGGTGGCAATGCTGGAGGATGCTGTCTTAGCAGTTGAAGAGGTAAATGGAGGTGCTTCGGACTTGTGGTCTACACCAGATTCAGCAGAATGTCTTGAGTAACGGGAACGTCTGCGTCTAACTGGTTGTTCCCACTCTGCCTTGTCTTCGTCATCATCTGTCTGAACACTACAGTCCACACTGCGCCTAGTCCGTCGTCTTCTTGATACCATATACCTCTCTTCTCCATCTTCATCATCTGTTTGCACACTGCAGTCTACAAGCCTTTGGGGCAAGGGGAACATTGTTACTTCTCCCTCATTTCCATCGTGCAGTCGAGGCATGGATCTTTGTTTACGCATGGACCAGACTTCTGTCTGATCTTCACTATTTCTCAAGCATATTTCTGATGTAGAACTTGGTAGTGATCTTAAGAAAACCTGAACATCATTATACAACATATCTGAGGCTGATTCCTGTGGTTGAATAATTCTGCCACCTTGATCACTGAGGATTTGAGTATTTGAACTGGCTGCAGCCACAGCTGTTGCAGTCTTCTGTCTCTTTTGTTCCTCAAGCTGCTGCTGTAACTGTTGTTGCAAAGATTGTATCTGGTCAAGCTGCTGTTTTTGTTGAGCTAGTTGCTCTCTCTGCAGGACCAACTGGCTTTCTCTCTCAGCTTGCTGCTGCTGCAAAACTTGTTGCTTTATATTCTGCAATTCCTGAATCTCTCGCTGTACTAGCATCTGCTCTTTTTCTCTGTGCCTCTGCAACTCTGCACGCTCCCGCTCAAGCTCTTCCTGAAGCCTTAGCTGTCGCAATTTTTCCAGTTCCACTCTCTCTCTCTCAATTTGCAAAAGCTGTTCCTGCTGTTGATGCAGTCTTTCCTCTGTTTCTTTTTCTTGAGTTGGAGCAAGATTTCTGATAGCAGTGGCAGGAGTTCTACCCCCTTGAGATGATGGGGGTGGCTGTGTTTTGGGAGCAGTAGGATGACCCTGCACTGGAGAATAGGATTGAGCAGATGATTTAGATTGTGGTAGTTGGTGTTGTATAGGAGGTTGGGCAGTGGCCTTGGCCTGAAGGTGGGGCTGAGATAGATTCATTGGTTGCAGCTGGATCTCAGGCTGGCTCATTGCCAAGGCCACTGGTGTTGAAATAGGTGCTGATGTGATAGGACCAGCAGGTACAGAAGAGGACTGACTTGGTTGTGTAACAGTTCCAGCTACTGTAAAGCTTACTGGAGAATTGCCAAGGTACAATGGGGTATCTTGGACTGTCGTGATAGCTAGAGACTCAGGTACTATTGTAGATGTTGTAACAGGGAGAGGATTAGGTGTAGGACATTGGAAAGGTGCCTGCCCAGTCCTTGGAGCTAGTGGCAATCTAGTTAGGCTTGCCAGAGGTACTGGTGTCATATTTGGTGTAGGATAAGGTCTGTATACCCCTCTTAATAAAGGACGTAGCACTGAAGCTGGCTGGGTTGTAATTGGAACTGTGGATGCAATTGGTGTGTTTATAGTTGAATAGATCATGCCATCAGCTGATCTAATAGCTGATGGATACATAGCTCGAAGACTGGCTTGTCTTGCATTTATGAGATCAGTTAGAGCTTGACTATGGGAAAGAGGCTTTCCATCTGGGCTGTACTTGAAACCAAATCTGGGACTTTGGTGCAGATTAATTCTACTAGGTGGACCACTGCTTCTTTCAGTGCCCAGCTGTAATATGTCAGGGTTACTACTATATCTGTCTATGGAGTTAAGTGCTGCACACATGCGACTTATCTCCCTGGCAGTTGTGGCACTGTACTGGGCAAGATTAGACTCTGCAAAATCACCTGAGTAATATCCATAATCTGGGCCAATATTGGTCAGGGAGCTGTACCTTCTAATTGGTAGATCTGCAACATCACCTTGACGAAGATCTGTGTAGGAGCCATATTGAAGCCCCATTCCAAGGTACCCTCCGTCATAGCCATCCTTTACCGTATCTGTGAATAATTCTCCAGAGGCATGAAAATGGGAATCAAGCTTTGCTGAATATGATGACAACCCTGCCTCTGCAAGGTTAGTTTCAGACATGGATGGTTGAAGCCGTCCAGGGAGGGGCAATGTGTATGATTTAATTGCGTAATCTTGGTATGTCTGTCCATCTTGCCGTAAATCAGTTTGCTGATAGAGCTGTGGTAATGTGGAAGGTGTTCTTGATGATAGCTTAGAAGTATCATCTGTGACTGGTTTTTGAGAGAATGGACCACCCACACAGCTGCCACCAAAAGGCAGGTTATAAACCATGTCACAGCATGTCACTTGATTTTCTGATTTTATTTGTCCAGTTAAATTCATTGCATCCTGGCCTTCCTCTGATTTGATGAGTTGTGTGATAGTAGCTCCTTGTGCAGCACCATCTATCTGGACCATCATCATATGAGGCTTGATGTTTGTTAGATTCATGATTCCTGTCTCTGCTTGCTTTCCCCTTAACTCAAGTGGACCTCCAACACTATAAACCTCAGATGTCATAGCCGGTGAGATGACATTAACCTCTGTGGCAGTGCTTGTCTGAGTGACAAGCACATCCTTTTTGATTAGAGGTAGTTGGCTAGATAAGTTCAACTTAGCAAAAGAGGCAGCTTGTTGTTGTTGAAGCTGATGATGTTGCTGAAGCTGCTGCTCAAGAAGTTGTTGTTGCTGTTGAAGCTTCTGCTGCTGTTTAAGTAACTGCTGTTGCTGGATACTCAGGTCTTCCAGCTTTGCATCAATCTTTGGTATAGATGGATCAATTGGTGGTGGCTTGTTTGGTGCCAGGCAAACTACTGTTCCCATATCTTTGCCCAAATCAACTCTGTTTTCAAGAGAATCACAATACAGCACAGGGTGCTTAGGCTGGGACATGAACATAGATGCAGCAACAGTAACACTGATAGTTGTAGCTGTTGGTGTTACTAAATGCAGCTGCTCCTGTGTATTCAGGTTCATTATTAAGGGCTGAATAGTTGTGGATTGACGAATGGGGCTTCCTTCTACAGACCCAGAGTATTTTCGAGATTCTGTGGCTAAGGAAGTCAAATCCATTCCTTGGTCAGTCATGATAAATGGTGTTGGCTTTATGCCAGTTCGTAGATCTACTACACTTCCACTCTGTAACCTTTGTCCTTGCTCAATTCTTGAAGTACCAGGAACTGTGGAAATGCGACAAAGGGAAATGTTTTCCATTGACATTGATCCACGTGTGTACATGCTAGCAGTGGTGACCATGCTAGTTCCAACACTAACTTTTTCAGCTCTATAGTTCTTGTAGAAACCATGCTGTGGTGATAGTGATGGTGGAGTATCAGGAGGGCTGACAGGAGGTGAGTATGTATCAAATGTTGATTGGCGACTAAACCTTGTCGGTGAAGACAAAGGAGATGTAGCTGTGTTGACGGTAACTGGCTTTGGTGGGCTAGTGGGCTCAAGCTCTTCTGTCCTAACCATAAAATAGGTATCTTGAGAGGACTGCTGTCTAAAAAGGCATGGTGAAACAACCCCATGTGAAGTCTGAGTGCCCTGTGCCATAACTGGAGAGGTGTGAGAAGCATTCCCAGATGAAGCTAACATTGAAGGGATAACTGTCTGAGTAGAAAGCTCAGCTGTTCTCCTAGCGAGAGATCGTGTTGGACTATGAAGAGGAGATGAAGTGGGAGAAACCGGTGGACTCCTTTCATGGTAAGTATAACACCTAATTGAACTTGGGCCAGATTCATTTATAGTTTCTGAGGATGTTGAATTATCCCTCATTTGGACTCCTTTGCTGATTGGTATTTTCCTTGCAGCACTTTCTCTTTGGTTGTAAGCCTGAGTGATTGCAGCTATTTTGTGAGACACATTTGAAACACTAGCGGTGGTTGTGGTAGTCTGCCGACCATATACATTGGGCTGTGTGGTGGACACTGTTTGACTGGCACTTGTTTGAGAGACAGTGACAGTTTCCCTGGCATACACTCCATAAGCAGCAATAGTTGTGGCAGCAACTGCTGGTGTAATACCATTTTTACCAGTTTGATTTCTAAGTCTGTCTTTGGGCCCATCTTTTGAGAAATGCTGAGTTACTCTAACATCAGGTATCCGCCCTCCTGTCCCAGTTTCAGAAAATGATACTGGTGCTGAGAGCTGGGTGGGGCTTGTGCCAGGAGTCAGTAAAGCATTGCTTTGTTCCAGCAACTTAGCAAAGGCTGAGCCTGTATCTAGTAACTGCTTTTCTGAGTAGGACACATCCATCTCCACTTGGTCATCAAGCTGCTTTGAAATGTTTTGTGAGGTCTGGCGGATCTCTTCATAGATATCAACTGTCTCCTCATTCTGATAGTGAATATCATCTTGATCAGTATAATCATATTCATCCTCAATATCTTGTCTGTTTCTAATATCTGACTCTTGATAGGTGTTTGTGCTGTACTGTTGCAAAATCAGACCTGAGCCCGATTGCTGCTGTGTCTGCTGCTTTTGTAGTTTCTGCAACATCTCTGCTTTCCTCATCATTTCTTCATATACTTCCTCTGCACTTTTTAATTGTTTGCCACTAGAGGAAGTGGTTATAGCAGCTGTAGATGATGTAGTTTGTGGTTTTTCAGTAGGAGAATAAAGTGACATAAAAGTTGGTAGGTTGTACTCACTACCAGATTTGTACAGCTTTGATGAAATGTCAAAGCCCTCGCCATCTGAGTCAGCTGAAGGAGAGTATTCTGAGCAGGAGGACCGGTGTAGTTCCTCCATCTCGGCTGCCTGTCTTAGCTCCTCTGTTGGAGAAGCATCCTCAATGGGGGATAGATTGCTGGGGGGAGTCTTGGATCGTTCTCTGCGTCTTTGTGCTCTTAGCTCTTCTTTGTCACGTTTTGTTTTCCGGACAGTGCTTCGTATTCTCTGTTGCTCAACTTCTCTCATCTTTTCCTGCTCCCTTAGGAGTTCTTCTTCTTCCCTCAATTCGTCTTCTTCTGAAGAATCCTCAATTGTGGGTAAAAGAGGGCCATGGGAGCGATGCCTGGCCTTCCTCTGCTGCTTCGCCTCCTCCAGACGCTGCCTGCGACTAGGACTACTGTCACTGTCATCTTCCATAGAGGATATGGAAGTAGGGGATATCCCCGAGGTGTAACTAGAGGTGGTTGGTGGGAGGGTGGAGGAATACTCCCCTCTTGACCTTTCTTCTGGAGAACCAGTGAGGCTTTCCATCTCCAGCTCAGGCTCTCTGTCAAGACTCAGATCATTGTCATTGTTTAATTCCATGTCTCGACTATAACTGCTGGTGTTGTTTAATTCTATGGTCTTGAATCTGCGTAACCCTCCTTGCGAGGCCATGAGGTCCTCTTCAGCTGATCCTTTGTATATATCACTTGTTGTTTTACTCTCTTCCTCAAAGCTACTGGAGTGATAAGTGAGACGGCGCTTTTCTTTTCCTGAGTCACTGATGTGCTTTTGTGTCTTTTTTAGCTTTTTGTAGCCATAGCCTTCATCCTCATCATCGTCCTCTTCCTCCATTTCCTCTTCTTCATCCTCCTCCTCATTCTCCTCATCTGCACTCATCTCCATAATTTGCCTCCTCATAAACTCCTCATCAGTAATCTCTTCAGATTCGACATTTCTTTTTTTATGGCCACTGCTCTCTGCTACAGCAGGAATTGCTCTAAACTCTCCCTCAGTTGGATCTTCCTCCTCTTCCATAATGCCTTCAAGGTCCTCATCTGAGTCATATTCCTCTGGACTGATTGATATTGAGCGAGATTGATGCTTCCTGATGTCACCATGTTGCTGCTTTCCTCGCTTTTTGTCCTGTGCTCTTTCTCCTTCAGATGAAAATTTAGACTCTAGAAGGGGTCGCATGGAGCTCTCCAGCTTATTCAGCTCAGATGGACTTGGTGGTGTGTGGTGCCCAGTCAGACCTCTCTCATTCATCTTCAGCTCTTCCTCCTGGATAAGTCCAGTAATTTCACTATGTGAACTGGAGATCCCATCAGAGGAATAGCCAGTATCACTCAAACTCTGTGGGCTCCTTGATAAATCATGATTGCTGTTTGTCTTGCTGGTTTCCTGGGAGACCAAAAAACATATAAATACAAAAGATACACTTAGACATACAAATGCTAGTGCACAACATAAATTCAGTCTACTCCTTCTTTATGAGTGATACTCTATCAATCAGTACACTGAGCCCTCTCTTTATAAATCTAAAAATATTCTTTTATGAGCATTGTTTATTGAAAATCTAACAATACTATGCAACAAGCAATGAAAAATTCACTTCCTCTTTTTGGAAGTAATTTTAAGGTTAAAAATATTGAAGATTAATGATTTAACAAAAACATTTCTTACACCTCTTATATATTAAAAATAAATTAAAAATTGCAAAATGATGGATACATTACTATGACCCAATGGCTTACCTCATAGTGTCTGGTAATACTTTGTAGTTCTTTCTTTTCATCTTTAGTAGGCGTTTGAATTGACTCTGTTGTTCCTCTCTTCTGACTTGGTTTATTGTCCCGATTGTCAAGGTCAGGCCCCTTATCTAGTTTGGGTGCAGTTTCCTTCCTCACTTCTTCACAAGTAAATGCAGTAGTAGTAGACATAGGAGGTTTTGTAGCTGTAGTAGGCTGTGCAGATGATTTTAGATCACTTGCTGGTCTAGCTAAGGGGGAAGAGAAACCACTCTGTTGAGAAACTGGAGGTTTCTGCTTTGGTGACATTGCCTGAAGTCCTTGCTGCTGCTTGCCGGAAAGTTGCTGATGCCGAGGTGAACCCGCTGGTTGACGGCTGGGAGATGAAGGTAGAACTGGAAGAGGGTCAAGTCCACCAGACATCAGTCTCTGAGTCTGACAGTTCAGACAGAGCCATTCTTTCTTCTGCAAAACAACAGGGAAGTTTAAGTTCAATACAGAGAATCACAAATTGATCTTAGAGTGTACTTTATTTTGAAATAGGTACACAAAGTAACAAATATAAAAAAGTAATAAAAAACAAAGGACAATGTTGCTAACAACATGTTGAGTGAATTAATTAGTGAGTAAATTATTGAGTGACTATTTTTTTTAAAAAAACAATTAATGCTTTAAAGTCACGATGACAGAGGTAGCAACAGAACTTTACTTTCATATTGTGACATACATTCAAGTGTAATGGATTATCAAAAAAGAAAAACATGTAGAGTGGGGACTTGGTCTCTATCGGCTGTTGATTTGATTTTGAGATGTGTGTGTCACTAAAAAAATTAATGCAAGCTTGCAGTCGATTGTGAAAGGGCAGGGTTTAAGTGAATTAAATGATTGAGAAGCTTTCTAACTCCTCGTTCTTCGCCTCCTCATGCCTCCTGCAGTAAGGGAATTGAAATGCCCTTCGAGATGGCTAAATTTGATCGGTTTCCGGGTCATGGGCTGGAGGATGGAGGAGCGAGGAAATGAGGAAGCATCAATTTGAGTATTGAGAAGCACCCCTGTAGTTTTCAAATAAGCCTGAAAGACTTGATGAGCTGGTTTAGGAGTGTTTAATTAGGATTGAAGCTAAACTCTGCAGGGCCGTGGCCCTCCAGGAATTGAGTTTGACACCCCGGTCTATTGTTTTGTGGTGCAAATGCCCCATTCAGTCCCAGTCTCCCCTGCAAACATTCACACCTCTCCAGCCGGGATATGGCTCTAATTATTATTCTTTTGTCTTTATTATATTTGCAGATGCCTTTCCATTCACACTGTTTTAATCCCTCATTTCTTTGATCAGACTTCTCACTTCACCTTCAAATTTCTATCACAAAATGAGGCAGAAATATATATTATTTTAGTATTCTGGGTAACACTTTAGAATGCTGATCTGTCATTAATGAATAACTACACAGAAACAAATGAGTAACACAATATTAACATTCTTATTATTAACTATTAACTAATATGAAACCCTAATTAACAAATTAGCACACTCTGGTTAAAAACAACCATTGCTGAAACAACCCAGCTTGTTGGGTTTCATACATTAATCCATTAGTTGGATTGTTCTTTGACATATTGCTGGGTCAATCAACCTGATATTGAAGTTTTATATTTTAAATAAAAATCTCTAAAATCTCTCTCTCTCTCTCTCTCTCTATATATATATATATATATATATATATATATATATATGTTTTACAATCATAAAAAACATTTAGTAAACATTTTAGGATGTGCCAAGAGCAGCCTCTGGGAATCTGTGAGAACAGAACTGGTATCAGTAGGCTGTTCCAGTTCATTCAATGACACTCTTATATGATTCAAGTTGGCAAAGTTGCATCAGAAACAGGTTTACCTTATGCCATCTCATCTGTCAGACATTTATATTTCAACCCGCCAAACGCATAGCAAGACCACCGTTCGCTCTGAGTGTATATCCGTGTATGCTGTTTTTTTTAGAAGGCTAGTGTTCCAAGCATATGTTAGCTGTAGATGATAAACAAAAAATGACAGATGTTTTCATATTTGTACAGTAATAATATGATAGGAATAGAATGTAATACAAATCTTAATTTCATTTAGGAAGATTCCCATCAGGAAATTTTATCTCAGAGAAGAACACAAAATAACTTTTGAAAAATGATATCAAGTAAAATATCCCATTTTAACCGGTTTGGCATAGAATTCCCGATATTGGGCTACATTGACCCAGCACTGTGAGGGGATTCATCATTTGTATTGACAGTAAAAATGACTAAAGATGAAAACTACCCAGCACCTGGGAAAAATTTTAAAAATAACCTAGCATTTTTTAGAGTGTAAATATGGCACAGTATTCTAAAATGAAAAGCATAGTAACCCACTAGTAATGACTCAAGTGTTACCAAATCTGACAGTAGGAATTATTGTCCAAAACCTTACAAAAACCTCAAAAGCTTACAATGACTTAATTTATTACTAAAGATTTATCATGCTGTTCACTTTCGAATTCTGAGCCTAACAATTAGTAATTCATTAGTAAGTCATTACTAGTGGGTTACCATGATCTTCACTTTAGAATTAATTATACATTATGCATTATTTGCATTAATTATGAGCCTGTATAGTAGTTCTTAGTCCTCTGGTAGGTATGAAAAAAATAGTAGTTATTGATTAGCTACTAGTGAACTATGCTATTACTGTGCTTTTACTTACTACTTCAGAGTTTCTTGTTAGTTAATAGTATGATAATATTGCACTACTCATTTGGCTGAATTGTATAAGAGCCGGTTCTTATTGCTAAGCTGAGCCGAATCATCTGGCTCACTATAAAGAGCAGGAATTCCCATCACTACAGTGTTAGAATGACAGGTTAGTCACAAGGATTAGAGACAGAAACTGAGAATCCCAGATGGCATCACTTTTCTAGCATTTTTCTGCCTTTCTGTTAGTCCAGATGAATTATTAGTAAATATTAGTAAATATTAGTAAATATTGCTTCTTGTTGTAATCCGTGTCACCACAACAATTTTAAACATACTCTGAACATTAGGGAAACCAGCACTGCACCAACCTAAGCCGTACCAAAATTGGCAGGAATGCCGCTGGCACAGTGAAATCAGCTGGTATGTGACCTTTCTCACGCCCCAAACATACACACACACACACACACAGGGTGGCGGCTGTAGCTTATGTGGGTGAACACATCCTTCATTAGGTCAGATTTTTGTTACCTTCTCAGAGCAATAGCCTGTCTAGTTCACAAAGTACAAACCCGATTCCATAAAAGTTGGGACACTGTACAAATTGTGAATAAAAAAGGAATGCAATAATTTACAAATCTCATAAACTTATATTTTATTCACAATGGAATATAGATAACATATCAAATGTTGAAAGTGAGACATTTTGAAATGTCATGCCAAATATTGGCTCATTTTGGATTTCATGAGAGCTACACATTCCAAAAAAGTTGGGACAGGTAGCAATAAGAGGCCGGAAAAGTTAAATGTACATATAAGGAACAGCTGGAGGACCAATTTGCAACTTATTAGGTCAATTGGCAACATGATTGGGTATAAAAAGAGCCTCTCAGAGTGGCAGTGTCTCTCAGAAGTCAAGATGGGCAGAGGATCACCAATTCCCCCAATGCTGCGGCCAAAAATAGTGGAGCAATATCAGAAAGGAGTTTCTCAGAGAAAAATTGCAAAGAGTTTGAAGTTATCATCATCTACAGTGCATAATATCATCCAAAGATTCAGAGAATCTGGAACAATCTCTGTGCGTAAGGGTCAAGGCCAGAAAACCATACTGGATGCCCGTGATCTTCGGGCCCTTAGACGGCACTGCATCACATACAGGAATGCTACTGTAATGGAAATCACAACATGGGCTCAGGAATACTTCCAAAAAACATTGTCGGTGAACACAATCCACCGTGCCATTCGCCGTTGCTGGCTAAATCTCTATAGGTCAAAAAAGAAGCCATATCTAAACATGATCCAGAAGTGCAGGCGTTTTCTCTGGGCCAAGGCTCATTTAAAATGGACTGTGGCAAAGTGGAAAACTGTTCTGTGGTCAGACAAATCAAAATTTGAAGTTCTTTTTGGAAAACAGGGACGCCATGTCATCCGGACTAAAGAAGACAAGGACAACCCAAGTTGTTATCAGCGCTCAGTTCAGAAGCCTGCATCTCTGATGGTATGGGGTTGCATGAGTGCGTGTGGCATGGGCAGCTTACACATCTGGAAAGGCACCATCAATGCTGAAAGGTATATCCAAGTTCTAGAACAACATATGTTCCCATCCAGACGTCGTCTCTTTCAGGGAAGACCTTGCATTTTCCAACATTACAATCCCAGACCACATACTGCATCAATTACAACATCATGGCTGCGTAGAAGAAGGATCGGGGGACTGAAATGGCCAGCCTGCAGTCCAGATCTTTCACCCATAGAAAACATTTGGCGCATCATAAAGAGGAAGATGCGACAAAGAAGACCTAAGACAGTTGAGCAACTAGAAGCCTGTATTAGACAAGAACGGGACAACATTCCTATTCCTAAACTTGAGCAACTTGTCTCCTCAGTCCCCAGACGTTTGCAGACTGTTATAAAAAGAAGAGGGGATGCCACACAGTGGTAAACATGGCCTTGTCCCAACTTTTTTAAGATGTGTTGATACCATGAAATTTAAAATCAACTTATGTTTCCCTTAAAATGATACATTTTCTCAGTTTAAACATTTGATATGTCATCTATGGTGTATTCTGAATAAAATATTGAAATTTGAAACTTCCGCATCATTGCATTCTGTTTTTATTCACAATTTGTACAGTGTCCCAACTTTTTTGGAATCGGGTTTGCAAAATTAGGGCGCCCACTTTGACTTTCCCTTAGATTTTGTGCTTATAATGAGGGAAATTCCTGTAAACATTTATTCACTATAGCATGTAGTGTGAATGAGTAAATGAATCCAAACAGTTTATCAGTTCAAATCAGTAATTTGAAACACAATTTCACAATCATCATGGGTAACAGCATACACTCTAAAAAATCTTGGGTTATTTTTTCTACCCAAGTCTTTATATATTTATATATATATATATATATATATATATATATATAAACATGTTAAACTCAAAGACTATACAAATTGTGTTCCAAATTTGATGTTGATATCTCAAAAAAATGAACTTTCAGTAAGAGTTTGTTTGGGTGCAATACCAAATTTTCCCCATTAGATGCCAGCAAAACTCCACTGGTGCACACAGTGGTTGGATTTGTGATTTGCAGTTTTTCTCTCTCAAATATTACACACAAACACACGCACGCACTCTGACATACATACCAACACACCCACATAATTATAGCTGCATAATTTATCTAATTGGCTCTATAATATGCAGAAGCAGAAAACAGGAATAAAGCAAGTATTTTCTTTATAGTCCAAAACTGAGAAAATGGCACCATCTGGTAAATAATAGTAAAAAATTATAATTTTGAAGCCTTGCCAACAGAATAAAAGTCAAAGACTGCTTCATTTTATAGTTAAATGGCCCTGGGATTACAAATAGCAGTTTTAATGGGTTTCAAAGGGGACATTTCTGTCCAAAAGGTCCTGAGAGGAACTATTTTGTATACCAGGTGTAAAATAGATTTATTAAAGAAAATGGGGGTGAAATAGTAAAATTCCATTAAAAATACACACTTGTGCCAAAATTTATACAGTTGGCATTAACACAGGCAAAATGATCAAAAAACAAAACTGAAAAGAAAAAAAAAAAAACGGGTAAAGACGGGTAAGCCTGCTGCTGTCTGACATTAATCTTCAGCACAGGTTCAGTGGAAAAACATTCCTGTTGCAACATATTTGCAAAGTGCAAAAAACCTCCCAATACATGCAAATCACTGCAGTAACAATAAAAGAGCTCATATACTTGTAGAAACAAGCTAAAATGGCATGGTTGCTTCAGCAATTGCGTTTTTATGTCACATTTACTTTTGTTAACACGATCGGGTAGGTTTAGGGTTTAGTGTAGGGGTACATTATTTTAAAACGCGATAGAACATTAACCTTTTTGTGCAAATGTACGAATGTTCTTACGAATGTTTCACGCTCATCTGTTTTGGATAAAACTGAACACGCTTTTAGCACCACTCACTGGACATTACACTTTGAAACTGTCGCAAAACATGCACGACACAGCGTAATATAATTTTGCAGCAATTTTGCCACAGGTACATTTTTCCAAAGAGCCTGGGTTGTTCATCTTAATTAAAGGTGCTGTAAGTATTATTTGAACAATGCTGTTGGACATTGTTGATATTTGAAATCAGCCCAAATGAACACACCCCTCTCTTCATTGCTCCACCTCCAAAACTCACTCTCCAATCCTAACTATCCTGCTCCAAGTCGGTCTCAAACCCCAGCCTGATCGCCGCTGGCATGCGAAGTAAATGCACTACCAATGACGCTAATCACCGCATTCTCTAGTAGTCGTCAGTGTGCAGTAGTTTAACAGCAAAACTCTCACTATCTGGCCTCTGTTACACATGCAATGCGAGTGGATGTCTGTTTATCACAGCTGACATGCAACAAAATGCTTCACGAAAAATAAAGCACAGCTGATGAACAAACGACAAGGAAGCACAAAAAATGAACATACAGTACACGAGTAAATACAAAGTGTTCTTTGTTAGTCGCAAACAGCACAGCAGCTCCAGACCATCAGTGACACTCGAACCCAGTGTACTCACATGAGTAGCGGGATCAAAGCAGCCTCCACGTCTGTTTTCAGGCCTTCCCGCTTAGCTCTCTCCAGTGCTGGAAAGCTTTTCTAATATAAATGCGGGTCCTAAAGTGCTTGCCCAGGCATAAACCTTCATTCCAGTGATATTCTTTTGAGCTCTTTTGTATTGTGTCCCATTTCTTGTTCTGCAGTTTTTTTTCTCATTTTCAAATCTCCCTCTTGCTCGTTCTCTCTCCTCAACCATCATACGCCCCCTAATGCTGATTGGTTAGACGTTTGTTGTTGGTATCGGCCTGACTAACTTCCAAACAGTGTATTTGAAATAGTACTGAGTACACCTTTAAAGAAAAAAAGACAATGAGAAGATCACTCTTGACTGAGTAACTTTAATTGTAAGGATTAATTAAGCTGTATTTAATGTTTAAAATGAAGACTATCTAGTGTTATTTTACATTTGACTACTTTATTCAACTTCTATAGTATTTATGTACCTGAATACTATTGTTAGACCTACCTGAAAAGCTTAAAGCTTAAATCCAATTCAAAGAGTGAAATTAAACTTGCCTGTACTGTAAGCTATTTCAACAAAATTATCCCATTTAAAAAAACAAACAAAAAAAACAATTACATTGAGTGAGCAAACATTCTCCCCATTTTCCAACATATCAGTAGCTATGTTTCTATTTAAAGTTGGAATATAGCAAAATTGGAATATTGCATAAGAGAAATTGGAAAATTTCCCTTCCTGGGAAATTGGTGCTGAAATCTGGCTCTTTTTTTCCTCCATCATAAATGAGTTGGTCTCAGAGACGAAACACGATAAGCGCTGTCATGTGATCTTGCGTTTGGATGCTGCTGTTTGGGAACACAATCGTGTGAGACGCTTCTGGAGGAATTAAACCAAATCATTCTGATGACAGCATTTCAGAACCACCAAACCAACATTTCAGATGCTGTGATGTGATTGGTCCACTGGTTAGTCCAGCTATCCAATCACAATATCTGCTGTGCCAAAGTCATGTCATTTTATTGTTGCACATCAATGGATTTATTTAGTAAATGTGTTTCCATTGTATGCGCATGTCTTCTTATCGGATAAAAAAATGTTTTCTCCTCAATCAAGCACATATGTTTTTATGCACATTTTTAGAATTTATGCACATCTTGGCATTTCCATCTAGCGTTTGTTTATTCAATATCCCAAAATTCACATAAAGATAGGTGGAAAATCAATCATGCAAATCAGCGGTAAGGATTTTTTCACACACACTGTTGGGACTGACACCCATATAATTTCGCTGCTCATATGGACAGATGATTAACAGACACAAACTGTTTATAGCTGGGCTCTTTCGCATCATTACACTAGAATATGACACATGCGTTATCAGTGCCAGCTTATAAACCTGCAGCGCTTTGGAAAGTACTTCAATATTGTTAACAATGGCCATGCAGAAGAAAACAAGTCTGGGCCTCTCCCCTTGAACTCTCCACACATCACAATTCCCACTGCACACATTACTGCCAGTAGAAAAATGAAAACTGCTTTCTTTCATTTATATAAAAAAAAATGTAATGGTATGTATGGTGATTTTTCTGAAAGGGATTCTGTTGGCACTCAATGTGAAAAAAAGAAGGATTTAAGAAATAAGACGTAATGAGAGAGAAGAAATAGTTTCAGTCCATTACATTAGAAGATGTGTATAGCTCCTTACCTCCACCAGATGTGGTGTTGGATTGAAACCACAAAGATTGCACACCTCTGTATGACACTGGGTGCACGACCTGTAGTTTGGTGGTTCTGTTGATCCGACATTGAACGCAGTCTTGCATAGCGGGCAGGTGACGTCTGGTTTCTGGCTGACTGGCGCTGGAGCTGGAGGAGTTGGCTGCTTTAGTGGTGATTGTTGTGGTGTTGTTTGATGGGGTGTCGGCGACTGCTGTTGTTTCAGCCCTTTCTGATGCTGCACTGGTGACTGCTGCTGCGGAGGCTGCTTCTGCAGAGGGGCTCCAGGACCTTTCGGGACCGCTACTCCTCCTGGGCCTGTTTTTGTGGTGGTGCCAGGTGGCCCTGCTGTAGATTTAGCACTAGCTCCAGCAGTAGCATCACTAAAGATCACCCTTGTGCCCTGGGCACTCTGGTTACGGGCAGGTGAGGGCTGCTGTGAGGATCCAGGAAGAGGATCAACAGAAATAAGGGTGCTTGCCTGGTTTAGGAGAGACGCCCCAAAACCAAACAACTTAGTTAGACCATCTTGAGGTGCCTCATGAGAGGGTGGGTGATGGGCTGGGGAGTTTCCAGCACTTCGGGTCTTATCGGGTTGACCTCCAAGCCGCACTGGAGAGCCACGCCCCAGATCGGACTGGGATTGTGCCTTTGCTAAGCCAGGTAAAGGCACTGCCCCTGGATGAGGAATCCGTCCTGTTTGAGACACTTTTTCTGGACTTTTTGGTCCAAAAACCTCCCCTCGCTGCCTTTGGGTATCCTTGAACCCTGACTGGGAACCTGAATGTGGTTGCTCTTTTTGTGTCTGGAGACCAGTTTGTGGCCCACTGTGAAGTCCAGTCTGGTTAGGTCCGGTAGGACCAGTCTGTCTCTGGATCCCAGAGAAAGCTTGAGTCTGAGGCTGGATTTTCGTCTGTGTCTGCGTTTGGGATTGTAGCTGCGGTGTGGGCTGAGCTGAGGGCTGGGTCTTGGGTATGGGGTCAGCCTTAGGTTGATGAGAGGGAGAATGTATCTGCTGCTGACTCTTGGAGCGTGGTGTGGTCATGTTTATTCCCAAAGCCCGCTGCATCTGGCAGTTTAAACAGAGCCACTCCTTGACCTGTCGAAGACACACATATTAGTGTATTGCTCAGAGAAAGGTATAGACTCCGCTCAAACATTTGGGATCACTTTTTTCCTCAAATTACTATAATTGACCAAAGACATATTAAAGTCACAATGAAATCAAAATGGACAAATCTTGTTTTTGTTATGGAATATTGCAGTGTTGTTTAGGGGCCAAACACCAAAGGGGAACCGCTTGTGGGAAAGTTATGAAATTTGGCACACAGATTAAAGACAGTCTGAACAATAACCACAGTGATTTTGGAGTCCCTGTCTCAATCCCTCTAGCGCCACCAGCTGTCCAAATTTGCACTCACATTTATGCTAATAACTTCTGAACCGCAAGGGATAGAAACAATTTTGCCATAGTCAGATGAACCTCCTGTCCACCATTTTGTTGATATGTTTCTCTTTAAAAACCTACTTTTTCAAACTCCTTTGAATGCTTGTCAGTTTTTTACCAAATTCAAGTCAGATCATCTTCAGACCATACCAGCAAAAAAAGTTATTGATTTCGTATCGACCAATGAAACCGTTTTCATATACCACATACTGCATACTGCTTATTGTTGCAGTTAGTCTGATGTCAGCATGGCATGATTTATCATGCCTTCTTTGTGCTTGGCCCCTTAATTGCTGCTTGCAGCTATATTTATAAATGTTAATAATAATTGTTTTATAGTTATGTGTCTCATAATCTTGAATTAGAATAACGTCCCTCCCTCTTTTAGTGACTTCTCTTCTCTTCTCTGATGATGAGGGCGGGGCAACCCGTCACTCACATGAGATCCACCAATAGCAAACCACAACCATCCAATCAATTCCCCATGGACAAAACCAAGCCCCGCCCTACGTTTGTTCTTGTTCCAGAAGCAGTTTCACTCATATATACATCATAATAATGAAGAAAAGAAGAGCACAACTTCTGCTCCATCCCAAATTTAAATACCTAAGAATTGAAAAAGACATGTTTTATATAACTCTTTATAATTCAAACATGCTGAAATATATGTTGCATTCTTCAAAACCTTCTCACTGTGCAGACCTTTTGCATTATAGCAGTGAATATTCAGGTGATGTTTCATCTCATTTCTGCAGCACTTCCCATAGGTGTGATTGACTTGCAGGGCACTTCTCACTGACTATGATCAAACAGCTCAACCCCTCAAACTTAGATTTATCTGTCTATAGCAGTCTTTTCTAATCACTTACCACCTAATATTTAAATTCTACCCTGTCCATATTTGTCAGTGTTAGTGGTGGATCAAGTATGCTAAGCTTGTATTTAAGTTATTTTTTTTACTGCATTTGAGAATCAAAAGTACAGTAAATGCAGTGATTTATGATGACTACAGTTTATTGTTTTGTTGCTATTTGATACATTCCTGCAAACGTGTAAAAATAGGTTATAGAGCATATACATTTGTTAAAATGCTCATTATCTGGATCAGGTAAATATTCATTCATTGCTATTTTTCAGCCAGTTCATTAAAAACAATCAGTTCAAAAGAATAAATTGTTCACAGATCAGACGTTGCTACTGGACCATGATTTTGAAGACTTTCTTTACTTGTTTATGTTATTTATATTCCTAAATTTAAACAAATTATTAAATTATTATAAATTATTATTATTATTATTAAAAATAAATTATGAATAATATGTAAGGATTATTCAATTAAATTTGATGGAATTTTACTATTAATTAAAATGTGTAAATCTAAAAAAAAAAAAAAAAGCTAAATATTTTATCTGTCATTTTATCTGTCACCACAACGCTTCTCAAGGATGAATAGCCATATTCCTGGTCAATTAAAATGAATACTGAAGGCCATACTGTAAGTAAAAGAAAAAAAAACATCAGATGTGTTACTCTAGTTGAAGAGCTCCAAACTACACTATAAGTGTCAATCATTTGACAGGATTGGGTGAGTTGTGTGTGGAGTTGCATGAACCAGTGTATTTATCAAATAACTATTTGACAGAGGTGTAAAGAGTACCTGAAAACCATACTTGAGTAAAAGTACTGATACCTTACAGCGAAAATGACTCCATTACAAGTTACAAGTCACCAATTCCAAAAAACCAATGTCTTAAAGTAAATGTCTTAAAGTATCTGATTTTAACAGTACTTAAGTATTTGTGGGCTCAAAGATGCAGTCCTCAAAACCTGAGAGACATGCCAGTTAAAATAAGAAAAAATTGATTTGTGAGATGAGAAATCAAGTTCCTTTTTCCTCAGTTAAGCTCAAGCGCACAAAAGGCCATAATTAAACCAATATCCTTCAAAAGGATCTTGTCAGTATAGCAGATAAATAAAATAATGTTAAGTAAAATCAAATAGTCAAAAGTCTTGACCTCATCTCACAAATCAAACATCCGCAATTCACCACTTCCTGCTAATGCACTCACATTCATGTAAAGCAGATTTGCTGACAAGTTTGGGTGATTAAAGACAAAACGCACAAGATTTAGTACCTTCAATGCCTTTAGATGGCGATATTGCTTCTTTATAGCAGAGATAAACTGCTGCAGAAAAAGTTGTGTTACTCATCACAAATGTAGTGGAGTAAAAAGTACATTTGCTTGTTCAAAAATGTAGTAGAGAGTAAAAGTTGCTAATATCTTTGATACTCAGTACAACTACAAAGTAGCTAAAAAGATACTTAAGTACAGTAACTAATTACATTTACTCAAATGCTTTACACCACTGCTGTTTGACATAACATGGGACAGAAGATTGTTAAATGTGGTAGCAGAGACCTCTAGTGAAAAAAGGATAATCCATAAATATTATTGCAAAGATGGATGGATGGATGGATGGATGGATGGATGGTCTTAGGATCAGTTTCTCTCCTTGCCTTTCTATCATCTTTTCTCATTCCATCAAACATTTCACCCCAAGGCTGTTACATCTGATTTTCATTCAAAAACTCTTAATGTATCTTCCCCTCACAAAAGCACAGACAGCTACACATATAAATTAAAATATACACCCTTGTAAATGTATGTTTTCAAGTACTACTGACTGTGTATTCTTCCACTACACCTTGAGAATACAACATTTGGTTCCACCTGCATCACTGAATGACAATTAACCAAACTGAACTAAAATATGACCATTCCAGTAAGGTTTGAATGAAAAACAGAATAAAGGAGGATACCACAGAAGACACACATGCATTAGAAGATAATCCTCACAAGCTAAAGCAAAATCAATAAGCATAAAACCATTGTGTAGCAGGAATCTAATTTATTCAGAAGTCTTACCCCTATCAGGTGTGGGTTGGGGTTGAAGCCGCACTGGTTGCATGCTGTAGTGTGACACTGTGTACACTTGTTGAAGTTTGGCGACCCATCAACATTTGTCAACTCTGTGGTATTGCAGACCGGACAGAGCTTACTGCTAGGCATTGGTGCTATCTGGGGTACGGAGTATGGTGAAGACGGAGCACTAGATCTATCAGGAGACACTGACGGTGAGCGGCCTGTTCGCCCGCCGCTGCTGCTGAAGTCGACCTGGAGGCTGCGTCTGGAGGCGTGTTGTCCAGGGCTTTGGTTGGGTCCCATGCCCCCTGATGAAGCTTGAATTTGAGACTGATGTGTAGAAGTGGTCTGGGAATGTCTAGGTCCACCAAGGATTTCCTTTTTGTAAGGGGTTCCGCTTGCTTGCATGCCACCCATGCCAAAGTCACCACCTGACCCTCGATCGCCAGCGGTTCCATAGCCTAGTTTTGGGCTTGATGGTGGGCCTCCCCCTCCGGCCAGCCTAAATGAAGCAGAGCAGAGAATAAGAACATCTGATTATTCTTGTGCACAACCTTTAGCTTTTTAACAAGCCTGCTCTTAACATATAAGCCATTTAAGTAGCTGGATATTATGGCTTATCATTTCAGAGGGGCAAGGCATTAAAAAGCTCAGCTCATATATTAATTTATATTACACTTACATTGAATCATTTAGCATACACTTTTATCAAAGCCACCAAACATATAGTGGACAACACAAGCAATTGACCAACAATAGGCCTATTCACAGTACCACAACAACAAGTTTCAGGAGGTTATCAAACAGGGGCTAGAGAGGAAGAAAAGAAAAGCATAAAAGTAAAATAGTTTGTTTCTAAAGTGCCTTTGCTTTTGATTTTAGTTTAGTTGTGTGCCTGCAGAAGAGGTGTGTTTCAGTCCTTTCTTGATGGTGCTGGTCTCAACAGATCAGTGGAGGTTGTTCTGAAGGACATTTATTATGAGGCAGTGGACTGAGACCAATGCTGTGATGTTGCCCCTTTTTTTTGTTCACTACTCTGGAAGGCCGGCCAACTGAGCATTGAATGAACAGAAGAATGTTTTAGACTGGATAAAATCATATGATGCATGAATAACGGAAGCAAGAGCTGTGTATGTATACCTCACTCCCCTGGCCTAATGAGGTGCGCTGGTGACTGACTCTAGCCACTGCGATCTTTAGCATCCTTGTTAGCATGCCCACCTCCCATGCAGGAGACCCAGTTCGAGTCCCGCTCAGAGCGGATTGAGTAGGATAGATTATATTTGGTGCCATGAGCCGGATGGGAGTGAGGTTTAGGGGGGGGGAGTGTAAGAGCTATGCATTTAAACCTCAATCCCTTTGCCTCAAGAGGCGTGCAGCTGCGGTCTTTAGCATCCTTTTTAGCGCCCGCCTCCCAAGCCGGAGATGCCAGTTCGAGTCCCGCTCAGAGTGGGTTGAGTAGGACCAGTTACTTTTGGTGCCATGACCTGGATGGGAGTGAGGTTTAGGGTGTTGAGTATAACAGACATAGGCAAATAAGAGCTGTGCATTTAAACCTCACTCCCCTGGCATCAAGAGGTGCACTAGCGACTGACACTAGTGATTGCGATCTTTAGTGTACTTGTTAGCACGTCAACTTCCCACGCCGGAGACGCTGGTTCAAGTCTAGCTTGGAGCGGGTTGAGTAGGACCAGTTACATTTGGTGTCGTGACCGAATTGGAATGAGGTTTAGGAGGGTGAGTGTAATGAAAGCAAGCTAGTAAGCACTGTGCATGTAAACCTCACTCCCCTGGCCTCAAGAGGCATGCTAGCAATTGATGCTTGCGGCTGCAGTCATTAGCGTCCTTGTTAGTGCGCTCACCTCCCAAGCCGGAGATGCTGGTTCGAGTCCTGCTTGGAGCGGTTTGAGAAGGACCGGTTACATTTGATGCTGTGACTCAGATGGGAGTGAGGTTTAGGTTGGTGAATGTAACAGAAGCAAGCTAGTAAGAGTTGTGCATTTAAACCTCACTCCCCTGGCCTCAAGAGGTGCGCTAGTGACTGACACTAGTGATTGCGATCTTTAGTGTACTTGTTAGCACGTCCACGTCCCACGCCGGAGACGCTGGTTCAAGTCCAGCTTGGAACGGGTTGAGTAGGACCAGTTACATTTGGTGTCGTGACCAAATTGGAATGAGGTTTAGGGGGGTGAGTGGAAGCAATGGAAGCAAGCTAGTAAGTGCTGTGCATGTAAACCTCACTCCCCTGGCCTCAAGAGGTATGCTAGCAATTGATGCTTGCGGCTGCAGTCATTAGCGTCCTTGTTAGTGCGCTCACCTCCCAAGCCGGATATGCTGGTTCGAGTCCTGCTTGGAGCGGTTTGAGAAGGACCGGTTACATTTGATGCTGTGACTCAGATGGGAGCGAGGTTTAGGTTGGTGAATGTAACAGAAGCAAGCTAGTAAGAGCTGTATGTGTAAACCTCACTCCCCTGGCCGGATTTTGGCTCCTGATTAAGAAAAACCTGATTACTCATTGAAATCAATTAGTTGGGTTTCTAATGAAAGTTCTAGATGACCTGTTTGCATCCAGAGTAATCTTTTTCACTTCTTTTTAACACATGAACTATGTTTTAGTTACAAAATGGCTTTGGGGTTTCCTATAGTTGGGAAGATAAAGGATGTCAATTTATAAGAAAATACCTTACACTGGTCAAGATTCAAGCATACTGCAATTGGAAATTACCCAGTACAACAGCTGCACTAACAGGCTTTCCATTCGAGCTGCATTATTGTTCCTAAGCACAGTCATGCAAGGTTTTTACACATCCATTTCATTTCCCTTGAGAAAGTGAGGGTGTGGCTTACTCATGCCACACTAAAGGAGACCAGTAATAAAATCTGTTTAATAATATTGCTGACCTCAGGATGATTTTGAAGAGTTATTGAAGAGTACTTGTAGCCAATATACTTTCATTTAATTTAATTTGCCATTAAGACTCCAAGATTCCAAGAGAGTTAGTAGGGGTAGGTAAGAAAGCTCTGATTGGCTTGTGACTGGTCTACAGCAAAGACAGACATTTCAGTTGGTTGAGTGAACAGGTGTGATGACAGATTGATATGTCAAGACATTTATTAATTGTAAGAAATGTTTCAGAATGCAAATGAACTTGACTGAGATTTCCTTAAATTAGAGAGGGTTGTTGTTGACTGGTGTTATCTTGAAGCAGGATGGAAATGGAAGCATTGACTATGGAGTGGAAGAATGATGTCTCCGCTTTATGTGTAAAGAACAGTCAGGTACTATAGAAGGGTGTGTTGCACACTCTTCAAGCCTCTTCATTTTTCCTATTACCAATTTGCAGTCTGTCCTTTTTGCTCCATTACTTGGAAGAGTGCAGACAGCCGGCCAACTTCATTACCTTCAGACCAGATGCAGCAGCTTCTGGAGACATGTTAAAGTCAAGAGAACATGCACTGAAGTGGACACCTAATGGGGTGGTTTTCTGTAATTGGTTCGGTTTCTTGTGAAGGCAAAATCCAGCCTTCCCACTTGAGTTATGACACACTTGATGTGGACTTCACTTATGCATGTTCATGAAGAGCGTAGGGTGTTTCATTTTTTCCACTTTACTGTAGTAAACGCTACACAATGGCAAATGGAAATACTGGTTTAATTCAGCCATATATGTTTGAACCAGAAAATGAAGAAGTGGTAGAGTGAATTATACAGGCTCGTCTACAAGTCCATGTGTCAGAATGGTAATGTATTTTATGTAACATAATTACGGTAATTAATATGATTAGCCTTTGGCTTGACTACATTATCAAACGGCTAATAATGTGTTGCAAACCATGTTCCCATTCGTCATCTCAGTCTGCCTTCTAAAAATCAGTATATATAAAACTAGTCCTGTTTTATTTTACTATTTGTGTTTACCATATCTTGTGCCATGAGATTATTATTTAAAAACACACTGAGATCACTTTACAGCGGAGCAGCAACTGAGCGCATATGATTGACGTGCAGTGAAGATGGAGTGAGAGAGAGATGATCAACTAGGAAACTCTCTCTACAGAGAATAAACTACAAACAAATCAATGTGTGATACTGTACAGTCCAAACCTGTGAAACTTTCATTGCCAAAACATCAGATATGCTGAAACGCCACACTTTAGTGTCGTTATTATGACAGCCAATGTGCATGTGCGTCTGACTGCTTCAGGAATATTACATTATGAAGGTATAGGTCTAAGACTAGAGTCAGCATTAGCTCTTTCACACAATCATTCACAGGTTGACTCCCTTATCTTTGCCTGACTGAATCTTAAGAATGAATCTTGAATCTCAATAAGGCTGCTGCTGTAGCTCAGCTGCCCTCAGTGATTACTAGTGCTGAAAATAGATAGCAGGTGTGACAGGAAACTGATCTATGGAATGAAGAGTTAATGCACACTGATTAGCTCATGAAGACTGCTCGAAATCCCCCCCTCATTCACTATTCCCTACATTACTCCACTAATATAGTTTACTTGAAGGAGTGAATGAAAACGAGTGAGTGAATTCGGACATTGAGTGCGCCGGAAGCCACTTTTGCATAGTTTGGGCTTGCTGTTTAATAATAATTTTAAATTTAACAAACTGGAGCTCCAGTAGTAATGAAAAAAATTATCTAGAGCTACAGGTTCCACCTCAGTTGTGTTTTGACCATCGAAGGCCACTGCTCGCTATTGCATCAATTCATGTTAACATTCATCTTCCTCTCTTAATTACTTGCCCGATCTAATTGTGCAATTGAAAACAACCACAAGAGTGCATCATTGCGTCATCCTTATCAGCTTCCAAGTAAGGCACATATTAACAGATATAAGATCCTTAATCAATACTTCTAACCTTATACACAAATTACATTTGACTCTGTGATTGGCTGCTTTCCATACATGTGAGCAGAGAAAGCACCCATAGGGCTTCCCACAGGACGAGTTCTTGAATTTAATCTGGCTTTAATCTTGCGGGTGAATGAGAGATAAATCTTTAATGTGATTATTTTAATAAAGACATGGAACTCTCATTTCAAGGTAAAACGCAACGAATGTGCATCACTCTTTTACTTTCGGTTTCAACAACAACATACACCGATCAGGCATAACACTATGAGCACTGACAGATGAAGTAAATAACACTGATTATCTCTTCATCACGGCACCTGTTAGTGGGTGGATATATTAGGCTGCAAGTGAACATTTTGTCCTCAAAGTTGATGTGTTAGAAGCAGGAATAATGGGCAAGCGTAAGGATTTGAGCGAAGGCTAAATTGTGATGGCTAGATGACTGGGTCAGAGCATCTCCAAAACTGCAGCTCTTGTGGGGTGTTCCCGGTCTGCAGTGGTCAGTATCTATCAAAAGTGCTCCAAGGAAGGAACAGTGGTGAACCAGCGACAGGGTCATGGGCGGCCGAGGCTCAGTGATGCATGTGGGGAGCGAAGGCTGGACCATGTGGTCCTATCCAACAGACGAGCTACTGTAGCTGAGATTGCTCCAGAAGTTAATGCTGGTTCTGATAGAAAGGTGTCAGAATACACAGTGCATCAGTTTGTTGCGTATGGAGCTGCATAGATGCAGACCAGTCAGGGTGCCCATGCTGACCCCTGTCCACCACCGAAAGAGCCACTGTGACATCAGTGGATACGTGAGCATCAGAACTGGACCACGGAGCAATGGAAGAAGGTGGCCTGGTCTGATGAATCACGTTTTCTTTTACATCACATGGATGGCCGGGTGCGTGTGCATCTCTTACCTGGGGAACACATGGCACCAGGATGCACGGCGGAGGCAGTGTGAGGCTTTGGGCTATGTTCTGCTGGAAAACCTTGGGTCGTGCCATCCATGTGGATGTTACTTTGACACGTACCACCTACCTAAGCATTGTTGAGACCATGTACACCCTTTTATGGAAACGGTATTCCCTGGTGGCTGTGGCCTCTTTCAGCAGGATAATGCTCCTGCTACAAAGCAGAAATGGTTCAGGAATGGTGTGAGGAGCACAACAACGAGTTTGAGGTGTTGACTTGTCCTCCAAATTCCCCAGATCTCAATCCAATCGAGCATCTGTGGGATGTGCTGAACAAACAAGTCTGATCCATGGAGGTTTCACCTCACAACTTACAGGACTTAAAGGATCTGCTGCTAACATCTTGGTCCAGATACCACAGCACACCTTCAGGGGTCTAGAAGAGTCCATGCCTCGACGGGTCAGGGCTGTTTAGGCAGAAAAAGGGGGACCAACACAGTATTAGGAAGGTGGTTGTAATGTTATGCCTGATCGATGTATATCTCTTCAGGGAAAACCAATCAAGAAAAACATGCCTATTTAGAGCACCTCCTAGTGGTCATTAAGGAAAAAACCTACATGAGATATTGTTTAATAACTTAACAGCTTTTACTAAAAATGTACACAAGCTTAGAATTAAAAACAAAAGGAAGGAAAAATAAAGTGTGAGAGTAATTTAGTGAAGTAATTAACCAAGACCAATCAAGAGCCACTTTTCCACTGTCAGGCCAAACCGTCTTTGTTGCTTAACTGTTCCATTCCGTGCCGATCCGGACAAGTGCCCATTCCTGAGTGGCGATGTCACTACACACATTTTACCAGCACAGTCTTTTGTCAGACGCTGTTTCATGTGGATACCTGTTCTCCAGACTCCCTGTGCTCCTGGTTGTTGTTTTGTTTGGATTACTAATAAATAGTGATGGGCACATTCGAAACACTGCTTCATGAACCTTTACGAATCTTTTGTTTTGAATCAGTAGTTCAGAGCACGTATCAAACTGCAAAAGTCACGTGATTTCAGTAAACAAGGCTTTGTTATGTCATAACTGTTTTGAAATGTTTACGAATTTCAGTGGTTCACCACTGGGGGCCGATGATCTCTGTGAACCCATGAATCATGCGTCTATGGTTTTTACCTGATCTCTGATCAGTTTTATACATTTGTAGACATTTTAATGAGACATTAGTATAATTAAAAGGAATAATAGTAGTTAATAGTCTCTTATTGATCTGGACATCTTTGCCTGCATGCCGTGCTCCTCGCATTACAGAACGACTGACCAAGGAACAATGAAACGCAAGGTCTATTTATACACAGGCAAACAAGACACACCTGGAAACTATCAGGGAACTAATTAACATAAAAACTATAGAGGGTATGCACGTGACATCACTGTCGACCGTTACGACTGCGGTCACGCCCACTGAGTGGCACAAGATTGAACTGCAGCATTGGTTTTCAGCATGAATGTTGCGAAAAACACACAAAACACATCCAAAACGGGAAAGAGCTTTGTGATTGACTGTACAGATAGATTTGACACAAAACCTAAGGGTATATTTTTACAGACTGCCGAAAGCTACAGAAAAAAATAAGCAAATGGATCATCGCAATTCACAGAAACAGCTGGACTCCAGCAGAGAAACATGTTTTGCAGTTATCATTTTGTGTCAAAATGTTGGATTTTGAGGTAAAATCATACCGTATATATTGTATTGTTATATATTGTGTTGACAACTCATCAATTAAATATTTTCCATCTTATATTCTGCATAATTGGGTGTTTTTAAATAAACATTGACAAAAACTATACTATAAAACTATATATGTTTTAGGGCTGGACAATATGACGATATAACATTGATATAAGTGATTACTCTGATTTAACCTGACCTATATTGTAGTTATATAAAATATTCACAGGCAGATTTGCTTTATGTATTTCCCTGGAGTCGAAATCAGGCACATATAAATGTCAGGAAACACGACTCCTGGCTGCATGTCAATATCCATGGATTAGGTTTCTTTGACAAGTTGTAAGGAACACTTTCGAGTCCAACCTTTAGTGTAATCGTTTGTTTTACTCCGTTTTCACAGTTTCCTCTACTAAATCCAGTCACGCAGCAGGTTCTTTTGCCACTCAGTCCAGCTGAGGGAGCGCGCTTTCGGCAAGAAAGTGACGTCGATGCATACCCTCTATAAAAGGACTACAAAACTGGCAAAGGAAACGGGAACGCAACCTTCAACATAAAAGTCTCAACACAGCACAGGGAACACTCAAAAGTAATATTCCCATAATGTTTGCAAAATGTAATGTTCACATAACCAGCCAAAACATTTAAAAAACTGGACGTTTTGAATGTTCAGAGAACATTCCGAGATAACGTTTCCATAACTTAACGGGAACGTTATAGCAAAATTTTCTTAGAACATATTTTTGTTAGCTGGGTTAACGCCATCCAAGCCAGTGGTTTACCTCAGTTTAACTCTGACAGACAACGTTTGTTCTGCTGCAGGTGGGCTGGAATGCTGTCATAGAGTATGTTTCAAAACCATTGGTAAAAAGAGACTCCGGGTAAGAGCGGATCAACAGTCTTTGCTCTTGTTGAGACAGCGATATTTTGGTAGAAGTTTCTTCAGATTAGTGTCACTGAATTCAGTTAATGGCAAAATCCCAGGGGATGTTTGTTGAGAAGCAGGCTGACAGCTTCAGAGGGACGGAAAACATATGATCCTAGTCAGTAAATTTCCTTGGTAGGGATTGAGGTTGAAACGTTGTTGCTGAATATCCCACATGCAGAAGTTTTTGTTCACATCAACAGACCCTTTGGCTGATGTAATGAATTTCTGCCATAAGTAGCCAGTCTAGCTCAGCGGCTCAGTATCTGTTATTGTGCAGCCACATTTCAGTTAGAATTAAAATGTTGTCCAACAAACACACAATACATACATTGACTGAAGGGCAGTTTACTTCTTCTTTAGCTTCTGTACTACTCTTACTCTTGAAACTTTAATGCTCTTAAGATAAATTGCTTTTGATGTTCCTGATTTGTAAGTTGCTTTGGATAAAAGTGTCTGCTAAACGACTAAATGTCTGATGGGTCCAGCCATTATCTTTTCACAAACACCATCCCACTTATTGCTCTTCGGCTTCCTCTCACACAGCTTGAGCTGCCATCTCTGTCAGATGCACTTGGTGAGGCTTCAGCCTCCCGTATTTCTAGAAACCCATCGTTTTGTAGCTTCTCAACCAGCAATTGTTGGGGTGACCCAAATCTCATGGATGTTGCAGAGTGCTGCAAACCTTTACGATGGGTGTTGAACCTTAACTTTAAACAGAGTTTATAGGTAGGCTTACACAGGGAAAAAACATGTGGTGAACAATAATGCCCACACAAAGTGGAGTCTGCTGTGCTGAACCCTTACTGTAGTCTATACAATATAACACTGCTCCAAGGTTCCTTATCCACCTTATTTTGCAATGCGGAAGTAAGATATTTTCTGTGAATGTGTGAGACTTCTGATTGCTCCCTCCCAACCATTCTTTCACAATTTGAGCCTGATGAATTTTTATCATCCTGGAATATGTCCATGATACGTCTTCCTACATGGTTGTTTTAGAAGTGAAAAGCTACACACTCCATCAATTAGCATTAGAAGAACTGTTGCCAAACATATAACATGCACTGCACTGCAATAATGACAAGTTTGAATTCTGCTTTTCTGGATCCCATTCTTCTCCCTATTCCCATTGCATATCAGTAAAGAAAAAGAGAGTCTAACGTTATTTAAATCATCCCAACTCTCAAAATAGTTTTAGCATGTTATTGAATGTGGCAGTGCTAATGTATATGGTCTTGGCGGACTAGATCTGCTATGCCACTGCTGCTGTTGATTATTGCTGCAAGTATGGACTTACTACTGCTGATAGTCACACAGACATGCTGATGTGAACAGGTAAGATCTGCTGCTGCTGCATAAATAAATAAATCCTGTAGCAGATCTAGGCAGGTGGAGCTGGGGAGGTGGAGGGGTTCAGAGGAATTGTGATAGAGCTGCAGGACTAGATTACAGCGAACACTGAATGTTGTGCAAGCAATCTCATTGGCTGCAGGATCAGCAGAGGCCAATCAGATTGTGCAATGCGGTAATGATGTGATCGCTTGCAGATTGCATGTAAAGGACTGATCAGCCTGCGCCTTCTAGAGTTTCATGACTGAACTAGATATTTAATAGATGTTTTTTAATGGATGTAAACTGAAATTGCATAGAGCGGGTGGGCTGAACGTGTGTAGCTCATTTTGTTGCCTTTGAGGATCTGTTGCAATTTGCACGTAGTGTATATAGCTTCTGCCATATTGAATTCTGTGTTGCATGTAAGTTAAAGCTAAATGAACTAACACAATTAATGGAGGGCGGAGTTGTAAGAGTGTAAATAGCCTTTGCCAACAAGTAATGCTATTTGTAGTTAGTGTAAATAAACTCTCCAATACAATATTTATACAGTAATTGCCTCAAATGTAGGATTTATTCGCTCGCTAGCACAAGCAGGCGTCATTGTTTGTTACCATATCAGACCCTTGTGTTTCTGCACTCCACAGCGTTTCTCATGTGTCTGTGCACACAGCGCAGAGCATGCAAAAAGCATTTTCATGACATTCTAATAGCTAACATACTGTACTTGGGCTACTCTTTGACTATTAAAAAAAGGTGGATATCTGATTTCTTAGTTGCAACTTCTTCCTATTTATTCAGGAACACTAAAGTTGTGTCTCAAATGACACACTATGCATTATGTACTCAACCATCTTGTGTATGAATCTTATAAAATTATTTCGTCATCCAGCACCGTAGTCCGATAGCCCCTCCCCTTCCACTACATAAGGAAAGCTGTGACTCTTGAGTGCATGAAGTGTCCAACATTGCACACTTCGTTTTTTAGTTAATTAATTGCATCATCCGAGTATTTAAAGTCCACTTCTTCTTTTTGGATTTTTCAGTGTGAACACACCACAAAACAGTATAGAATAGTACATGAACTGGAACTATTTTACATCTTCAAACCTATGCCAATGCCTGTCCGTCATTTTGATATTCATTGACAGTGCTGTGTCCAAAATCTCTAATAGTCCACTTAAGGAGTGAGCGAAATCGGACGCTGAGGGTTCTGGAAGGGTTGCCACTTTTGCATAGCTTTTGATTAATAAAATACAAATGCATTATATGCATTCTCTGGTTGTTGAGTGAACATCAGCTGTACACTTGCGGTGCATTATGGGATTGAATGAGTGCACTCAATAATGTCTACCATGGTTTCGGACACCACTACAAAATGGCTGTTCCATCAAATCGTGCACTATGTGGGGCGATACTTTTCTGAAAACCTCCTAGAGTGTTCATTGGATCTTCAGCAAATCTGGCTCAGATCCTCATCAGACCACTCTGCCTGAAAATGAACATGATATATTATAGCCAGTGCATTAACAAATTTGATGGCAAGACACCAACAAGGATCTGATGCTGTATTTCTGGTGTGTGTTGACATGGAACTTCACATGTGTAATCATCCCCTGATATTACCATATGGATGTGGTGACAGCGTATTGTCATTATAAATAAATGGCTTATAACACAGTTAAAGCTTTGCCTAACGGAATCATATGTGCTTGTTCTTTAACTTTCATAATTATTTGCAAAATGTTACATTTCAATTCCGCATAAGTGACAGCCTTTGAACTGAGTTTCTGGAGCCATATTATAAAAGCCCAATGGCGACAAAACTGGAGCATCCAGAATGAGTCAAGCAGGCGCGGTGTTTGTGCGTTTTTTTAAAGGGAAAAGCAACACTTCACACCATCGTCGACAGAATAAAAACACAGATGCGTTGTGTAGTGAGTGAGGGCTATACCTGAAACGCAAATATAGCTCATCCTATTATTAGCATCTTACGCCAGAGATCAGATATAGACTCGGGTGTAAATATGAGTCACTGCTGAAGAGCGGATGAATGAGCTGCTGTGCGTGTATTGCAGTGCTATCAATTCTTCATGTTAAAGCACTTACAGTTGTAGCTACTCTCACCCTCCATCACATCGCCTATACTATACCGACAGCCATTTGCAGGAAGGAAGAAACCCTCGCGGTCCGTGATAACTGAATGAGGATTCTCAGAGAAACAGACTCATGAATACACGCACAGCAGTTATCTTTTTATTCATCGAAAAGAATGATGTGCTTTAAGTGATGCGAATCCATCTACAGCATACGTGCAAAATATCAAAAGAGACGCTGATTGATAATTTCTCGATCAAGCAACATCAAATATGACGGTGTGTTTGTCATTTTTTTTGTGAATGCAGCGCGCGCCCGAGAAAATATTCAAACGCGTGACAGTAAATACATGTGAGAACGATTCTCATTCACACGATCATATAGCCTCTCTCTCTCTCTCAGCATCCTTTTGGTTTCTCAGTTTGTCATCTTGAGGCTCAGGTGTGTCGATCTCTCTGATCTGACGACGTCAGCACATTGGGAGCCCTGTTTTTAATGCTGTTCTGGTGTTCGTGAACAGAGATCGTAGCCTAGAAACAAGCATCACAACAGCAGCAGCAGCGGCAGCATCACCGCACAGCATCCTCAACCTCACTGCTTCTCGCTGTCAACCCGTATATCATATTCGAGGAGGAAAACAAACGCAAGCATGCAGAGGAAATGGCTTGTGGAATAACCCTGTTCTTACCTATGCATCCCCGCCCTGGGTTCGAGGGATGCTCCAGCTCCAGCCCCGGCCGCTGCGCCATTTACGGGCTTCATGTGCTGTCCAGAGCCCAGCGGTGCTGAAACCGACATCCCCACCATAGTGGCCCCTTCACCGCCCTCCAGGCTCGCCTCGTTACCCATGGTTGGATCTAGCGAGCAGGCCGATTGTGTTTTCTATTTATAATAAACTCAGGAAACGCAATTATATAAAAAGATCCGCTCAGCGCCGATCTTCCTCCGCCATCATCTCTCTCTCCTGCGCATTCAGTGCGCTCGAGCTCGGGTGGGAGGGGACACACATTCAGCGACTACAGTACGCGCGCACGCACGCCTCAAATGTATATACAGCATATAATTATTTATATATGCGCAACATTTAGGCTACTTCCAGCTCTCGCTCTTGAGATAAAAATCATAAAGAGAGATTCTATCTCATATTGTGTTATAGAGCCACACTATAATAGTAGTAATAATAATGCATTTTATTTGTAATGCACCTTTCTCGCACTCAAAGCGTTACATAATAGAAAATAAAAAACAATACAAAGTAGCCTATATCAAAAATCACAATAATAATTGCTAAAACTTTACGTAAATAATAAGTCTTAAAGGGTTAGTTCACCCAAAAATGAAATTTCTGTCATTAATTACTCACCCTCATGTCGTTCCACACCCGTAAGACCTTCGTTCATCTTCAGAACACAAATTAAGATATTTTTGATGAAATCTGAGACCCGGATAGACAGCAATATAATCAACACTTTCAAGGTGAAGAAAGGTACTAAAGACATCGTTAAAACAGTCATGTGACTGCAGTGGTTCAGACGTAATGTTATGAAGAGACGAGAATACTTTTTGTGCACAAAAACAAAACAAAAATAACTTTATTCAACAATCTCTTCCCAGTCATTATCCTTAAGGAGGTTTTTGAAAAAGTATTCTCATATTCTCAAAAAGTATTCTCGTTGCTTAATCACATTAAGGTTGAACCACTGCAGTCACATGACTGTTTTAACGATGTCTTTAGTACCTTTCTGGACCTTGAAAGTGTTTATTGAGTCATATACCTCTCGAATTTCATCAAAAATATCTTAATTTGTGTTCTGGAATGAAGGTCTTACAGGTGTGGAACGACATGAGGGTGAGTAATTAATGACAGAAAATTCATTTTTGGGTGAACTAACCCTTTAAAACAATTGAAAGAAGGAGCATTCCTAATAGAATCAGGTAATGAATTCTACAAATTAGGAGCAATGTTAGAAAAAGCATTAAGATGTTTAAGTCGAAACACACGCAGCTGAGTTTTGTATATATTGCAACCTCTTGATAGAATTTGCCACTAGACCTTCAAAAAGTGAGTTACAATAATCAAGCCTCTCTGCATTAGGTCTAGAGAGAAAGGGTCTGATACGGGTAATGTCCCAAAGTTGAAAAAAAACGTTTGTAATATTTTTGAAATGAGTATTGCAGCTTCAAAAGCATCAAAAATCACACCCAAATTCTACACCTGGACAGAAGGGGATGTTTGGCTATTGTTCACAGTAGGTTGAAATTAGTTGAAATGCCAATTAATAAAACTTAGAACAATTTATTTTAAGAAAGTTATGTTTCATCCACGCCTTTATTTCCAGCAAACAAGAGTTGAAGAGATAGAGTGCTAATATAAATCTGTCATCTGCATAACAATGATAGCCAAGGCCATACTTCTGGAGGCCAAGAGGCAGCTTATAGATACTAAACAGAACAGGACCCAACACCGAGCCCTGAGGGACACCCTGTCCCAATGCCACAGTCTGAGATCTGTTAGTACCCAGGTAAACAATCTGGGAATGTTCCGAGTGGTAAGATTTAAACCAGTTAAATGCAGTGCCAGAAAGCTCAGTCCACCTATGTAGTCTGGTGTGACATATTCTATCGAATGCAGCATTAAGATCTAACAAAACCAAAATGCCACAAGCCCCAGAATCCGCTATAATGTCATGTCCAAAAGGTTCTAGTAATCCGTTTGAAAAAAAATATTTTGCAGCCATAAACACACGCTCAAGAACTTTCGCCAAGAATGACAGATTTGAGATATGCCTATAATTGGACATATCAGCAATATCACTCCCTGGCTTTTTAAGAACTGGCTTAAAGGGATAGTTCACCCAAAAATGAAACTTTTGTACCTCTAGTGGTTCCAAACCTGTATGAGTTTCTTTCTTCTGTTGAACAGAAAAGAAGATATGTTGGTAACCAGACAGTTGATGTAGTCATTGACTTCCATAGTAGGAAAGAAATACTGTGGAAGTCAAAGGGTGCCATCAACTGCCTGAAAAAATCTTCTTTTGTGTTCAACAGAGGAAAGAAACTCATACAGGTTTGGAACCACTAGAGGGTGAGTAAATGATGACAAAAGTTTCATTTTTGGGTGAACTATCCCTTTAACTTCTGCCATTTTAAGAGTGGGAGGGACAATAACTGCATCACGTGAGGTGTTAACAATAGCAGTAATGTGAAGGACAATAGCTGCTAATCACTTCTTTAAAACAGTATGGAAGGGGATTGAGTATACAAGTAGTGGAATTCAGTGTCAAAACTAATTTTGAAATAAAATCAGAATTGACAACAGTAAAACTGGTCGTGCTCTGCTTGAAAACTAGAGCAGAAAATCTCACATCTCCTATTAAGCTTCACGTGGGCTGCACTAGCACTGGCAATCCATCCAGAAACCTTTTAGTCTTCAGCACAGTCATTGTGGTCTTGTGAATTCTTGAGGATATACCAGTAATGCATATTCTGTATAAAGAATCAGCTTACAAAACCTGCACGCCAGTTTCCCTGTGAAGAGAATGAATCCCAGGACGCTGTTGACTGGCGCTGCTGCTCGAGCGCACTAACTCATTATGTTCTCCGTGCAACACACTTTAGGGAGCCAGTGCAGCACACTGAAAGATTACAGATTATAGTTCATATAGTATAAATTAATTCAGGTTTTCTAGTAATAAACATGTGGTTTAATTCATAAAATGCAATTAAAATTTAAAATTAATTTAAACAAACTTCATTAAATCTAAATCTATAAAATGGTCCAATGACAGAACCCTTTAAGGCTCTATATGTACAGAGTCTGCAGATTGTCAGTGTTTACCTTTAATTGGCGACTAGAGGACATCACATTCTAACATAGGGTACGTTTACACGACAGCCATGTACTAAAAACTGAAGTTTTTCCTTTGCGTTTTTCGCGTACAGACGAAAATGTTGTCAAATCAATCACATGGATCCACGAAAACGACTAAAAATGCTGTATTCTGCTGTCAGGCCAGTAGATGGCGATGTCACTTTGTAAAGAAACACTACGACTGAACACGTAATATGCATGACATCACCATGTTTGTAGTTTACACGGAGACGATAAAGGAATCGTTTTCAAAAACTTGCAGTTTGCGTTTTCAGGCCCCAAAACGCTGTTGTCATGTAAATGAACAGCCAAAACACATAAAAAAGTTTCCATTTTTAGATGAAATGTGTAAATGGCCCCTCAGATGACGAAAAAAATTTTCATACATCAGGTAAACACCGAAAAATGTTTGTTAGTATAGCTAGTAAGAGGTTTAAGAGGTTGACTGGTGTCTTGTGTACGTTAACTCTGATTGACTTCGTAAAACAAGTATAAATTTTTATTAATTTTGCAGATGTTTTATCTGAAGTGACTCACAAATGAGGAATACAAAAAGCGATTCATCTTAAAGAGGCAATAAACACAAGAAGTGCTAGAAATACAAACTTTTTAAACATTGTTCAGAATAGAACGAGCTAAAACAGGGAATCCATGAATGGCGCCATGAAATCAAAACTGTCAATTCTTGACTCAATTTTTATTGCTTTTATTTTTATGGAATATCGCAGTGTTTATTATAAATGATTTATCGGTGCACATCATCATTATTGTTTTAAATTCATGTTCCTCATAATCTTGAATCAGAATATCTTCTCCTCCCTCTTGCAGCATCTCTTCTCTTCTCTGACCTGTCACTCACATGAGATCCACCAATAGCAAACCACAACCATCCAATCAATTCCCCACGGACAAAATCAAGCCCCGCCCTACATTTGTTCTTGTTCCTGAAGCGTTTCTTGCGGATATACGACATAATAGGGAAAAAAAAGACCAGCACAACTTCACTTTCATGCTGACTTTATATTTACAAAGCTTCCATTCGAGCATCAGATACAGATTAAAAAAGAGGAAGAACGCTGTAAGTTGGACATACAGGCTACAAGAATCATATTCACTAGACGGCCAAACATGCTGTTACATGCTTTTCTTCAAGTGATAGGTGAGTAAATCTGTATTTATATTGTCTTGTATATGCATGCGTAATGGTCATGTTCTTAAGCAAAAGAGTTAAGCAAAAATCAATCAATCAAAAATTGCCTTTTAGCGTTACATACTTGAAACCCCAATAAAGAGACATACACACACACACAACAAGTCCGTAAATAAAACATATGACAAAATCTACAATTTTTAAATGTGCACCGGCTAAAGAGAAGATGCTTATAATGGTGCTTACATATGAATCACTGGCATTTCTAGGTCAGCATTGCTCACAGAATCAGGTCACGGTTAAGGAAGAATGCATTTCCTGAAACGGGTTTAATAGACTGTGGTGCTTGAAAGAACTCCTCTGTCAAAGCATACATTACAGATTTATGAGGCGGCTCCTACACTTAGAGAAGATTTCCTTTATTTGGTGTTTTAATCTCAGCGCCAAGCTCAACTTCATCTACTCAAATACTGAAACTCGGCTTTCACTTTCACAAGAAACATGAGAGCTGTTATGATTACATATTCACAAGATGTGTTCCTTTCCAGAAGCATCTCACACAATTGTGTTCCCAAACACCAGCAGTATTGATGTATTAAATGTGCAAATGTTTACTAATTCTTATTTAATCTAAAACTGAATATGTGCTACTAATCGATTGATTCTGTTGCATTTATGATAAATGAAATTATGTTTTCAGTCGCATTTATTTGCAAATATTACATACTAATACATGCGTATAAATAACGAGTGAATGGAGCAACATCAACCATGTTCCTACTTCATATGTAAGTCAATACGGGGCCTCATGACTGAATGCAGGTCAAAGTCAAGGCTGTTTTAGTGTGGTACTGTTACAATAAATGGAATAAGTGGGTCAAAATCTAAGATGGCAAAGAGTAAGATGCTTTCAACAAAGGGCTTTGACATGTTTGATGGAGTAGGGGGTGGTGCGGGGCCGTCCTGAACACGCCTGAAGGGCCCCTGGCCTCAGCATGTGAGATTATGTAATGCAGCTCTACTTCTGTTTCCTGGTTTCACGAGGGCATCGTTCAGCGGAGCCAATGAGACGCACAAACGCAGATCACATACACCCACAGACACACGCTGGATGCAAACAGAGCTGAGCAGAGAAGTCTATCCGGCTCGTGAGGGTTCAGCTGCAGCTGGACAAACGGAGGAAAAGGGAGGAGGGAAAATGGACATCTTTATCCAGCAGTCTGCCATGCTATTACTAAATGAGTCTGACTCCTTAAGAGGTATGTGACCCAAACAAATCCTCAATCAAACTGACTGTCACAATATATATCATTTTTGTCATTTTTTTCTTTCAAAAACATTAAAAAGAATTAGTTTTGACAGGTACATTTGTATTGTGATTAGTTGCACAGCCCTACTACAGGATGGACCAAATGCTGCTGAAATTATTAATGCATAATAAAAAAATAGCACACTCTTTTAAAAAGCCAGTGGTTTCTATCCATATTTAACTCATTCACATAATCAGATTCATTTTTTGTCATTGTCAGCGTTAGTATTTTTCTGTGACGTCATTTTTCAGAGCATATTGTTTTGTCGTTTCATAGAGTAATCCATTTGTATCTCATTCAGGTACCAGTTTTTGGAATTAAACAAGCAGTTTTTCATGTACAGATGTCTTCAGAAGAAAAGTCTCAAAATTGAAATCAGGCCCAATGGAGGATCCATCTTTTGATGACAGTGAACTAACCTGCATTTTTCTCAGTTATTGCAAATACCCAACAGTTTAAAGACACTTAAAACTTCTCAATCAAACTGTCAAGTCACATTTATTTATATAGCCATTTATAGATACAGATTGAAAGGGGTTTACAGTAATAAACAGAAATAACAGCATCAATGTTGCAAATTTATGAGACAATAAATTCAGCCATAATTACAACTTAAATTCCAGCTATAAAGCAGCTCTACCGAAGACTGAATTTTAATTGTCTTTCAAGACCTGGCTTTCTTTATTATTTCTGTTGTTCAAGAAATGGTTGAAACCTAATGAAACTAAAATAATTATTATTAATTAACAGAGCTCCTACTGTATAATTAAAGTGCTTCTTAAAGTGGTATGTTATTTTAATCAGAGGCTGATATCTTAGTATGAAGTTGCATGACTGTTTTGCGTTTTGCGACTCGATGGATCCACCATTAATGGAGACTCTATAGAGAATGGTTTTGTCACGGTAAACGCTCACTACTCCGTCAGCCATAGCAGATGCTTTGTAGACCAAATCACGAAGCACACGTGCATACATTAAAATGGTCTGGTCTACATCTGGCGACTGAGAGGGAATGAGACAGAGAAGCTCTCAACCCTCCTAATGCTTTAAAAACTCTATACACCTCTTGATAGAACATAAGCTTATAAAACAGTCATAACTTAATATTTTCAACTAAAACCATATTGTATCTAATCAGTAACTTCTCATTAATGAGTGAATGCACAAAAGTTTTAAATGTTACCATGTTTTTATCATGCTATTACTTCATTTAGCCCCCCCCCCCTTTTTTTTTAATTATTTTAAAAAAAAATGTAAAATTCTTTGAAATTTCCAATTATTCAAGATCTACAGCTGAAACCAGTGTAATGCAAGAAAAGATGTATTTTTATAAAATCACTTAATTTTAAGACAAAAATACTGAGAAAGAAAATATTTTTTGCAGTATAAGTGACAGAGTTGTCTAGTCTAGAAGTTTGAACACACCTACTTATTCAGTGATGGATGGATGGATGGATGGATGGATGGATGGATGGATGGATGGATGGATGGATGGATAAGAAAAGTAGATGGACGGATGGATGGATGGATGGATGGATGGATGGATGGATGGATGGATGGATTAGAATGGTGGATGGATGGATGGATGGATGGATGGATGGATGGATGGATGGATGGATGGATGGATGGATGGATGGATAGATGGATAGATGGATGGATTAGAATTGTGGATGGATGGATGGATGGATGGATGGATGGATGGATGGATGGATGGATTAGAATGGTGGATGGATGGATGGATGGATGGATAAGAAAAGTAGATGGACGGATGGATGGATGGATGGATGGATGGATTAGAATGGTGGATGGATGGATGGATGGATTAGAATTGTGGATGGATGGATGGATGGATTAGAATGGTGGATGGATGGATGGATGGATGGATGGATGGATGGATGGATGGATGGAGCCTAATTACTCAGATAGGTAAACAGTCAGACAATGTATACGTAGAAATTAATTAGATAAATAGACTGACAACCAGATTGCTACATAATTTGACAGATAAACACGTTACGATACATTGGTAGACAGACAGATGAAATGACAAATAGAGAAATATATGAAAAGATTGCTACAGAATTATAAATGAGTAAACGTCACATAGAAAATGTGTGGCAGGAAAATACGATTGTAGGTATTAAAATAGATAAATGGGTAGATAGCAAGAGAATTAAACAAACTAATGCATAGATAGAGATTATAATATCTCATTCTAATATTGCTCTATAATTATACAAATAGATCAGACAGTCCAGTGATGACAGTCTGTGACAAGCAGATTAGAGTAGTGGAACAGGACATCCCATATGTCCGGTTCAGAATCTAACATGCTTCACACCCTTCTAACTCCTTTTCGGATGACAAAGGTGAAGGATCCTCCCGTCATGATCTGCTGGAAGAGATCAGAGTACACAGGTAAGATATTAGGTTGGCACTCACCTTCCCTTTCACTACCTGTGGCCAGCAACACCGGCAGCGCTCGAGGCTTCCTCAGGGGTTTAGTCGGAAGTCTCTTGGGTGCAGGAGCCACCCTGGTCCGGCCCGGCCAGTCTCGTCGCGAGGATGAGTGGGACAGAGAGCTTAGGCAGGAGTCCCACTTCCATGGCCCTGGGGGAGCTTGTGGAGGAGGTGGCTGGCATTTAATTGGTGTCCCTGTGCACAGAGATAACTGGGATGAGAGCTTTGGTGGATTTTTTTGTAGACAGGACATCACCAGGCTGATGGAACTCCAACATTGCTTTCACCCTTTTCACATCGGGTCTGACTTCTTGGGCAGGAGCGTTAGCCTGGGCTGCTTGACGAAGCACACACATTGCAAACCAGGCTTGTACATCTGAGGGTTTTGGATTTGAGGGCATTGGTTCATCATGAGTGCTGGCCGGTGCTCTTCCTGTGAGGCACACTAAACAGGTCGCTGGTCCTCAGGGTCCTTTCAGGGAAATGAAGAAGCCTTTTTTCCCAGTGTGCATGGTGTCTGAGCCAGCTCAGCTGCTTCCACCAACTCAGTTACGGCTGTTGATTTGGACATCCTCACAGCCTTCCATTGAGGGAGAGATAGGGAATACAGTCACCCAAGCCGACACTTTCAGCCACTGCGGAGGCGATGGATAGGCGGGTGGCTTGGTTACAACCGGGGATGTGAGGCTCGTACATTCACTCCTGGAAGCGTTTTGCTGCCTCAACCAGTAACAGGCGACATTTCAACCCTTATAAGGTCTTATCTCTTCAAGGCCTCATAATTGTTCACAGAGGCAGATGAAAGAGTAATAGGGGATGATAATGTGGTCCCACTCTTATTCACACCCCTCACACTCAGTAACCATCTCAAAGGCTTGGAGGAATGCATCTACATCATTGAGAATCAGTGAGCTTGGTCGGTATCTGAGGGCTGAGGTCCTGGAAAGGGTAATGCACACATTCGTAGATGCACAAGCTCTTGTTCCGTCTGCTCCTGGCTGGTGGTGACCCTCTCTTGGCCTGCAGTCAGCTGTTCCATGAAGTGCTGCTGCCGCAGAGCCAGCTCGGGGAGATGGATGGATGGATGGAAGGAAGGAAGCATGGATGGATGGATGGATGGATGGACAGATGAATGGATTTATGGATGGATGCATGGATGGACGGAGGCATGGATGGATGGATGGATGGAAGCATGGATGGATGTATGCATGCATGGATGGATGGATCTTGCAAGTCACATGGTGTCGGTCCAAAGTAATCTTAATCAGCTTATGGGGTATAGAAGCGTAGGCATTGGTGAGGTCAAGCCAAAGCACAACGAGGTCTTCCTTATCTTTGCAGAGCAGTGGAGACAGGTGGAGGGTGTCTGGATACCCAGGGAAGAGAACTCAATCAAGCTGGAGCAGTTCAGATCCATCTGTCTTCTCAGTGTGGAGGGCAAGATTTTCCTCAGTGCTCTATCTAGAAGAATGACAGACTTCCTCTTAATGAACACCTACATTGCTTACTCAGTACGTAAAGGAGGAATCCCTGGTATAGCGGGGTGTCTGGAACACACAAGAGTCTTCACCCAGTTGATAAGGAAGGCATGCAAAGGGAAAGGAGACCTCACCAATGCCTGCGGTTCTATACCCCATAAGCTGCTTGAGACTACCTTGGACCAACACTGTGTGCCTTGCAAGATCAAGAGCCTAATCCTGAACTACTATGTGGACTTAGGCTTGGATCCACCACAGAGGAAACATCAGGTTGGTATCGGCTTGAGAAGGGGTTTATAACTGGGTGTACCACCTCAGTTATTCTCTTTGCCCTTGCCATGAATATGGTGGTTAAAGCAGCCAAAAGGTAGTGCAGAGGTCCTCTGTCCAAGACTGACTTTCAGCAGACACCCATCAGAGATCACAACATCATCAGTGCCTGGAAGTAGGCGGATTCTTTAAGGCTTGGAAAAGGTTTTGAACACCTCTTCCAATCTTAATGATACACAGACCGATCTATAACACTGGATCAAAAACAGCATACTTTTTCAGTGATAGTGATGGGTATATATACACACAGAATAACAAAGTGATAATAATAATAATGCTTGTTTCTCGATTTTTTGATCGAGTGTTAATGATACATAGACAGACCGACAGATAAATAGACTAACAGAGATAGTATAATCCAGCAGGCCTATAATAACATTTGCTATGCTATAAAATTTACTGATGAAATCATTCATTATCAGTCCATCCACATCCTCACCCATAAAGTATTCACATAAAGCTTCATATTCATATTCATATTCAATTTAGTGCAGTTAAAAAGATACTCTCTTATGGTAAAGACAAACAGTTTTGAAAATGAAAATACGCACCTTTAATTCATTCAGTCGTGTTAAACAATCACTAAACTTTTGACTTCTTGCTCCAAATGCCATTTAAAAGCACTTGTATGTAGAAAACAGAATAGAGGCAATAGTCTGGAAACACAAATAGTTTTCCATACTCTTCCAGAACATATTCAAAACAATTTTCAATAATGCTTAGGAACTCCGTTTGGCTAATGCTTTTATACCCTTCTCCTAGGGTATAAAATGATAAAGTGATATGACCAAAATCATCATGATAACGATATATATCATGATATACAGTACTGTGCAAAAGTCTTAGGCACGTTAGTATTTTCACCAGAAAAAAAATGGTTCAAGTCAGTTATTAATATCTTTTGCTGTAGTGTCAGTTGGAAATATCAGTTTACATTTCCGAACAATCATTTTGCCATGAATTGTAATAATCCAGTGAGATGTTTGTATGCAGGAGTCTGACAACAGCCGGTATGATCTGACCTCACCATCATCAAGTCCGTCTGTGAATACATGAAGAAAGAGAAAAAACTGAGGTGGACTAAATCCAGAAGAACTGCAGCAACGCTTGAAGAAACCTGCCTGCAAATCTACAGTACTGTGAAAAGTTTTAGCCACTTTTGTAACAATGCTGTAAAGTGAGAATGCCCTCAAAAGCAATGTCAAAGATTTTATTTACCAATTAACTTCTATTTACTAAATCAAATCAGTATTTGGGGTGACCACCCTTTGCATTTAAAACAGCTTTTGTCCTTTGTACACTTGCATAGATTTTCAGGTAGGTTTCTTCAAGCGTCTTGGAAACGTTGCTGCAGTTCTTCTGGATTTAGTCCGACTCAGTTTTTTCAGTTTCTTCATGTAATCCCAGATGGACTCGATGATGGTTGAGCAGCTACACAGTCATGTAGTAAATAAAACAACATCTGTATTGCAAACCCCTCTGTTGCAGTTGTTTGTTTTTGCCGTATGCCTACCAATGCAATGTCACTGCCATAGAAACCAATGCAGATATTCCGGAAAACGAAAGAGTGGCATGGAGACACAAATCGGATCTGAACAGTTGCGATACACAATGTGGACATCAGTAATTTTAGATCAGATTCCAGCTGGATAGACAAATAAACAGAATATTAAAATTAATTTTAATTCAGGGTTAAAACTTAAACATTGACCAGAGAATTTTAACTAGCTTTCAGCAAGAGTTTGAAACTGGTTTATAGTAACATGCCCCATTATGAAAGTGTGTGTGCACTTGCAAATCGGTCATTTTGGGTCAATTTTTTTGATACATGAATTTAGCTGCTTTCAATATTACATTAAAGTTGAAAAAAAGATCTATGATTTTATTCACTTTTAGCATGGATGTGTAGACTTTTTTGGATGGATGTCAGTAACACTGGATCAGAAACTTGTATTCATTGAAAGTCAGTATGAACATTATATTTGTCCTTTATAAAAAGTAATTTCATGGAAAAGTGAGCGGCACAGCGGGATTTTGAGCAGCCTCTGAAGTCAATATGTCTGCAGAACAAGTGTGTGTACATTGATAGAAAATGGCTTTCAAAGTTTAGGATGCTCTGCATCAATTGTTCCCATATTAGAAAAACTGGAAATACTGTAACAAACCTGTTTGGTTATGCTGCTTCAAACATGCAGTTTAGAAGTCTTTACTTTCATACACATGGTGAATTGAGTTTGATCACACTCAGAAAATAATTAAAAACCAAACAATTTACTCTGGTTTATTGTAATAACATGTATAGTAAAAATATTTTTAATACATTCTGTACACAATGTTGCCTTAAGAGGTTTACTTTTGGAAAGGCATGAACAAAAACATTAACCCAGAAAGTAAATGAAGGCTGTACACAGATGCTTAAAAATGTTTAACTTCATGTGAAATGCGATTTAAGAAGCAAACAAGTGCATCAATGGCTGAAACTGTTCACTTCCTCTTACAGAGACAGAAACACTGCTGCAGATTTCAGCACAGGGCCTTATAGTCCTTTATATAAATTCAGATCAACGGAAATTATTGCTCAGTCAACATGGTGCAACGTCTCAATCCAATCAGTCAGCTGACAAAAGGGGCCCTAAAAGCACCGCCTTGTAAAATGAAACAAAACTACCCTTCAAAAAGCAAAAAAAGCATGAACTAAACATCTAAGCAACTAGATTTTCAGCTGTTTAGATTAATCAAACTAAAGAGATCACCTGAGGAGTGGTGGGCAGGTCAAAGGTCAATGGACATACATAACTGCACATGCAAACTGTGCATCCAGTGGATCAGATCTACCCAGAACTCCACTAGACTGGTCAACCAACACACCAAAACACACGCAAACGTATGGACATAAGACAGACGCACATGTGCGCAAAGTGTTGAAAGGACACCGGTTCTCTTTAAAGATGATCAGACATTCAAAGAGGGAAACTTGACCAAAAACAAACATCCGACAAATGCCGTTTGTTTTATACGAGCTGTCCGTAGGGGCGGCGTGCGTACAGACCATCCACACCACAACCTCATCAGCCCTGCGCTAAAAACAGCGGCTGCGATCCGCTTGACATCTTCCTGTCAGATCTTCTCTGAGGTCCGAGACGGGTTGAGCACGTCCACTGCCGTTTCCTGCAGAATCACTCGTTCAGGGCAAGGATGATGTCGTCTTCCAGGTCCGAGTTATCAGAGCTGTCTGCTGCAGGAATAAGAGAGCAACATTTCAGAGAACGACTGAAGGAAAGCGAGTCAAAGTAACAAAACAAAAAGGAGGAATCACAACATGCATGAAATACGGAGAGGAAGGATGTCATAAGCAACAGCTGCTGATACTGTCTGTCCATAAACGCCCAGATATACTTCAAGTGAAATCGAATAATGAACTGGACTGACGCGATTTTGAATAAAATCAGTTCTTTTAGAGTTTAAAAAAGCTTGCCAAAATTAACTTTCTAGAAAAGTTCGCTCTGGCTGGAAAACACCTTCAAACTCCCATTGGTCCGTGATGTGGCTCCGCCTTCTTTGAGGTATAAATCTCTGGTTCATTTCTTCTGTTCAGTTGATCAGCAATCTATTGTATAAAGTGCTGAATAAACGTGACGCGACTGGAGAGCTGAATCTCAAACATATCCACAGCACTATGATCAGATGCTTTCTGAACTGCTTTCTGAAATGCGTTTTGAATGACTAAATCTATGACTGAAATCTACTCTAATTTTCGTCAATGAATAAAAACGAGACGAACATGATAGAGAGGGACAAGTTATCCAGTCAGGACTGCCGTCCTGTGTGGAAGATGCGCACATTTGAAGTGTAACGCGTTGATCTAACCACGGGAAAATGCGGCGCTGTTGCAGCGCTCTACATGCTCGAGCAGCAACACTTCAGACTGCTTCACAATTAATGAATAGCACACATTTATGCCAAACGATTGCTTATGAGCTAATGTTGATGAATTATGGCAATGTTTACTATACGATGTTTATGTGGTAGCATGTTTAAGATGGTTGTAAGAATGCATATTTTATCTTCCTCATCTAAACTTAAATGAGAAGCTTGCTACAGTGCAGACTGCAGACATTTCAGAATAAGAGTCACGGTGTATTTCGGGATGGTTTATAATTATTTTTTTCCTGGTCATTATTGTTATTTTGTTTACACAATAAACTAATTTAATTTATATTTAATTCATAGTATCTTCTGTCACAGGAAGGAAAGACTAAGAACATTATTTGACACATTATTCAATATATTTTACAAGTATAAGGGTTATTATAATTAAACCTAAAACCATTAAAAAAATCTTCATTACTTGAAATAAACGTTAACTGAAATAAAAAATATATATAAAAATGTAAACTTATTTAATCTAGTTTCCAAGCTTCAGCTTAACCTGATGTACTATAATAACTAAAACAGAAATAATAATAAAAAAAACTATGTAGACATTTAAAAGCAAAAACTAGAAGACAAACACACCAAAAATGACTAAAACTTTTAACTAAAATTACAATGAAAGCAGAAAAACTAAAAATCAAATCTAATCGATTTTAAACAAAAACTATATAATATAGTGTGTCAATCCCTGAAAAGCACTGAATTCACTGAAGCTCTCTTTCGTGTCTTTTTGCTCTTGAACGGTCAAAAACCGTCCGCTTTGGCAAGTAAAATACAGTTGGTTGTCTTAAGTGAACAAACAGTTTAGAGGGTATATCAGATGAATATCAGTGTACTGGAACTGTGTATTGTTAGAGAAATACTTAATGCATTACAATTTATCTGAATTAGATTTTAGTTGACTAAATCTACTGTAGATTTAGTTGACTAAAATCTTATTTTAGTCATCGGAAATAGTTTTTTAGTTTTAGTCGACTAAATATATGACAAACTAAATGGCATTTTAGTCAAATGACTATGACTAAAACTAAAACAAATTTTGCTGTCAAAATTAACACTGGTAACAAATATACTGTACATTTATTTGTTTGATGACTTGATTCTGACAATCAGGCAATTTTGACATTTTGTTCCGCAATCGTGAATTATAAGCTCGCAATTGCGAGACAAAAAAAAAGGTCAGAATTGTAAAAAGTCATGAAAAACAGACTGTTTACATGAACACTCCACACAACTGACATTGACACAGTTGTGTGTTTTCAACCATTCAAGTGCAATAAGACGTGAAAGAGAACTGAATTTGCGATCACGTTGTGAGACGCGGCTTTATAAACGCTTCAGCTGTGTGTCACACGATTTAGCAAAATCTCTAAAGATTGACATTTAACATCTAATTGATACATTTTTCTGTTCATCCGATAAGTGTGGGAAGGCATTTTGAAGGCATCACAGAATCTCAGTCCATCCTATTTTATAATAAAAAGGCAAGTGCTATAATACTGTATAAAATACCATTAGTATGCTGTAAATATGTAGTTATGTCATTTGAAAAAAGAAGTCTTTGAAAATATATGAAACAAAGTTAAAGGGTTAGTTCACCCAAAAATGAAAATAACGTCATTAATTACTCACCCTCATGTCGTTCCACACCCGTAAGACCTTCATTCATCTTCAGAACACAAAGGAAGATATTTTTGATGAAATCTTTCAGTCCATGTTAAACCACTGGAGTCACATGGATTACTTTAATGATGTCTTTCCTATCGTTCTGGACCTTGAATGTATAAATTGCGTTGCACCCAATGGATGGACTGAAAGCTCTTGGATTTCATCAAAAATATCTTAATTTGTGTTCTGAAGATGAATGAAGGTCTTATGTGTGTGGAACGGCATGAGGGTGAGTAATTAATGACAGAAATTTCATTTCTGGGTGAACTAACCCTTTAAGGGACAAGCCTCAGAAGGCAACTTTGAATTCTACATATTCAACTGTTCAGTATTCAAACAGGTCGACATGTCATTTATCATCTCATATTCACCGTGTACTATATGTATAATTAGTGTTGCTCATAAATGTGATTTCCAGTGTTCAGATTACTGTGTTTTAAAGTCACAACAAGTTGTTTATTATCAGTTACTGGTGATAAATTCCATATTAGGGCATACATAATAATAATAATAATAATAATAATAATAATAATAATAATAATAATAATTAAATGTGGCTGAATATGCATGCGTGCATGTTGTCACACTCACTGTTGTCCAGCACGAGCTCCACATCTCGCTCATTGTCATCGGAATCATCGTCATCATCATCGTCGTCATCATCGTCATCGTCGTCATCATCATCGTCGTCGTCATCATCATCTGCCTCTTCATCCAGAAGACGAGCCACCTCCTCATCATCAGACGGAGAGAAATCCTGCTCGCCATCTTCCTCCTCTTCCTCTCCGTTATTCTCGTTCTCCAGCTCGGCCAGCAGCGGGTCTGTGTCAATGTCATCGATGTCATCATCAGAGTCATCGTCATCCTCTTCATCCTGATCGTCCTCCTCCTGAATGAAACAAAAGACTCCGATGTCTTATGATCAAGTTTGATGTAAAATGATAAGCTCTTATTTCTGCACGCTCGAAATGTAAAATGAATCCTGTCAAACTCTGTTTCCAGATCTGCAAAATGAGTAACAGCTGAAGTGTTTATTTTTAACAAGGTCTCCATCTCAATTGGATCGTAGCCGTTCGAGAGGTACATTTCGAGAGTTGTCATGATAGAATAAATAAATATCAAGTATTGCATGTATCTTTTCAAGAAATGAATAATTTAATTCCATACAAAAACTATTGATGAAACTGGCGGATCAAAGGATGTGAGGGAGTCCAGTTTATTTTTCTGGTCTACTGCATGTAAATCCTGATGGCTTGTGTAGCAAAAATCTCCTCAAATATACATACACATGACTCATTTACATATCTATTCAATACATCTATCATATGTCCTAAACCTTTTCGACATTTCTGTGATCTAAAAATGCATAAAAGCAAATCAAAAACAGCTGAATTTTCAAATATGTGGTTTGCATCAGTCTCACCTGATCTTCCTCATCCTCTTCCTCCTCAGCGAGTCTCTGGCGCCCGACTTCATACAGCCGACACACAGTGTCCATATTTATGGAGTCCTGATTCTGTTGCACACATTCACATATAACAAGAGTTTGTGTCGAACAAGATAAACACATGGCATGGATGCAGTCGACATTTCATTGTTCAAATTTAGCTTGGCAGAATTCACTTCTGAGAGGATCATTTTGTTCACGGTCATCAAACAGAGCAAGAAAAATTTCAATTTTAAAAGCACAAAGACGCAGAATTGATGTAACTATATATACAAAACCATACAAAAAAATATATATATATAAATGAAAAAACGCACAACATACCTCAATGACGGCCAGATAGCAGTCTTTAGTGTCCGTGCACAGGTCAAAAATGTTCCTCTTCACATCAATGGTGGCTGAGAAAGAAAAAAAAAAATTCAATACAATTATTAGCATTATCATCATCTTAAAAACCTCATTACAGAATTACTAGCTTAAGTGACGCGCTGCTAATTATCCAACAGTTCTGATTTGCCTCTCATTTGCAAATGCAAACAGCTAGTAAACATTTTGTGAATGAAGATACCAATGGGTTTATAGTCGGTGGCATCAAAGGTCCTGAAGGACGATCCGAATGGACTCTTCATCTGCTGCTCCATCATGTCATCCTCATCGTCGGCCTGCAACATGGCTACAACACAAACCAGAACATCAGTAAATCTCCATATCTAATACTGGAACAGACACACTGTACTCATCCAGAGCAAATGAGAACGCAATTTACACAAAATATCTGCAGAATAAACACAGACTGAACTGTGAAGAGAAGGGCATTCAGAGACAGATCGTGAGCACTAAACACTGGGCAGGATTTTGGACAACAGTCACTGCATTACTGCCCCGATGTGGGCTTTATGGAAGAGCGGTGCGACAGAAGCATGAAAGCACCCAAAGGACTCTCAGAATGTGAGAAACAAGATTCTCTGGTCTGATGAAAGGAAGGCTGAACTGTTGGCCTCAATTTCTCGTCTAGAGGAAACCAGGCATCTGCTCAATACCATCCCGACGGTGAAGCATGTGGGGTGTGTTTCAGACTGAAGGACTGGTCAGGGAAGAGGACAAAGCTGAACACATCAAACACCCTTGAAATGAAAACCTGATCCAGAGCACTCATGACCTCAGACTTGACTGAAAGATCACCTTCCAACAGGACAATGAGCTCAAAGTTGACCTATTACAAGACTTTTATCACAGTCTTGGGCATGTCAAAGATTAGTAACAACATTGGCTTTGATGCATTGTTAGTTTGTGCAGCATCAGATTTAAATTTTTTCTCCCTCATTTACTGTTCGTGGCTGTTTTTGCCCCATTGACTACCATTATAACAACATTTTTTGATTGCAAAGCCATGACACCATATAATCATGCATTCTGATTGTTGATGGTTTTCCCTGTTGTGAAGAGGTAAAATTTGTAATTTTTACTGTTGATCACCAGATGGCACCATAAACCCTTTAGATAGGCCTGTGCAAAAAAAAAAAAAGAGCTTAGTTTTTGGCTTTTATATGCAGTTATATGGAGTATAACAGCATATTATATTGTGTGTGTGTGTGAGGAAATTTGGAGACCTTTTTCAAGCTCAAACTGCAACATTACACACTAAAGAAAGATGAACATGGAGAAAAGCAGAATAGGTGCTCTTTAAACACACAGCCAAGACAACGCAACCCTGACTTACTGACGACTAAGAGCCCGGATCAGTCAGAGGCCAGACTTGAACCTAATCAAATATCTCTGATTAAACTGGAAAACATCCACAGACAGTCCCAACTGAGAGGATCTGCAGAGGAGAATGGCAGAAAATCCCTAAATCCAGGATTGCAAAAGAAGCCTCTAAAATACTTGAGGCTGTAACTGCTGAAGCCAAATGTGCTTTCTTGCTTTCAACTCTTTTTTTTTTTTAATATAAATTTGCAAAGTCATCAAAAATCTTTGCAAAATGGGGTGTGAGGTGTAGACTGATGAGAAATAAATCATTTCAGCATGTGACTGCACATTAAAAGAGAAAAAGGGAAGGGATCGGTCTCTCACCTCCATAAATGACGGTTCCATTGTTGTTGAAAACAATCCTGCACTGATCCAGCGCTGGTACAGTGTGAAGAAGATGAAACGTCCTCAAATCCCACTGGAGCTCGAGTTAAAGCAAACATCTTCAGAAATAGTGCAGCAAGAAGAGGTTCACCATTCAATCATCTCCACATATCCCGGGAACTCCTTTCCCAAATTGACAGCCCCCCTTTTTCTACATTAATGGGCACTGGGTCACACTTTATATTCAGTGTCTTTAACTACTGTGTACTTGAATCAAAAACAAAACTAATAGTTAGGAGGTACAATACACTTATTGTGTTGATGCTGTATTGTAAAACACTGACTGCTGCTGTTGAGGTAGGCTTAGGGTGGGTTAACAATGTAATTATAGAGGTAATTACAGATATTAATTATAGCTTTAACTACACACAGCTATTTTACAACTACAATGTATAAACATGTAAACAGCAAAATCCCCAGAGTTAAATCAACTCTGCTTAGAGTACATATGGTCCCTCTCTAAACAGTGTTAAAGTAACACTACTGAAGCAGAGTTAAAGGCTGCGTTTACACTCTGCATAAACATGTGACCTGTATCTGGATGTTGTCCACATACGCATTGAAAAGACAAGTGTAAACGCGTTTGTGATCGGAATGTTATCCTATCAACGTATTCTGGTTCGGAGGTAGTGGAGGACGCATTGTGGTCGGATCTCGGTGTAATGTAAACGCGATCCATCGTATCTACATTCAGAGTACGACGTCATTTAAATCCCCGCCCAGTCTCTCCAAATAATGGACAGACGCAGTTTTGACAGTTTTGACCCTTGTTTAGTTCTAATTAATGTGATGTGCGTTCATTTACTTCTTTAATACAAAGTGTTTGGATTCTGCCGTTACATATTACACAAACAATACAAATGCTTGCGCGCTTCTTTCAATCATGAAATGCGTTGAAATATTTTTTTTCTTCACCATACAAGATTAATATTGGGAAACTTAAATTGGTAGATTAAGTTCTCTATTTGTGATCAATTATATACTTTTGTGGGATAAGTCACAAAAATTCTGTGCTGTGTGCACTGCATTGATAGAGGCTAATGTGAAAGTTGTTTTACGCTATGAAGCGCCTAATTTAAATATTGTGCGGGAAACAGAAATCCAATCAGTTATCCAGATACAGAAGCCACTTAATGTGAACAAATATAAACGCACCGTATCCTAATTGGATAATGATCTGATCTGCTTGATTGGATCACGGTGATCGCATATTAATGCCAAGTGTAAATGCAGCCAGAGTTAATGAGATAATTAAGTGATTGTGCATTAGTGATGAACACCTGCTGTTAACAAGCAGAATCACAAAAAAAGAGAAACACAAAAACTACAACTGACTAACTCTGCTTCAGTGTTACTTTAACACTATTTAGAGAGGGACCATGTGTGTATGTACACATTTAAGTGCATTATATCAAATGATTAATTTAAATCTTAGTACACAGTAGTTAGACACCTAATATAAAGTGGCACACGTCTCATTTACTAACATTAGTTAATGCATTAGTTAAACTATGAGCAATGTATTTTTACAGCATTTATTAATCTTTCTTAATACAGTTGTTCAGTGTTTGCTCACAGTGCATTAACTAATGTTGACAGATCCAACATTAGACTTTAAAACCGTATTGTAAAGTGTTAGTGAAACCTCATTAACAAAAACAGAAGAATCAGAAAACTGCATCATAATGAAACATGACCAGCGGCTCACTGAGCAGAAAAGCATACGATCTCTGTGTTGATGATGACCTCTAAACCATTGGGATGGAAAACACCACTGATGTTCATGTTGAACTTGTCAAACTTATGGATGGCCTGAGCCGTGCGGACGTCCCACATGACGCCGTCGTTCAGGACAAGGTCATCCGTGGGGTTAAACGTGGCACAGTTGCGCTTGTAGTTGTTGGCCAGGTCAGGGTTATTGAGGGTCAGGATTTTCTGTCCTGTCTGAATGTCATATATCTGCAGAAATGCAAAGATAATTTGATCACATATTATATGCAGTTGCGGTCATAAGTTTACACAGACCCTGCAGAACCTGCACGCAAGAGAGATGTTTCTCTGAAGTCTCTTAATTCATGAATGCAAAAAAACAACAGGAACTCAATACTGAGTGAATGAAAGACACAAAGGTGATGGTTAGAAAGGTGACTTGCATGTGCGATGTGTTCTTTTGTTCCTATGACTCTGTCCTGAGAGAGTTTGCTGAACTCCACATAATGATCATCCAGGAATGAATGCCTAGAAACAGAGTTCATCAATTAAAAACATAAGATTAAAACCAGTTAGTTATATTAGTTAACTGCTTATGTGCATGCAGACTCACTTCATGATGAACACAGACTTCATTCCCCACAGTGCCGATAAAGGATAGCTCCACGACGCTGACGTCAACAACAGAGAGCCGTCCTGACACACAGACAAATACATCAGCATCGACCATGAACGCATTTAGAGCATTACAACTGTATACTTTGATGATAGATGCTGAGGTGGGTCAGAGCAGGCATCATTTAGTCTGGCTTTTATGCTGCATCACATCTTTACAAAGAGGAAAACGCCACCATCAGATGTTTCAATTGCCAAAACAATCTTTGTATCAGGCTCTGCCTTATTTTTACCATAAAAAACCATTATACACTGCAATTATATGACTACTATAAAAACATTCAGAAGGAATATTTGGCAGAATCTATCATAACAGGGTACTTTTTGAAATGTTGCATGTTGTTATAAAGGCCCCGATATACTTCAAGAACAAATCAAAGAACGAACAGGTTTGACGTCATTTCCAATGAAATCAGGTCATCTGAGGCTCCACCTTCTTTGAGGTGTGAATCTCCTCCGTTTCATTTCTTCTGTTCAGTCGGTCGAGGTCAGACGCGAGTGAAAACATGAACACTTGAGAGCCGCTTTATAGATGAAACTGAAGCTGTGATTCTAATTTAAAGCGACACTGACACTGTTGTTCATGTTTAATACTGTAAAGCTGCTGCTTTAAAGCAATCTACTGTATAAAGCTGAATCTCAAAAGCTGAATCTCAAACATCCACATCACTATGATCAGATGCTTTCTGAACTGCTGTTTTCTCATTTTTGTTGTGTTTATTTTGTTACTGAGAGGAAAGCCGCAGCACTTATTTATTTACATTACATTCATCTAAACGTCACTCTCAGCAGCGTGGGCTGCATCCGGATGTTCACTAACAGTCTATCAATTAGGGCTGCACGATTTATCGCACACGATTTGGAAAAAGCTGTGATTATTTTATGCGCAGCTTGTCAGAGCTGTACGGCTCTGTGATCAGTAGTAAATGTTTCTTTATCTGAAAGCCAGAGGGCGCTCTTGTGCAGAAACTGCAAATATGCCCTGCTGCCGAAGTCATTCCAGGAAATCCCATACTATCGCTGTAGCTGAACAAACAGAAGATTGAAACGCTTTGATTAATTAAACATGACTAATAAACACACGACTGCCTTAATCCGTGTAAGAAGCCACATCATCTCACAGAAGGACGCTCAACTGTCGTTATGAAGTGAGTTTGGAGTAAAAACATGTTATTAAATGTTGTCTTTTGTTGGACAAGATGTTAATAAATGCTTCTCATGTCTGGAAAGATGAAAGATGTTCATTATAAGCGATTCAAACTCACAGTGCTTTCAGATGGATTAGCATTTGGAGCCATAGTTCATTGATAAGCCGCGCATAAAAAAAGTAATCGCACTAAGCCAAATCGTTTAAGTGCGATTTCAATGTTTTTTCTAATCGTCCGATTAATCGTGCAGCCCTAATATCAATGCAAAGGTATTTCAAACTTATTTTTAACCCTAGGCGAAGAATAAAGAACTTTGCTGTGAGTATATCGGGGCCTTCAGGGCTGAAGGATCATGTGTGTGTGTGCGTGTTTGTTTACTCTGGAGGGCTCGAGGTGTGTGATGGCCGAGCTGTGGCAGCTGTAGCTGGCCTCTTCCTGTCCACTGAACACATTGTAGAGTTTGAGCTGCCCGGTACACGTGCCCAACATCAGGAAACGCTCTCGTGCTGAGAACGCACAGCACATGAAGCCACTCTCATCCTCCTCAGCCTCCCTGAACACAGAGATCGGCCGAAACCTGAACACAATCACAAACAGCATTTGATTAGCCAGCTGAAAGTCAAGAGGACAAAAAATTAAATAAATAAATAAGTTACCAGGGCTGGGCTAAAAATAACCATTTCTCAATTTTGATCAATTGATACTGATTCTTAAATCCAAGGTCGTTCTTTCAGTCAGTGCTGTTTTCAGTTGGTGTGTGAACAAACCTTCACTAAACATTATTTGTAACTCCTGCCATCCAGTAATCACAATAATCTTTGATATGATCAGTCTGACATTGATTGATGGATCACATGAGACATGATTCATTTCAGTAAGTTGTTCTGTATCTTCTGATGTTCATTCATGTTTATTTGCTGATGTAACTAGTAGTAAAGAGGAACAGATGATCGCTTCATCTACAGTAATCTGTCGCCACACATTAAAGAGACACAAAAACACAGTTATTGATGGAATTCCAGAATAAAATTGGCAGAATTTGCTTCATATCAAAAGTATCAATTGTGATTACTGGATGGCAGGAGCTACAAATAATGTTTAGTGAAGTTTTGTTCATGAATCAAGTGAAAACAGCACTGACTGAAAGATGGAAAATCAATATTTTTAGCCCAGCCCTAGTACATGTGAAAAGAACATGACCAAAATAGTCGAATTTGAAAGATGATATCGGTAACACTTTATGATAAGCATAGTGTAATGAAGTACTTACAAAATCATTTGCAAACTATTAGTTTATAGTTAATAGTTTATGAACTGTAGTTAATACATTAATACTAGCTCATATATAAAGAGTTAATGCTTTGTTCACAAAAATTTCTCACTTTTGATTAGGTCATGGAAAAATGGGGAAATGATATTAATTTAGTGCTTTAAACCAACCTTTATCAGACATTAATTGCATTCATATTCAGTGTTCCTTAATGTTTACAAATACATTAAGCACACACACAGGGTTTTCATGTTTTATAGGGACTTTCCATAGAAATAATGAGTTTTGTATTGTACAAACTGTATATTCTTTCCCCTAAACTACACCTAATCCTTACTGATGTATTTTAATAATGTGATCTTATGAGTATTTGTATGTAATTCATATTGACAGCATTATTTTATTTATTTATTTTTCAGTGGTTATGTTTAGCTTTGAGGATAGGCTTAATGTACGTGTAATATTTTAATCAACTCATAATAATAATAATAATAATAATAATAATAAATAATAATAATAATAATAATAATAATAATAATAATAATAATAATACTACAATTAATGTCTAATAAAGGTTGGTTTAAAGCACTTAAAGGGTTAGTTCACCCAAAAATGAAAATAATGTCATTAATTACTCTCCCTCATGTCGTTCCACACCCATAAGACCTCCGTTCATCTTCAAAACACAAATTACGATATTTTTGATGAAATCCGATGGCTCCATGAGGCCTGCATAGCCAGCAATGACATTTCCTCTCTCAAGATCCATTAATGTACTAAAAACATATTTAAATCAGTTCATGTGAGTACAGTGGTTCAATATTAATATTATAAAGCCACGAGAATATTTTTGGTGCGCCAAAAAAACAAAATAACGACTTATTTAGTGATGGCCGATTTCAAAACACTGCTTCAGGAAGCTTCGGAGCGTAAATGAATCAGCGTATCGAATCAGCGGTTCGGAGCGCCAAAGTCACGTGATTTCAGCAGTTTGACACGCGATCCGAATCATGATTCGATACGCTGATTCATAACGCTCCGAAGCTTCCTGAAGCAGTGTTTTGAAATCGGCCATCACTAAATAAGTCGTTATTTTGTTTTTTTGGCGCACCAAAAATATTCTCGTGGCTTTATAATATTAATATTGAACCACTGTACTCACATGAACTGATTTAGATGTGTTTTTAGTACATGAATGGATCTTGAGAGGGGAAATGTCATTGCTCAGGCCTCACTGAGCCATCGGATTTCATCAAAAATATCTTAATTTGTGTTCTGAAGATGAACGAAGGTCTTACGGGTGTGGAACGGCATGAGGGTGAGGAATAAATTACATTATTTTCATTTTTGGGTGAACTAACCCTTTAAATGTAATTTTCCCATTTTCTGTGACCTAATCTAAAGTGATAACTATTTACAGTTAATAACCTTGTTAAGGCATTATTTAACTCTTTACATATGAGCTAATTAAACACAAACACTTTGTTACAGTGACAATGAATGAACTCACTACTCATATATAGTCTATTAATGTATTAACTACAGTTTATAAACTATTAGTTAACTATAATCTAAATTGTATAATTCTAAATACTTGTTATAATTGTTACCAACATATCCTGTGTATACAGCTGCTTTGATGTCAAGTTCTCCACTGATCAAGGCATCAGTGTGATTTCAGAAATCTGTGAAACTGCACCTGCTGAAGATGAGATGCCTGTCAAAGCAGCCTCCATCAACGCCACCGTATTTGGGGTAGACCACCCTGCGCGTGTGTCGAGGGGTGAAATTGGTGGGCGCCTGCCGTCTCTGTTTGGGCTCCGGGCACTGATGCGGAGTGAAGAGGCTGAAGGGAGGACACGTCGTCACTGGGTTCTTGCAGCGCGCGTGCTGCTCTCGTAAATACTCCGTTATGATACTGGAAACAAGACGACATGATCAAATTATTCATCTAAATCATTTCTGGCCTACAATCAAGACCAAACAGAATTGATTGAAAAACATAATTGTCCCAAATATTTCACCAGTCAGAAGGAAACCTAGGATATTAAAATATACTATTTCTAAGTGTGGCGTTTATTTCGGCAAAGGAATCGGATTAGAATCATATTCTATTAGGGTCAGATTCATTTTCTGTTCCTCTGAGGTCCAGGGTTTTCTTGTGCCATAAAGTAGTCATATTTTAGTTTTCACCCATTTTTGGTACTTTTTTTTTTTTTTTTTGGCTGCTGTGCCATTAAGACATAAACAAAAAAAACAAAAACAATCCTTTGGCCTTAAAGCAAGCAGAAAATATTTCTTCAACAGATTCATAAAACAATCTGCACTTTAATGTGCCACTCAAACCATTAAAAACAAAATGATCAATAATCTTAACTTGTCATGTTTTAAATGTGGAGTTTCTTCAGAAGGACATGCAAAACAGCAAGTGATTATTTAAAGAGAAGAAATAAGTAATAAGCAGCAATCCGGCTTTTTTAACAATCTGCTTTTGATATTATCCAAAATAGGTTTGCATGTTATTCTCAATTTCTCCACAAAATTGCATCACTCTTTGGACTTCTCAAGAGAGTCCGATTGCATCTGTTTCAGAGTAAAAATATCTTGGTATTATTATCGATAACACGTTACGTTTTAGTTCACATTAATTATTTGAGGCAAAAACCCAAGAAAAAGTTTGAATTTTACTTTAGAAATAAGTCTTGCTTTTCATTCAGTGAGGAAGAAATTAGTATCTGCTTCTTTTGTAATGATTTTTTGATTATGGGGATGCAGTGTATCAGCATGCTCCCTCTTTCCTTCTCGCCTCTTTGGATGCTTTGTATCATGGTCCTCTGATATTTACATCTGATTGTAAATTTTTAACACACCATTGTGAACCACACAAAAGAGTTACTTGGCCTTCGTTAAATATTCAAAGAAAAATGCACTGGTATTTATTGATATATAGAGCCATATTGGGTTATTTGCTCTCTCATCTTTGTCGTTTTGTTCAATGGAAATTGCCTGGCAATTACTCATTAGACTCTGCGTGCCCCTTTTCAGACATGAGCTTGGTAAAACTTCCTTCAAATACGCCGCCACCTGTAGATGAAGCTACAAAACTTGGTCTCTTAGTCATTTTAAAATTTTACCACATAACCTAGAGTGAATTAATGGTGTGTAAATGATTTAAACTGGTTGTTTTACGTAGGATTTAGTATTGTATGTTGCAGCTTTGTTGTATAATTGTTGGGGTGTGATCATGTGATCATAGGGTGTGACGAGACGCTTTGCTCACGAGAACGAGATGAGATTTTTGCACAGCATTTTTAAGAAATCCTCAATGACAAAATTCATGACTAGAAAAATAGTCTGCAGGTGCATTTGTAATGTTTTAACTAATCATCTTGTAATGAATGTCATTTTAGTTATAATTTGGGTATGAATTATCATATGCATTGAAAGACAACAATACTCAAGCACTGTAAAATGTTTTGCCACAAACTCAGACTGGCTTCTCTCCTGTATGATTTCATACGCGTCTCTTCAGACCTTACTGTTTCCAGAACTTCTGATTGATGCTGTGTGTGACCTCCTATCCACAAATTAAACAGAACAGTATAAATAACAAAAATAAAAAAGTTTTTTTCTTAGTCTTATTAGGTGCAAACAATAAGTGCAACCATGATCAAAGTACTCTCAATATTCAAAGTGCAAACAGAGACCAAATCTAAGAGGTGGTTACAACTTCACAGCCCAGCCTAAGATAGGTTTGATATTGGGAGACAGGCTATTGCATGTAGCCTAATTTGTGCACATCAGGGAGTTCGCGTTTTACTTTCGCTTTCTAATTCATGATCGCATATACTCTGTGTATAGGGAGCAGCGGTGTGGAGAGCGCATTCTACAAGATAAGACATTTATCAGACACTTAGGCTCTGTTGAGCAACGAGTCCTCCGCCATGGTCTTGTCAGTCATCTCATCACTTACTCTCGTCACATGATCAGTGAACTGCTGAACTGTGCACGACTCTGCAGCTAAAAAGCTAAACGACAGTGGAGGTGTAACGTAAACGCAGGGGTGGCATATTCTATCCTAATTTTACTCTCACACTCCATCATGGCGATATCGCGAGACAGCTTTTCACTCGACGAAAAATCGTCACATTTTAATATCGTCACACCCTTTAATAATTGTATATGCAAACTCGGCTGCCTATATTGGTCAGGACACTCCTATAAAAGAGATTTTTAATCTCAGTGAGTCTTCTTTTACTGGTTAAATAAAGGTAAATAAATAAATATTGCTTCTTGTGTTCAGGAATAACCGTGCCTATCCTTCCATTGTGACTGCGCTTCCAAGCGTCTGATCACCTAATAGTTTCTGATGTCAGAAGGGCTTTTATTTAAGCTCCACAAATTTTACTGGCATGTTAGGTATATAAACAGTCTAGCACACCTGTCTAGAGTAGGCGGAGAGGGCAGATGTCTGTCCAGCTGCTTCTTCATGGCTGGACTCTGGCTGAAAGCACCATGATCTGATTTCTGCCTCAAGACTTTTGGCTTCTTCCCTCCTGCAGAAGCACACGGTGACGGCCGCTCCCGCGAGAACAAGATACGTCCGATGAGAGGAGAGCCGTTGCTGTGGTGAGACACTGCAGGAGGCGGTGGGGGCGGGACTTGTGAGGTGGAGGGGCGGGGCTGAGGGTGATGAGGAAGCGCGTGGGGGGTGTGGCCACCCAGACGGGCCGCGACTCCGTTAGTGAGCCGAGGAGTCCGTGGGATGCCGGCGGCGGGAGAAGGAGGCGTCGCGACAGAAACGGGAGTGAACGGTGGCACGCTAGCGTGTGCCAGAGCGTGCAGCCCCATGGGCAGCTCGGCTTCTTTTGTCAAAGCTGTCGCCGTGTCCGAAAGACCTTTAGACAAAAGATGATTCCGAATAAGCAGTAGAAGTTCCTTCTCTGGAAACGAAATGCGCGACTGCGCCACAACATTAGCCCGCTGCAGCCGCGCCAGCGACACATCTGTGCCGATTAACAAAGGCTTTCCAGACACTCGCTCTATGAGTTCTGCCGCAAACTTGCAGAAGCGCACGTGCTCGCTGCGCTTGTCCTGAAGCACGGGCTCTTTCATGAGCTGCTGGATCTGTCCGCTGCTGAACAGCGGAAGCTTGCTGATGATTTGCCGCACTGCGGCGCTGCGCGCCAATCCAACCAAGGCTTTGCAGGCTAGAGCGCGGATCTGATCGGCATCGGTGATGGGCATCTTGATGGTCAGCAGGGACAGCAGGACTTTTATACCGTTGTTCGACTGAACCACGTTCCACATCTTGGCTAGGACGCTCTCGCTGGCGCGATGGCTCTGCGGCAGACGGCGGCGTGGCGTGCCCGAGATGAACTTGCCGATGCTGGAGACGCGTTTGTCTGGAGCGCAGACGCAGTTTATGATCACCTGCAGGGCCGACTTCTGGATTTCTGCATCATTTACAAATACTTCACCCTCTGCGACGACCAGCACGATGCTCATACCTGCAGAGCACAAAGAGTTTTAAAATCATATTTAATACTTGCATAAATTAAATTAATACTGTATTTCCATATAGAACAAATCCATACTCAATTTATCATGCACTTCAGATTCTGTTAAAGTCACCATGAAATCAAAAATATGCAATTTCTTGTTTTTTTATGGAATATTGAAGTGCTTATTATAAATGATTTATCAGTGCACATTATTATTGTTTTAAATTCATGTTCCCCGTAATCTTGAATCAGAATCAGGCGGGGCAACTTGTCACTCACGTGAGATCCACCAATAGCAAACCACAACCATCCAATCAGTTCCCCACGGACAAAATCAAGCCCCGCCCTACATTTGTTCTTGTTCGAGAAGCCGTTTAACAATCGCAACTTTTATTTCATGCCAACTTTAAATATGCTGCAGCACAAGGACTCAATACTGCTTAACAAAACTGGGGAACTACAAGTTTTAAGTACTCAAAGCATGAGTTATTCAATATACACATTTGTATTGAAATTGGTTTATATACCAATATATGTAGACAGGGTAAATAAGAGGTCAAACAAGATTGAATTTTGCTGATACGATAATAAAGTTTAAAGAAAGGCAATAAAAATGTATTGTGCAGATAACAACAACATTTCTATATTGAATGTTAAAGTATGTTCTTAATCTTTCCTTCTTTTGACAGTTTAACAATAACAGTATATTGGATCCAAGCAGCTCTTAAAGTGACAGCAGCCTAATATTCCTGCTGCTATCTCTATAATAATGTTAAACAACAAAAGAGAACATTCACTCGCTGATCTTGACTGAATAACTCTTGTAACTATATTTTTAATGAATATTTTATTTATAAAGTGCAGTGTTATTTTACATTTGAATACCTGAAAATCTTAAAACACTTTATTTAATTTGTATCTTTGTTCATTTGTGTTTATTTGTTCTTTTTTTAATTATGTTTACTTGTCTTTAATAATGCTTGAAATTTATATTAGATAGGCTAGTTGTTTTTGCTATGGTATTTTTAAACCAGTCAAACGTTCCTTGATTTGGAATCGGAAAATTCAAATGATACCCAACCCAAACGTTTCCCAAAAGATGATTTAAGCCAACTACTGTCTCTGTTGGTAACGACCATAGCTGCTTTTGGCAGTTCTCACCGACAGTGGAGATGCTCGAGCCGCTCTCATCCAGCACAGCGACGTTCTCCGACAACAGCAGCTGGGTTTTGGGAATGACCGTCAGAATGCTCAAGATGTCCAAAGCGTACCTCACGGTATCAGCCCTGAAACACACATGGACCAGAAAAAAGGTGCACTTAGTCGTTTGTCCCCCTCATTACAAAACGTTTTACACAACAGTGAAACAGTTCTTTTGAAAAATGGTTGAAATCCTGCACATCATGAGAGTCACATGAGATGAACACTTGAGTATAGGGGTGGGTGGGTGATATGCTGAAATTTCACATTAGAAATAAATGTGGCTTGACTTGATTATATTGGAGAATATTGTTTTTAAAGTACAAGGTATACTGGTGCTCAAATCAAGCCAAGCCTTAAAAGTGCTTTCAAAATGAGAGTCCTGCTTCCGAATAACAGAAAAGCAAACTTAAAAACTACAATGTTTTTGTATAGTATTTACTTTTTGTTTAACAGCTGTCTGATAATTTATTGGATAATTTAATAAACCTAATTTATATATATATATATATATATATATATATATATATATATATATATATATATATATATATATATACACATACACATATATACACATATATATATATATATATATATATATATATTTTTTTTTTTTTTTTTTTTTTTTTTTTTTTTTTTACAAAGTACTGATGCACAGAGACTAATGAGGATGGAAAAAATGCCAAACAAACAAAAAACAGCTGCCAAATATTGGTCGAACACTAGCAATAAGAGATAAAAAGGTGCACATTGATACATTTCATAATCAACCAAACTTAAGGATATTGTGATATATATATTTTCCACCCCTACATCAGTCCGACATGTTGAGTCACATAACCGGCTGAACTCGACTCATTTTATTGTCACTGACACTTTTGCTCATGGAATAAGTTTACAAGTGTGTATTTCAACTATGGCATCTACAACCCAAAACCTTTGCTTTTTGGATGATGCTCCATTCACACCGATTGATAGTCCAAGATGACCGCCATCAGAATGTTTACTGCGATACATCAAACAAAATAACTGTTTGCACCTTCAATCAAACGTACACAAAAACCTCACACAAAAAGAAACTTTTCCAGACTCCATTTACTGGTTCCCACACCGCCCTGCGGTTCCTCACCTGCCGTAGTACGTTCTCCAGTCACAGGCGATAGAAATGAGCTGCAAAAGGAGCTGAACACAGGACAGTTTGTGGAAGACCTCTGCAGGCTCCCAGTACAAACGCGCCGGCGCAAACTCGATCAGGAACTCCACCATCTCTACCACCTGCTCATGGGTGTAGGAGCAGGCCTGCAAACATTTGAACAGGAAAAAACATTTCAACACCATATACAACTGAAACCAGATGTGTTTCATTTTCAGCCTACAAAGCAGAAGTTCAACTTCACACAAACTGTCAAGATTTCCAAGTTTAACTTCTTTCCAAAATTAAAAAAGTAATGCAAGATATTACTGCGAGTACACAACCACAAAACCACATTTGGAATAATTAAGATTTTTATAATGTTGTTGAAATCTCTTCTGCTCACCAAAGCTGAATTTATTTGATCCAAAATACAGTGAAAATGTGAAATTATTAATACATTTCAAACAGCTGTTTTCTATGTGAATATATAGTAAAGTGTAATTTATTCCTGTGATCAAAGCTGAATTTTCAGCATCATCACTCCAGTCTTCAGTGTCACATGATCCTTCAGAAATCATTCTAATATGATGATTTGCTGCTCAAGAAACATTTATGATTATCATCAATGTTGAAAACATGCTTTTATTCATCAAGGATGCATTAAATGGACCAAAAATTACAGTAAAGATATTTATAATGTTATAAAACATTTGTTTCAAATTAATGCTGTTCTTTTTAACTTTCTATTCAAAGAATTATGAAAAATAATCATGAAATCATGAAAAATAAAATGCATCACAGAATCTGAAGCAGCACAACTGTTTTCAACATTGATAATAATCATAAATGTTTCTTAAGCAGAAAATCATCATATTAGAATGATTTCTGAAGGATCATGTGACACTGAAGACTGGAGTAATGATGCTGACAATTCAGCTTTGATCACAGGAATAAATTACACTTTACTATATATTCACATTTGCAATAATATTGCCCAATATTACTGCATTTTTGATCAAATAAATGTCTTTGTGAGCAGAAGAGACTTTTCAAAAAAACAAAATCGTAATTATTCCAAACTTTTGACCAGTAGTGTACATTTCAGACACCAAACGGTACCCAAGAGCTCGAGGTTATAAATCTAGTGCAGACACAGCAGGACAGTGACATCACTGAAGTACTAGTCACATGGCAGTGGTAGTGAGGTGAACAGATGTACCTTGTAATAAGGCTGTGGGTGTATCAGCGCTCCTCCCTCCGTCCGCTGCAGCGACTGTTTGACCTGCTCGACTTTACTGCTCAGGTGAGCCTCGAAGTACCTGCGCAGCGCCATGCAGGTGTGTTTCGCTGTCTGTCTGCTGGAGAAGATCTCATCGTCGCTCAACAGCGCGCCCTGGTCCTCCGGGTTCAAAATCTCCAAAGTGCTAATCTACAAAACCACAACAGACTTGAGGCGAACACTGCTTAATATAAGCGTTCTAATACTTCAGTGAATAATAATAGAATTTAGAACTTTATTATGCAATTATAATACATTTCTGCTATAATGTTTTAAACCCCCGAGCCTTTATTGTGGCAAAAAAAACTGTTCGCAATAGTTCAAATAAGGTCCATATTATACATGACAATCCACTTTCATTGTTTGATGGAAGCAAAAAAATAATAAAACAGGGTTTGAATGACATGAGGGTGAGTGACTGATGAATAAACATTTAAAAGTACATTTTCACCAGTCTGAGGTGCTCTGCTGGTTTTAGCTAATCTGACCAATCTTGTTGGTTAACTAGTTTCCCAGCTGACAAAAGCCCAAAACCCTTCTAAAAACCATCAAACTAGACTAGCCTGACCAGTACAAAGCAGCTTGATGGCCAGCTAAGACAAGCAATCCAGACTGGCTTTTTCTTTTTGGTTTTTTTCAGCATTCATATTCATTTTGAAGTAGAAATATCAACTTGTTAGCAAAGGACTCTCCTCCCCTCATATCATTATTATCAATGAGCACCAGCAGCCCTTTATACACACTGACTTTCATCTCTTACACACACCCGTTTCTCCACCCAAAAATTACAATTCTGTCATGTATTCACCCTCACACAGTCCCAAACATGTATGACTTTGTTTCTACGGCGGAAAAGATATTTTGAGGAACGTTGCGAATCGAATAACATTTCAAGCCCATTAAATTGAGAAATATCTTATGTTCTACAGAAAAAAAGTCATACAGTTTTCGCTGACATGAGGGTGAGAAAACAGATGCGACACTATGACACGTGATAAAAGGTGTCTTTTCCTTAAGTTTTTGTCCTAACAATATGCAACGAGTGCCAGGAGATTCACTTTTACGGTTTCCATTTCTGCAACTTCGCGGCTGGAACAACAACATAAGCCGCGTTTCCACCGCAGGGACATTGGGGTGGTACTCGAGTGATTTGACCACAGGAACCAGGGTCTAAATTAAAGTTGCAGGTAAAAATTCCCCCCTCAGAAAGTCCCTGCTCATGAGGTAGTGCTTCTTCAAAGTTCAGGAACTTTCAGGAGCGGGACTCGGGCGCAGAACATGCTGATTGGTTGGTTTTATTTCAACCACCATTTTTAAAAGTCTTTTACGGTGTGTGCAGTAAGATTGTTTGCTATTCGAATCAACAATTGAGTTAAAAAAAATACAACCGATGGACCGGCGATGAAGTTCAGGCATTATTAAGCTTATATGCGGAGGACGAAATCCAGCGGACCTGAAAGTCACATGCAGTCCTACCTCACCAGACTTAATCTTCATGGTACTTTAGACCACGACAGAAATCCAGACAGTAACAAGGAAAAAAAGTTCCTGGGACAAACTGTTCCGGGTAATTTCAGTGAAAACGAGGCTATACAATGTATGGTAATGATAATCTCAGGTACTGATTATGTGCTTTATTTAAGGTTAAAAGAATTTAGAGTAAGATTAAATATCATATATAGCTGTACTGAAAGTGGATAATTCACCTCAGATCTTGAAAAAAATTAAAGCAAGCAAGAATGTTCAAACTGTGAACAATCAAGTGTATTCTGTGACAGATATTGTTTCAGTCACTCAGTATGTATTTTTAATAACAGTAAAATGGTGTTATATTTATGAATTTGATTATGTGCTCATTCGTTTGGTCGTGAGTGCAGTGCGCTTGCAGACGCTCCGCCCACAGGTTCTTCTGTGATTTTAGATTGATTTTATCTGGTGTAGACATACAAACTGCTTGTCGCTGTAATCGTTTCTATCGCATCACTTCTAGTTAGGACTAGGGTTGCAAAGGGGCGGAAAGCTTCCGGTAAATTTTCCACGTGAACAAGCTGGGGAATTTTGGAAATATTCCAATTTGGAAACTCAACAGGAATTTGTGGGAATTAATTGGAAATTTTAGGGAATTTATATAAACTTATAATATTTATATAAAAATGTATCATATAAAAACAAATATAAACATTTTATTTGTTCATAACATTAAGTTATTTATTTTTGCATTCAATTAATTCTAATTTAGTAAACATGTCAAATAAATATATTTATAGCAGCAATTGTTATGTGTTATTTATTTCAGTGTCACATGATCCTTCAGAAATCATTCTAAAATGCTGTTTTGATACTCAATTATCATCAATGTTGGAAACAGTTGTGCTGCTGAATATTTTTTGGAACCTGTGATGCTTTTTTCAGGATTCATTCATGAATAAAAGGTAAAAAGAACAGAATTTATTCAAAATATAAATCTTTTCTAACAATATCCCTTTAATATCACTTTTTATCAATTTAACATCCTTGCTGAATAAAAGTATTAATTGCTTTAAAAAAAAAAGATTTTGAACGGTAGTGTATATTGTTACAAAAGATTTCTATTTTAAAAAGCTGTTCTTTAAATTTTTAATCATCCAAAATTCTGAAAAAAGTATCACAGGTTATGAAAAATATTAAGCAACAACTGTTTCTAACATTGATAATTGAGTATCAAATCAGCATATTAGAATGATTTCTGAAGGATCATGTGACACTGAAGACTAAAGAAATGATGCTGAAAATTCAGCTTTGATCACAGGAATAAATTATATTTTAATGCATATTAAAATAGAAAACCAATATTTAAAAATTATTAATATATATAAAATACTGTGATTGAGGAATTTGCAGGGTAAAAAAATCAACTGAAATTGCATTAAATCTGGTCGTTTATGCTGCAAGATGTTTTTTTGTTTTTTTTAAACTATATTTAAGTACCCTGTTATAGGCTAACCTGCAATTTTGCAAATTCCCTGTTTACTCCCATTAATTCCCATGAATTCCCATGGAAAGTTTCCAGCTTTGAAAATTCCCTGAATTTTGCTTGCCTAGTTAGGACACAGTTTTAATGATCATGAATGTTCATTTTTGGGTGGAGTTTCCCTTTAACCCTTGTTTTTTTCACCTTTCAGATTCAAGCCTCTGTGAAGTGCGATCCCTACGCAAATGCAAAGAAGTGCATACCAGGTTGACGAGCCGCCGCAGGCCATCTTGCTTGTCGAAGAGGTCGAGCACAGCTCTGAAGGAGAAGCAGATGGAGAAGAACATGGTGGCGTGGCAGCAGCCGGAGGCGTGTGAACACTCCAGCAGCCACAGCGTGTAGCTCACCACCTCCGACAGCAGCGAGTGCGGCAGCATACACACCTGAGACAGGCAGAGGGATCAGAGGAGGACAACTAGACCAGATAAAAGACTGTGATCATAACACCATCATACCCGCTCCATGGCGTCCTGGTTGTATGCGAGGTAATAGAGGCACAGAGAGACGCCAGTGGCAGCCATGGAGGGCCGTGGGATCTCCAGTAACTTCGGCACTCCTCCATGCGCAACAAACTCGGCCGCAAACTTTTTATGGAGGAGAAGAGATGCAAGATACTAAAAGACAGAGAGAGGAGGGAGTATGAGTAAACGTGACTGATACCCAAGAACAAAATTATGCAGATGAGCTCAAATCATTTAAATCATCAAATGTACACTAGCCAAAAGTTGAGTCGGACAAAACTACTCTTTTTTTATTATGAATATCACATTTTATAACTAAGTTTGTTGTCATGACTGGACCAAAAGCTATTTTTATGGGTAAGAAAATGACAGTTTAAAATATAAAGACAATTAACAAACTCTTAATTTGTAAATCTCAAACGTTTTCCTGCTGCTCTAGCTTTGAAAACAAATCACAGACACATTTTATGTTTGTCCAAAAAAATAAATTGAAGCATAAATCTCAAGATCAAAAGGTTTTCATGATCATGAGTAGACGTGCCGATATTCGGTAATGCAATATATCACGATAATGAATATGCACAATATTGTTATCGTGGGCATTTCAAAATACCGTAAATAATAATTTATTACCAAATATTAAGTTTTTTATAATGCATTTATGAATACTTTCCCCATCAACCGTTTAAAATGCACAACACCGCTGTATTCTGCGTCAAGGGACACAAACCCAACATGCAGGAGAAGCACATGGCGGAACGAGTGAAGGAGACGCGCTGAATGAAAGTGCACATTCACTCTCTGACAGCAGAGGGCGCTGATGGAACAGCTGAAATGCAGCGGTTACCCCGGAAACCCCATAAACAAAGCAACTGCTCTAGTGAAGTTTTTAAAATATTTAAAACAGCCATTCATTTTTTTTGTAATCTCAGTGTTGTTCATCACAGCACCAAATACTTCATACTTAAAGACTTAATAGACTAATTATTTTCACACTTAAACATTTTATATTTTAATCAGGACTACAACATGCCCTAATGATTAGAAATGTTCTGATTATTTGTTATTGTTCAGTAAAACTTACAGCTTCATTAGTTAACATGTTAATTCATTATTACCAAACTGAAAGTGAAAAATACTAATAAAGCATTAATTATTCTTAATTAATGTTAATTTCTTAGTTACTGTTTAATAACATTACTAAAATCAAAAGAGCTTAATGGACCCGAGATAAAACTAACAATGATCAGTTGTGTTTCTTAACTAACATTAAGAAAAAATATATATATACTTTCTGTAACAAATGTAGCTGTTGCTCAATCTTAGTTAATGCATTAAATAATGAGACCTTATTGTAAAGTGTTTCCTGTTGTTCTTTATAGCCTAATCCTTTTGCACTTTAATCTGTTTTTTTTTACATTACATACAAAAAAATTACTTTATATTTATTGTATTGTATTATTTTATTTAAACTTTCAGAGTTATTTTTGTTATTACAAATACTTCTTAAACCTGTTATACTATGACAACACTTTTTTTGCAACTTATTTCAATATTGTGATAATACCGTATACCGTGATAAAAGCTTCAGCAAGTAATCGCAACATGAAAATTTGATACCGTCACATGCCCAATCATGAGAAACTTTCTGTCCAAACATGTCCAAGCTTTTGACCTGTCGAGTATGTGATGCATGTCAGGTACCTTCAGAGCTTCAAACGTGAGCTGGACGTCGTTCGTCTGTTTCAGGTCCATGTAATGCATCAGCAGCTCACGAGCGCCGAGCTGCATGAAAACAGCTAACAACTGCACACACAAACACAGCAATACAGTTAGGGGTGAAATATGCCTTCAAAAACAGAAGTGAAAGTGTGCCGTTTTGTAGAATGAAATGTGGATAAATATCCAGAACTGATGCTGCTATCAGAATTATCATAAACTAGTTAAAAAATTGCAAACAAACGCCCTTTCTGACATTTTTGGTGCGTGCGATTGTCCTGTTTTGTTGTTGCTGGTATGCCGAAGCATGAGTTCTTGAAGCTCCGCCCTCTTCTGGAAAGGGGGCGGGAGCAGCATCTCATTTGCATTTAAAGGGACACACACAAAACTGTGTTTTTGCTCACACCCAAATAGGGTCAAATTTGACAAGCTATAATAAATGATCTGTGGGGTATTTTGAGCTGAAACTTCACAGACACATTCTGGAGACACCAGAGACTGATATTACATCTTGTGAAAATATGGTCCCCTTTAAAATAACACTTCTCGTTCAGGTACACATGCGTACCAAACCAAAAGACACATACCGGATATTTTCAGTATGAATACATGTCCCATTAAACCCCTAGTCTGTAGCAGTGAAGCAGCGGGACGTTACCTCCTGATACTCTCCCAGCGGGGTGAGATACTGCAGGATAAGGCGCTGCTCTATGCCCGGTGTGAGCGGGAACAGGTGGTAGTTATTTCCAATCACCCACGGGCTCATCTCAGACCAGCTGCTGTTGGACAGCTCGCTGAAGCTCCGCTCCGGCTCCGGCATCGAGAAGTTCAGCTTTTGTTTCACTTTGCCACCGTTCTCTCTCTTCCTCCAGTTCCTCATGCCTTCCACTGGGCCGTCCGTTTCATCCACCTCTAACGGGACAGCCGCGGCGGGCTTCATCAGGCCTTTCATTCCCGTGTTGTATCTGCCCGCGTTCCTCACAGCAGAGACAGGCTGCGGCTCAGCGTCCGAGTCGTGCTTCTCCGCGTGAGCATTGGGAGTGTTAGGAGTGAATTCTCCATCCACGGTCTCCTCGTCCAGCGGCAGCAGCGGAGCCAGACTCTTGCTCGGACGCTTGCTGTCCCTCCTGCTCTCTGCCTCCTTATCCTGGAGCTCCCTCAGTCTCTGCAGCATTAAAGGAACCTGTGACACAAACATGTATTTTTAACGTCACCAAGTCAAAATGGACAGTATTGCAGTGTTTATCATAAATGATTATTGTTTTAAATTAATGCAGAAAAACTTTCCCTCCCTCTTGCAGTGAAATCTCTTCTCTGATGACGAGGGCGGGGCAACCTGTCACTCACACATGAGATCCACCAATAGCAAACCACAACCATCCAATCAATTCCCCACTGACAAAATCAAGCCCCGCCCTACATCTGTTCTTGTTCCAGAAGTGTTTCAATCGGGTATACGACAATAAAGAAAAGACAAGGGCAAATTACATTTCTTGCCGAATTTAAACTTCCATTCATTTATACAGTCACAAAATAGCATCAAAACTACAAATCAGCCATTAAAATGTCAAAAAATTCTTAACAATATATTTTGTTATCCGATTCAATACAACACAGTGTCATTCACATTTTTTCTTTTAGCATTTTCACTCTTATACTAAAGCCCAAAGTTTACTTTTTTTTTTTTTTTTTTTTTTTTAAACAGTCAAACACGTAGCCTTTTCATGTGATAGTGCGCGCGAATGCATCCAGTAAACACACGTGCTCTGTAATGTTTCATCTTTGTCCAATGTTTGCGCTATTTTTCTTCAGAAGTCTTTGTACTCTTTTAAACTAAAGTTGCGGCTCTCTCAAAACCCCCTCACACAAGCGCTTGTCAATGTAGTTGCAGTTCTACTGTGAAATAACGGCCCGGAGCAGTGCTGCCACCTTGTGGAACAAAATATTCTGGTGACAAAAGTAGCATCACACACACTGTAAACAGACCCATGTATGTGTAACAACCAAAGCATACTTTGGGATTAAGTCCAACAAGAAGTGAAGCTCACATAATCATAGAGGATTTCTTCTTTCTTGAGAAGTTGCCAAAAAAAAATGCTTATATACCCAATCGCTTAAAACATCAATACGTATGTTAAGTTAATTTTTTGATTCCATTTCAATAGATATAATACGGTAAATACTTCTCTACAAATAGAATCAGGTGTGCTATTGTCAATTGTGACACTTATGGTGATGTGAAATGAAAATGTTTTGTCTTTTTGCCAGTTATTTTTGGCTTCTGAACAAAAGTATTTTGTAAGAAATCTCCTATGATTATGTATGCGAGTTTCTCCTCCTGATGGTCATGGTTATAATTTGAGCTTACACAACAAAGTATTTTTCATTTACAAACTTCAAACTTCTTTTAGAACACACACAAGCTTCTTTTTGGTCCACCGGCTGAATGAAAAAGCACTGGACAGGTGGCGCTTATGGAACAGCAGAAATATAGCGGTTACCCTGGTAAACCACAAACCTTTTTAGAAATGTGACAAGTTTGCAGGTATGACAAACATCATTAGATAAACACTGTCATAATTCATCATCTATAAGCAATGGTTTGTCATAAATCTACTCCAGTCAAGAAACCACAAGCCTATAGAATAAGCATTAACGGCATGTTTTTACTCTGAAACATGCAGTGCTTACAATTAAATCACAGTCTTCTGAAGTCTAATAATCACATTAAGCCATATCACCATTTCTGTTTTTCTTTCCTCAAATTTAAACCCTCTTGAAATGACAATTACGACTTTTATTATACCATTTAAGACTTTTTATGGCCGTAAATTTGATCCACAGGGACCCTGACCTAATGTATGCGTGTCATGGTGTGATTCATCACAGCATTTAGACGTGGTGAAACAAGTACTGGACTCACTAGCACAGAGTTTTCCTCGCGATAGTTGGCAGCGATGTCCTGGTTCTCCATGGCTCCTGCCAGCAGGCCCGTAGCGTAGATTCTGAGCGGCTGCTCGGCCTCCTGAGCCCATTTAAACAACCGCTCCACAATCCCCTCCTGTCACGGTCACAAACACACACTTACAATCTGCACGCAGACGTGAGGCTGCAGAAGCAGTAGTGAGGCTCACAGTACCTTCTCTTGAAAGACCACGGCCGTCTCGAGGCCGGGCATGATGTTCAACAGCAGTCTGCAGGCCGCAGTGTTCAGCGCCACCTCGCGGCTGCTCATCACGTACGTGTTCACGAGCTAGAAAAGCACAACATCAACTGATCAGAAACCAAACAGAGCTGCTTGGCTTATTTATAGGGTTTAAAGATATACTACATCATGATATATCTGTAGAGCAGCACGGTACGATGATATAAATTGTCAATCGGATATTGTTTATGTCATGGCATGTCTGTGCAGCTTTCAGTCAGCAGGACTGCTTCGTTGATGAATGACAAAATCTGCAGAGCTTCAGAATGAAATGTGGACTTCTCTTTCAAATCATTCTTCCTTTTTCAAATTTAGACTAGATGGTCTTTGAACTTTTGCTTTACAACCCTTTGGGCTGTTAGTCATTAGATGGTTTATTCATGTCATGTCATTTACATCTTTTTTTCTGTTAATGTTGTCTGTGCGTACAAAATTCAGTCCTAAAAGTGTGTGAGAGATACAGAAAATATATTTAAAAAATTATTTTTGAGACAAATCGAACTCATAGATATAGAAAAAAAAAAAAAAAACACAATCAGCATATTTTCATGCGTAAAGCCACAGTGCACTTCTGGGTCAAAACTGACCCAAAACGTGAAAGTTGTAACAATTTCTCTCAAAAAAATAATCATCAACAGTATTAAAAAACATAATTTAAATAAATTATTAAACATATTAATTATAAAAAATTTCTTAAGCAATCGATATACAAAATAAAAGATAAAAAATATAAAATTCTTCCAGGAGAGACCTTTTTAAATATGTTTTCTGAATAAAAACGTTGTCTAATAAAAACAATTTAAAAAAAATGGACATTATATTAAAATGTTTAATAATGATACTAAAGTGATTCAGTAAAGTGCAGTGAGTGATTTGTCTTTTTCTCTTTTATTTTTTCTTTTCTGTCTCTGTCTTTTATTGTTTGATTATCATTTATGACACAGACGGCAGCAGGAATATTAGGCTGCTGTCACTTTAAGACTGAATGCACACACCTAATGTATTGACAAGAAATATATACATTTCTTTCCGGACTTGCTAAAATGGATTTTGACAATTTATTGCATTTTTAATAACCAATGTCAAGCACATTATGATCTTTATTTCCTCATTCATCCATGTTTCTTTAATCACTCCAACATGTGTATGAATTTGAAGCAGTCCTGCCCACTGAAAGCTATATGCACACCGCGATATAAACTATTAACTAACTTTATACTGTCACCACACCCAGTTAATAGACATGCCTCATTGCATTAGATAAACAAGCATTTGCATTATAGCTGTATTTTAGGTAAAGTATGTAATCAGTGACAATTTAAATTTTAATAGCAATATTTCTTTAAAACAATGTCAAATGTGTAAGCAGGGACACGTTCAAGCATTATGCTGTGCCTGTGATTATGCATCCAATCTTACCGCATTCATAAAATCATCGTTCTTGAACAAGATCTTCAACAGGTGTCCCAGCATGCACTCTGGATCTGCCCGCCCTTTAGAGCAAAACAAGAAGTCATCAATATTATAATTTTTCTATCCAGGAGACAATACAGCAGGACAATAACGATGAAGGGAAGGATCACCTGGATGGCGGTCATCAAATGGGTCGGGATCAGCTTTATGATACTCCTCCGTCTCCCGTTCAACCAGCTCCGAAATCCTTCAGAGATTGAAATAAGTATCAACAAATCACTGATATGACCACATTAATACTCGAGTGGCATTTATGAATGAATTCACTTTTTGTTCTTAACCAATTAGTAGTAACTGCACACTGAAAAATATATTAAACAGAAGTTCATGGCATAAATATGTAAATGCATTTTAACAAATGATCTGTTTAACTTGACATTACCAAGCAAACACTACCAAGAAAAAGTCTTGGTATCTTTCCCAGCACAGTATCTCTGTGTGAACATGTCATTTCTGGTTAAATATTAATGAGTTGGGGAAAAGAGGGAATAAAGCCTTAAAATTTAAAGTGCAGTAACTTTAATGAAAACTCCAAGAGACAGAAAAAGCTAAAAGTCTCTTCAAAAACAGCATTGTATCTTGTAAAACATCAGTTTTCAGAGTATAAACATTCGTTTTTGGAATATTCTGGTTCGAATGTTTACTTGCCCCGCCAAAATTTCCACTTGCCCCACAACAAAAAATTAATAAAGTAAAGGAAAAGAAAATGGGCCTATAAAAGAAGCCTAGTAATTGTTTTCGTTGTTTTTGATACATGTAACCTTAATAAATAAGGTTATGACACCAAAAGCTACTAGATTAACTGACTTAAATTTTAAATATTGTTACACAAATAAACAGTAAGTAATAAAATAGGAACAAATAATCAAATTACGAGTAAAAGCACAAATAAATACAACAGAATAAACAAATGAAACAAACAGTGCTTTTCGAGTTTTTCATGTGGCTTTAAACAGGAGATTTTCAGGTACAGAAATTGTAATCTAATGTATAACTAAATAACTATAGAATAGATTAAACTTTATTAAAGTTAATCAGTCAAAAGCATTTACAGATGCATAAAAAATGTTTTGAAATGTTGAAAATATAAAACATTAAATACTGTTATTTGAAATCATTAAAAAAAAAAAAAAAGACTTTAAATGTGAAATTAAACCCGCCAGTAGGTGGCAGTGAATCACTGTTAATGAGCGAATCATTGAGATTCAACCGATTCATTCAAGCGTCTGATTCATTCAGGAAGTGTTGCTCAGAGACGCAAAACAATTCTGTGGACTTTGGAACTATTTTCATTGGCAAAAAAGGCAATTTGGTGTCTTAAATGTAAGTCACTTGATATTAAGTTCTTGTTCATTAAACTGTACGCTGAATAAAATCAATATCACATTTGTAATCGTGCTAATATTTGGAGAAAAACGGCGCTCTTTGTGTAATATTGGTTAACTATATTAAATGATATAAATATGAAATATATACTGGGGCATTTTTGTCCCTTATCTTGAATTCTGATGCATTCTAAAGGCATTTTAATAGACTAAATCACGCAGTGAAAGCACACACTCTAAATATACATGCACACCAGTCTAACTTACTAGACTACGTCACGTAGTGCATGCGTGCACTCAATGGGTGTGTTTGTAAAGTGAGGGACATATTCGATACTTTCAGACCGTTAAATCATAGACGATATATATCGCACACCCTACAGCACTGGCCCGATCGGACAAGTGACCTTTCCGTCTACTGACACGAGCGTCGTTCACACTGGCCCCGGGTCATCCCTACTGTCGAGCCCTGAATACGTCATGTTGGTGATCAAAGATGAGTTTTAAGGGAGAAAACAACACAGGACTTTGAGTGAATGTGAAAAAAAACACACGTGTAACAGTATACTGGATCCGTGCGTTCAGTCTTAAAGTGACAGCAGCCTAATAAAACCACTGCCGTTTGTCATTAATATTAATCGAAGAACAAAAGAAAAAGAAAATCACTCACTGATCTTGATCGAATAACTTTAATAAGGATTGATGTATATTTTATTAATAATAAAACTATGCAGTGTTATTTCCCATTTGATTAGATTTGATTTGTTTACCTAAACTTTGTTCATTTGTAGACATATTTATTTTGTGAATTCTACGCATATATCGAATCGAAATTTGATTCAAAAATCGAGAATTGATTTTTAATTGAATCGTGACCTCAAGAATCAATTGAATCGAATTGTGAGCTACCAAAAGATTCACAGCCCTAGTGAACAGGCCTTAAAGGGACAGTTCACCCAAAAATGACAATTCTCACCCTCATGTGCTTCCAAACCTGTACGAACTTCTTTCTTCTGTTGAACACAAAAGATAGACATTTTGAAGAATGTCGGTAACCAGACAGTTGACAGCACCATTGACTATTAAAATGCCTTTAGAATGCATCAGAATTCAAGATAAGGGGCAAAAAAAAACCCTGTATATATTTCTTATTTATATCATTTAATACAGTTAACCAATATTATACAGCACCATTTTTCTCCAAATATCAGCAATTACAAATGTGATTTGACAAAAAATGAATAAAGTAACAAAAAAAAAAGGGCCTAGTTATTGTTTTCGTTGTTTTTGATACATGTAACCTTACTAAATAAGGTTATGACACCAAAAGCTACTAGATTAACTCACTTCAATTTCAAATATTGTTAGACAAATAAACAGCAAGTAATAAAATAGTAATAAATAATCAAATTACGAGTGCTAGCACAAATAAAAACAACAGTACAAACATAAATATGAAATAAACAGTGCTTATTCAAGTTTTTCATGTAGGTTTAAACAGGAGATTTTCAGGTACAGAAATTGTAGTAGATATATATAACTATAGATTAAACTTTATTAATCAATTGAGAGCAGTTACAGATGCATAAATAATGTTTTGAAATGTTGAAAATATAAAACGTTAAATACTCTTATTTGAAGTTATTTTAAAATGAAAAGATACTTTAAACGTGAAATTAAACCCGCCAGTAGGTGGCAGTGAATCACTGTTAATGAGCGAATCATTGAGATTCAGCCGGATTCACTTTATTCATTTTTTGTTGTGGGGCAAGTAAAAATTTGAACCACTGGCCCGACCGCGCCAGTAGAAAAAATCCTTAGCTTTGAGCCCTGATATGGAAGTCAATGGGTGCCGTCAGCTGTCTGGTTACCAACGTTCTTCAAAACATCTTTTGTTTTCAGCAGAAGAAGTTCACACAGGTTTGGAAGGGTGAGTAAATGATGACAGAACTGTCATTTTAGGGTGAACTGTCCCTTTAAGTGAAGCTGCAGCATTTCTCACTTGGTCAGTATGTTGAGCAGTTCACTGGATCCCGCCTGCTGCTCTCTCTCCCACTGCTCCAGCAGAGCGCTCAGCTCCGCTTTAGAGTCCACACCGCCACCGTCTCCGCCGGCAGACGCCATCAGCCCTGTCACACACACACACACACGTACATCAATACTGAGATCCTCAGATCCACCTCTACAGCTCCCAGAACATTAAATATATGTGCAAAACTGACATAAAAAGGACAAAATCAACAGTGAGGCCAAATATGCCATCCTGAATGTACCATAACAACTTCTGAGAGAATTATAATGACTAATGAAGAGTTTCTCAGTCTGGGCTGCCACTGATATCACTGTGATGAAGCTGAATAAATCAATGGATGAATATATTAATAATTTACTTATGACGTGGTTTAGTGTCTGAAGTTAAACATCAAGAGTTTCTCAGTCAGGTTTAACAGGAATCCAGCAGAAACACCTGCTATGAGCTGAAATCCTCTGCACAATATACGTTATTACCCTTTCATTTGGTGCAGAAACATGCTAATATAGTGTATAAATATATAAAGCTTGTGTTTATGCATGTCCTACACTCACATTTAATGAAACACACACTGAATTGACATGTTTACTGAACACAACATTCATGTAAACAGTGTTTATGATGTCAAGTGCGATAAAGTGTGTGATTTGACGCGCGAGGACTCACCTTAATCGCGCGCGAACACACCTGCGCAAACTCACTAACAGCTCAGGATCACCACACGAGCGGAACAGACGCGTCGCGGACTGTTATAAACACATGAATAATGTCGCTTAAGAGCTCATGTCACTCGTGTCTGTCTTTAGCAATGTGCTGCAACTTTATGATGGCGATCTGTAAACGCGTCATAACCCGGCGACGACAGGAAGACGTCAATGACGTCAGACGCACGTTTGACACTCCGGAAAAGCTCAAAGTTGCTTTCTTAATAAATAAACAAATTAATAATAACCATCTGAAGCAATTACTGCGTAATATAGTTATATAATATACACACCCCCTAGGCGTAAATTTTACTGGAACGATTTTTTTTGACGATTTTCACTGTAAAAGAGCATGAAAAATACTATATTTCAAACAAAATAAAAGTATGTTTTAAGATACTGCATAATATATATATCCAGCTAGCTCCCAAATCGCTATTTTTTGTTAGTAACTTGGCAAGGTAGTAAGGTGTGATAGATTGAGTAATATTATTCTTAACAGTTCCGCGGCGAGTCACTAGGAGGCGCTACTGTGTTACACAAATTGAAGGGCAGCTCACCTTTGAGTTGTCCGCTGATTAAAGAATGAAATAATCTTACTAATTAACACCCATTTGAGGCCTGTTGCACAAAGTCAGTTGAGCAAACTTGAAAGAAAATATCAATGGAAGTGAAACAATTTAATTAATCATTTAAAGGAACTGTTTCACAGCTTAGACTAACAGGATTAGGCCTTTAAGTAGCTTATATAAACGTTCACTAGAAAGAAAAAACATAACTGGTGTACATCTTAAGACAAAACAACGGCACTGACATATATTAATGATATCAGTGCAAGTTACTTTCAGTACAAACAGCTCAAACATGCATTTTAGTCTAGCATTAGCTTAAAGGTGCAGTGTGTACATTTTAGCGGCATCTAGCGGTGAGGTTGCGAACTGCATCTAACGGCGCACAGCCAGTGTTGCCAAGTCTGCGGTTTTCCCGCGGAATTGGGCTTCTTTTACACTGTTGCCGCGGGTTGACCCTACCCAAAATAACGTGATATTTAGTCCCTGGAATGTAAATTCTACCAGGGGAGCCCTGCCAAAAACGCAAATTTTACCCTCCGAAACGCGTTGGACCCCCTGAAATGCTAGTTTTGAGCTAGTTTTGAGGAGCAATTGGGCGAGTTTTGTTGTGAAAACCTGGCAACCCTGCCTCAAACCCCTCCCTTTCGGAGAAGCTACGGTGGCCGTCTGGTCGACATGTCGTCGTCTGAGAGAGCGGAGCGTAGCAATGAGGTTTCTTCTTCTAACAAAGAACGCTCTCTGCTTCTAATAAACAAGACGACTACTACTACTACTACTGACGATGCAATCTGCCTCTAAAAACACAAACAATTTAGAAGAAGAACAACATAGTGACAAAACGCGCTCTGTAGAGTGTTTGTCCGTTTAGGGCTGCTGTAGAAACATGCTGACATAATGGTAACTTGTCAATAGATCCTCCTAAAATTTACACATTGCACCTTTAAGTCTTATCTATGAAACTGGGGGAAAGAGCTTAGAAAACACATGCAGTGGTGTTCTGAAATGAAGAGGCACATTTTTTATTTATTTATGAATCAATGTAAATTCATGTGCATTACTCTTAACATTGACACATCTTCCTTGTTAAATGAACATTACTCATTACATCAAAAAAGAAACAAAGAAACCAAATACAATTCTATTTTGTAATTTTACATTAACAATGTATTGATCTATTTATAAAAAACCAAGTCAATCTCATCAAGTTAGTGTTTTAAGCATTTCTACATTCATTCCAAAATAATAACTAAAGGCAATAATAATTTAAACAATATATTTTATTTGTGTATTGATTTTTTTCTTTTTAATAGTCATCTTAGGCTATTTTGGATCATCAGCCATGCTCTGTAAACACCGTCTGTCATGGACACGAAGATGTATTTTTAATTATTTAATTATTTTTAATTATTTTTAATAAGATGTATTTTTGTATGTTTAATTTCACCAAGCTGATTGCACTAAAAACCCAGCAGTCATCATGCTTTCAGTCCATTTCAAGTTTGATTTTGACGTGACATAAAGCGGTGATATCTATCTGATCTGTTTACTTACTTCTCAATCTCAACTACTCTTCCCATTGACGCCATCATTTGTTCAGTCAAACTGACGCGCGGAAAGCGCACATCAACAAGAGGCAGTATTTATTGCATAAACCAATCATATCCAATCATAGCGCGATGGAGGCATTGCCTCCTCTCACGTGACTTTCCCCCATTCATTTTCAGTTACCCCCCACAAAACCCACCGCACGCCGGGGGTCTGATGCTTTTCTATGGTTTCCTATGAGAGCAAAAGGAGGCATGACTCCTGCTGTAACTTTACCTGCGGGTGTCGCTGTTGGGCATTTAGAAATACACGTGATTTGCGCTCTTTTTAATGTCATAATTTGTAATATTTGTGTTGTTTTACATGTAATATGAATTATTTTCTCATCCTTTTTTTTTTTTGAGGAGGCACTGCCTCCCTTGCCTACTCGGAGGAAACGCCCATGATATATATATATATATTTATATACATATATGTGTTTTCTTTTAATCTCTTTTATATGGTAAATTAAGGGTGATTGGGACATCATAAGGTCAAATGGGACAGTATAACTATACAGAGATAATTTTCTCGCCTAATATGTGAATATAAAAACTTTTTTGCTGAGCCCTAGCAGAGAGACCTCATTAGTGTGACATCATGTAGGTGGGCGGGGCAGCCATCAAACAGGAAGTTGACCCTATAATGCCTGAGGTGAGGAAAATGGCAAAGCTTTAGCTAGTTTTCATAATAAGGTCATAAAACTGTCATATGCCCCTGGGACAACAAGCATTTCCCCCATTGCCCACCAGTCACTTTTACCAGATTTGTGCTTGTACTAATGTAAGACAGAGATAATAAAAGACCAAATTCAATACACACCTTATTGATGATGCATACAATGTACAGGCTAGCAGATGAACCCAGAATATAAACTCAACGTTAAATTTCTCGTACACGTTTTTCCGAAGAAAACCATAAAAAAAAAAACGCTTATCCATTTAACATGTTGCATTTATATTTTAGGTTCATCTGCTCACCTGTATATAGTATGCATCTTTAATATGCTGTATACTGAGTTTGATCTTTTAATATCGCCGTTTTAGTACATTAAGGCACTTTAAGTGTTTTTCACATTAGAACGTCCTACTGTTTTTAGTGAAATACTGCAGCAGGTGCTGTACTGTATATGGATTGCATGTGCCCAAATTTGCATTTTATTCACATATTTTTGTTTTTCTTCTTTTGAGATTCCACTCATGTGACTGAAAACTATGAATAACAATTAAATGAAATCAGTATCATCAAAATCCACTTACACTGCAATTACAATTGCCTAAATAATGGTATGAGATTGATGCTCTAAATAACATTTTGAATATAGAAATAAGGATGTCACTAGGCTTTAGCTCCCCTATAAATTTGTGATTAACCCCGTAATCTGTAATTCATGATCATTTCTGTCCCCTTTAAACCTCATATGAAACCAGTGTCATGACAAATCGGGTCTCCCCAAACTGTCACTCAATGATTATCCTAAGTATATACGAATGATATTAATTTAATAAACGCATAGCTTATAATGCGTAAGAAAACAAATTAGTGCATAATAAAACCAATTGAATTTCTTACACTTGATTAACTGTTAATTAATGAATAGCCTAATAATAGCTAATAATAGTCTATTAAGTGAATAATTGAACATTATTCAATTTTTTTTAATATATAACTTACATATTTGGACATTTAGAACATAGTTACATTAAAGATGATTGAGAACATGTAGGGTAAGTGCAAATGTGTGTATAAACTAAACTATCAGTTTAATCGCTTATCTGTATGCTATGCTAGTATATGCTAACTAATACAGACATAAATGGTCATTATAACATAGTTGAAACAGTATTTATTATAACATGATTTTAATCAGGCACTAAAAAGCAATTGGGGGAAATTGTCAGTGCTTCGGCTCTTCCTCAGTCCAGCGTGTTGTTCTTCAGTCCGCAGCATCAGAGAAGACAAGGTGTGTGCATTTACTGATAGATTTTCATAACATCTACATCTGTGTAGATCTGCGTGTAGATGCGGGAGCAATACAAGACGGTACACTGCAGAAAGTTATTGCTGCGTTCACCCCTCATCACCCTAGTTGTTTTCTACCAGGTGACAGAAAACCTCCACTAAAGCATGGCACATCTCTATGAATGAAAATGAGAAATGTAGATCTTCTTTAAAGTAAATTATACTGCACAAATGTAGAGCACAAAATAGTGTTTAAAACATTACATGTTGAAAAAAAAGTGTAAAAATAAAAATAAGAATAATTTTTTACCCCTGATTATGTTTGCATCTCTAAACTGAAACATCATGTGGAGTTATTTACTAAATAATGACCCAGCAGCGGATATTGACATACATTTATTAGCATTACAGTAAAGGCATTTGTGCTTTATGATGCAAGTTTGAATTATAGATTCATGTGCTGTTATTTTTTAATAAATAGAAAACAAACAAAGAAAAAAAAGGAATGATTTAATATAGGACAGATTAAACATACTGCCAATCTAGACAGTTAGGGTACTACAAGGTTTGTCTGTGTTCTTAATGAATATTAGCTGGTTATTTAAAGCTGCAGTCTGTAACTTTTGGCACTCTAGCGGTTAATAAACAGAACTGCATGCATCTTGCGGAAGAACATTGTAGTCGGAGCTACTTCTCTCTGTTGGTGTCTATGACGAGTCACGCAGGTACTGTGCTACTCCACAGCGGTGCCGACCTGACCCAGTCTAAAATAGTCCAAATATAAACACTTACTATAGGTGTACTGTAGTGATTCAGTATAAGACAAAAACAAGGTTTGGAAAATCGAATCATGTTGTACATGCTCATTATATATTTTTTGTAAATTTTGACCACAAAAACGTTTCGGACAGCAACTTTAAAATGATTTGAAATGAAGTCAATGTTCAGGGATTGACCTGATAATGTAGAACAGGGGTATTCAATAAAAGTTCCAAGAGGTCTGATCTCTATACTTCTTTCCCAGTGGAGGTCCGGACAATACTTTTTTGGAATAGTTATATTCCCATCTGGGCAGCAGTAGTACTTTGTGAAAGAAAAGAAAAAAAAAACATCCTAAAAAGTCAAAATAGTCATCAAAGATGAGGATATTAGGTCCCAAGAGCCAAAGCAGTGGCGTCTGAGAATTAAAATATATATATATATCAGTTGAGCCCAATTGGATATGAACATTAAAAAGTAAGATCAGATGTTTCATTAGACTATTATTATTTTTATATTTAGATACCTATGCAAGGCAGAAGGCCATGTGACTGATAAAAGATACTGTATGGGGGTTCAGGGTTCCCTATCGATACAATTCACTCATACTGCGTCGCTAGATGCATTGGGAAAACTCCTTTTTCTCTGATTACTGAAGCCTTATAAAATCATGTAGCTCACGTCCTCTGCACCAAAGTGATGAATTTGTTATCAAAAGGGGCTGTAGAGACTGTTCCGCCGGCTCACAGCAAGTCAGGCTTTTACAGCCGCAACTTTCTTGTTCCAAAGAAGGATCGCAGCCTCAGGCCCATCCTCTATCTCAGACATCTGCATCAACATGGCCAAGAGCTCACTGTCTTCCAGCCAACGGATCTCGTTTCTGGGAGCAGTCCTTGATTCAGCCCAAATGTGGGCCATGCTCACGCTAGAGCGAGCCTTGATTATTCAACAGCTCGCTGCATCTTTCAGGGTCTGGGTCTCATTCCCTTTAAAATGTTTCAGAGGATGCTGGGCCTCATGGCCTTTGTATCATCAGTACTTCAAACTGGGCCTGCTATAGATGCGGCCCCTACAGTACTGGCTGAAACCCCAAGTTCCAGCCCACGCTTGCCATCACGGATGCCTCTGTATCAGACAATGCCTGCACCTTGGAGGGACCCTCGTTGGTTCCAATCTGGCATGGCCCTGGATACACATCAACTGCCTGGAAATGCCGACAGTCTTTCTAGCCCTCAGAACCTTCCTGCCAGACCTGAGAGGGCACCTCGTCTTAGTCCGCCCGGACAACATGGCAGTAGTGTCCTACATAATCCAACAAAGTAGGTTCAGATCAAGGCCTCTGTACAAGCAAGCCAGACGCCGCCTCTTATGAGCACGACTCAACCTGCGCTTGCTGGGAGCAGTGCACATGCTGGGAAGACTGAACTAGGGGCAGACACTCAGTGGATGCTCCATCTCCAGACGGTTCACTTGATCTGCTCAACCTCTTCGCTACAGAAAACAACTATCACTGCCCAATATATTTCTCGAAGGACAAGGATGCACTGGCCCACGAATGGCCCAGCCGTCCCCTATATGACTTCCCTCCAATCATGCTGCTCCCTCAGGTCATCAGGCGGATCAAGGTGGACAGACGAGCAGTCCTTCTGGTGGCCCCCTTGGCAAAACCAGTCATGGTTCCCAGAGTTGACGCAGCTGCTCTCAGCAGCCCTGTGGCCAATTCCCCTGAGGAATGACCTCCTTTCCCAAGTGAAAGGAATGATCTGGCACCCCCAACCAGAGCTGTGGGCCCTTCACCTCTGGCCCCTCGACAGGAGCCTATTGACCTCTCCAAGAGAGTCCTAAACACTATTTCTGAAACTAGAGCCCCGTTCACTAGATGCCTCTACACCCTTAAATGGTCCGTTTTCTCTGACTAGTGCTCAGCCCAGAGTTTAGACCCGACATCCTGTGACCCTTGAGCTGTTGGACAAGGGTCGCACTCCTTCAAGGAGCATTTCACGTTCCTGTGGCCAGCCAGTCTGTAGGTAGGAACAACCTGGTTATTCACTTTCTGAGGGGTTCCAGAAGACTAAACCCACCTTGGCCCCTCCAATTTTCTACCTGGGACCTGTCTCCGGTCCTCAAAGGACCTCCCTTCAAGCCGCTCCAGTCGGCCGAGTTACGTCCCCTTTTGCTAAAGACCGCCCTCCTGCTAGCTGTAGCATTGGTGAAGAGAGTGTGTGACCTGCAAGCACTCTCTGTGCATTTGGCTCTAGATAAAAATATTAGAGGATATCAAATCAAAATGTATTTATAAAGCACCTTAAAAAACAGTGTACCAAAGTCCTGTACAATTGAAAGGAATTAGATAAAACAATAAAATACAGAGAAAAAGATCAAATAATGTATTTATTGCATGAGTGCTGCCGGCACTGGGGAGCTACAGTTCATTGAGGGAACCATGAATGAGCAGAGCATGATCCCCTCCCTTCGGAGACTGGGCCGCAGGGCAGTATTCCAACATGATAACGACCCCAAACACACCTCCAAGATGACCACTGCCTTGCTAAAGAAGCTGAGGGTAAAGGTGATGGACTGGCCAAGTATGTCTCCAGACCTAAACCCTATTGAGCATCTGTGGGGCATCCTCAAAACGGAAGGTGGAGGAGCGCAAGATCTCTAACATCCACCAGCTCCGTGATGTCCTCATGGAGGAGTGGAAGAGGACTCCAGTGGCAACCTGTGAAACTCTGATGAACTCCATGCCCAAGAGGGATAAGGCACTGCTGGAAATATTGGTGGCCACACAAAATATTGACACTTTGGGCCCAATTTGGACATTTTCACTTAGGGGTGTACTCACTTTTGTGGCCAGCGCTTTAGACAATAATGGCTGTGTGTTGAGTTATTTTGAGGGGACAGCAAATTTACACTGTTCTGCAAACTGTACACTCACTACTTTACATTGTAACAAAGTGTCATTTCTTCAGTGTTGTCACATGAAAAGATATAATAAAATATTTACAAAAATGTGAGGCATGAACTCTGTGAGATACTGTATATATATATTTTTTAAATCATACCCTCATTGGAGGCTGAGCCCCCTCAATATTGAAATCCTAAGATCACCCATGGAAATATGAGATGTTGAGAAAAATCTAATTATATTATACATGAAACTAAAAACGGCAGTAGGTGGCGGCAAGTCGTAGTAAGTGAATCACAGAATCATTCATTCAACCGATTCGTTCAAACTGCTTGATTCATTCATGAAAGAAGCAAGTGTCGTTTGCCTTTATGAATGGGTCATTGAATCATTGACTCACCCAATTTATTCAGAAACAATGAATCATTCAAGAATGAAACATCAGTGTGTTGCTGTGAGATGCAACTTTTCTTCTTAGTTTGGAATTATTTCCATTGGCAAAATAGAGCAAAAACAGTCAAAATTATAAACGTTGTGTCTAAAAATGGTCAATTCAATCAACTTTCTCAATCAAGTTTCTTGAACTGTTGCAAAAATGAATATCACATTTTACAATTGTGAAAAAATTTGAGAAAATATCACTCTTGCTTGTGTGATACTGCTTAACTAGATATTAATTTATACACAAAATACAAGAACTCTGATGGGCGATTCACATATTGAATTTTGGGGACATTTTTATTTATTTTGGTGGCTTTTTCGACCTCACTATTTTTACTATCTTCACGTCAGGTGGTTCTTTGCCTCCTTAAAATAATTTAATGCACAGCAAGCCATGGATTATCCCGTACTGCACTGCTGTTCAAACATCCTGAACCCCACTATATTGAAAATGACAGCTGTAAAGCTGCTGATACTCTCATGTTATGTTGAAATGTTTAATGACACTTCTGTAAAGACATACCTGACTCAGTCTACACACTTTAAACACTGAGAGTTTTGGTAGAAGCTTTGGAAAGCATTGGAAACCATCCTGTGCATTTCTCCAAGCTTTCCAATGTTGAAATGAGGATTCATTCTCAATTTTATTCACTGATGAGATCCTTAGATCCCGCCACTACAGCTCCCAAAAAATGAAACCGTAAATATATGCTTATAAAACAGTTCAATGTTTACTGCAAAATATTTTTTACAGAGTAAAACTTGAAAAAAAGGTGACAAAAACAACAAAATAAATATAGGAAATGGACAGTAAGGCCAACATCGGAACTCCACATACTGAACTGTATAAACATTTTGTAACATTTTTTTTGCTTAAATAATCTGACATACACTTTCCTTAAAGTAAACCTCAGCAAACCATTTCTGTCCTTCATTATCGTGTTTTTGTCCTTACCTGCTGACAACTCACATATATTTTGTTCTTTTGAATTAGTATTATGTACAGCACAAACAATATCATTACAACTGCCAAAACAAAGTGACAGTTCTAGATGAATTCTAGATTGTCAATATTCTACACGGAAGAGACGACAACAACATTCTGTGAGTGAACTTCAGATTTCTGGATTCTGAAATTTGCTTTCACAACTGCAATCAGTTTTGATTTGACATGCCATTTACATCATATCGCAAACTTAGGATACTTTGTATATTATAATAACTAACATAAACAGGAATAATTTACGAAACGGCAAAGTAGTCACTTACCAGTAATATTGAGCAGAAGTGATGGCTTACAGGTAGTTGTTGTATATCGTGAGCTGTTAGCAGATAAGCTTCATTTAACTAGACTGTCCTTCTATTCTACAAGTCGAGGCTGACTTCCATTGTCCTCTTAATTGAAAAAGCAAAAGAACTACACAAATTTTCAGTTTAAACAAATAATAAAGTACAACTAACTGCTCGTAAGTCCAGCCCTGTAGCAAGGACCGATAAGTTAAATCAAAGTATCACAAAGGCTTCATCCGGACATGATGCTCTTGTACGTTTGTGCGCTCTTCCGCACACGCCGATATATTTTGGCACTAATTCCGCCATCGTATTTCTCACGAACTGCAGACCTTTGCAGCGGTTGGCGTACAGCGAGACATTCAAATTTACATATTTGTGTTGGCTGTCCCAAAAGCAGGACCTATTAAAAAAAAAAGCCTGTCACAGAATGACAAATACATTAAAACAGAATAAATGCACACAGTAAGCCCTTCTGGAACAAAAACACTCAACGGACAATTAGAGGGGATGAACTGATGCTCAAGTACTTACAGGTCTAATGTTGGAAATGGGGAAACATTTCAAATGTTTTAACTAACAATGGTAAAATACACTTCCTGACGAAACACACCCAGCTGCCATTCTAACACAATTTTTACATCATAATAGTAGGTGAAATACAGTAACCATTACAGAAATAGTTCTCTCAGAAATGACATTTTCTCACCCTCATGCCATTACAAACTCCTGCTGGTATTATTTCAGGGAAACGTTTTAAGTATCCTTACACCGCACAGCTCCATGCAACTATAGTGATTCCAACTCCAAAAAAAGAAAAAAAAGAAAAATAAAAGTAGTCCATTTGACGTGAGCTATTTTACCAATTTTCCAAAATGTGGGTCTGTTCCTTATGAAAGCTTGTTTCTGCCACAGAATAAAAAATAAAACAAATAAAATAAAAAGAAGAAAAATAAAAAACAAAGAAAGGTAATTGTAAGGACTTTTTATCTCGCAATTCTGACTTTATAAATCATTTTTTTTCATTTCTCAGAAAAAAAGTCCAAATTACGATATAAATTCTCACTTTTCTCTCAATTGCGAATATATTTCAAAATTCTGACTTTTTCCTCATAAATTTGATACAAACTCACAATTCTGACTTTTCTCGCAACTGCAAAGTTATATTTCGCAATTACTTTTTTCTCCTAAATATAAGATAGAAATTCGCAATTTATAGTCCAAATTGTGAGAAATTGCAAATTTATATTTTGAAATTATGAATTTTTCCTCTGAAATTTTACAAACTCACAATTCATATTTTTTCTCAGAAATTCTGACTTTTCTTGCAACTGCAAAGTTTATATCTCGCAATTATTAATTTATTCTCAGAAATGTGAGATATAAACTCACAATTGTGATTTATACCCCCGGTTTCACAGACAAGGCTTAAGCTAGTCCCAGACTAAAATGCATGTTTGAAATGAAAAATGCTGTTTTAAATAAAAGTGACTTGTACTGACATGTCTTAAAATATGTCAGTGTCATTTTTTTGTCTCATGACACACACCAGTAATGTTTTTTCTAAGGTACATTTATAAAAGCTACTTAAATATCCTAATTAAACTAAGGCTTAATCCTGGTTTAGTCTAAGCCCTGTCTGTGAAACCGGGCCATAAAGTCCGAATTGCAAGACAAAAATATGACATTCTGACTTTTTTCTCAGAATTGAGCATTTACTGTATATATTACATTTCTGAGAAAAAAAGATATAAATTCGCAGTTGCGAGAAAACTCAGAATTGTGAGTTTATATAATTTCTGAGTTTTCTCGCAACTGCGAATTTATATCTTGCAATTACTTTTTTCTCAGAAATGTAATATATAAATGCGCAATTCTGACTTTTCTTGTAATTGCGAGTTATAATTCGCAATTGCTATAAAAGTCAGAATTGCGATTATAACTGGCTAACGGCAACATTTCTGAGACAAAAAGTCCGAATTGCAATTTTATTTCTTGCAATTCTGACTTTATAAATCCCAAATGTGGGATTTCTGAGAAAAAAAATGATAATTGCGAGACATAAAATAGCAATTTCAATAAAAGTCAGAATTGCGAGATAAAATGTCTCAATTAGCTTTTTCATTTCTGTATTCTGTGGTGGAAACAAGCTTCCATAGTTTCTCACACACTGATATTGTATGACCTTGGAGTAAAATCATGTATTTTTTTTTTTTTTAAATCTGATTTTATGGTTCTTTTTTGAAGCTTGACAGACATAAGAGCTACAGTAGTATATAACGACGTCAAAAAAAAATCTACTTTGTGTTCAATGGGGGGAAAAGAATATGTGATTTAGTGATTTAAATGATAAGAGGGTGAGGAAATAATGACAGCAGTGATGAAAGTTTTCTTTAAATCGTAAGAGTTCCCAATTCACTGTGATGTGATTTCAATCCCAGAACACATTTAGGCAAAGCATTACAGTGGGAGATCTGGTTTATGAGGCTAATAAATACTTTATATAATGTCATGCAATGCCAGTGGATAAGGCTGAACGTTTTGTAAAGTTTACAGAGGGAAGCTTCTTGCATTCTCTGAGTCGAACTGACTTGCATGAACCTGAGAAAACTAAACAACTCCTAGTATTGGGAAGCATTCAGCACCTTTGCTGACACAATTTAATCTACTTTTATGCATTTAAGGGTCTTGAGCGCCTTTTCAGTCGGACCCTCGCACAGACACAGAGCCGTTATCACACACAGGTAGAAATCACAGGTCGTCTGTACTTATAACACTACGAATGGTATCGGTGACACAATATATGATGTAGATAATACGCTCACCAGCATGCAGTATGTATATCTCTTGCTCGTGGAAAGCTTCAGTAAATCCTATATCTGCGCGTGGTACGGTACAGGCATATGGTACAGGCATCTGTACAACATCACTCTCTGACGAACAACGGCACAAAACGCTGCCGATGATATTCACGCCGTTCTCAGGGACTGATGAGTGCTGTGGATCAGATCTGGCTTAGAACGAAGTTAGAGTTTGGAGAAACACGCCATATTTCACCCCAAAACCAAGCGAACAAAAATAATAAATGACATTTGACACGTTTTGAGGAGAATTATATTCATTGTAAATGTGCTGCAATAATGTTTCTGTTTCATTTCATAAATTATAGCAAGAGTAAAACAAATACCGTACTACCATAAACACTTCATCAAAGTAATGAGAATTAAGGGTGAAAATGTCACAAAATAAAATAAATATTCTTACAAAGCAGTTTCTTTCTTTGGATTTTAGGGTAAAATATGGCCCAGGTTTTGCGCGGGGCTGATGTGACATGTCAGCTTACAGTACGTTGCATGCTGGGTATGTGTTGCGTTCACTATAATCAGCGGTACGGAGTACATCTGATGATCTCCTGTGAGCCGATAAACTCCTCTTCGCTCGCTAATACTGTGGTTACAGATGTTTTGCCAGTCGTCGGAGCAGACGTCCTCATGCTACTCGGAAACATTGTCAACAAGGTCCAAATTCTCCTGAATCGAATTTCACGATGATTTTCAAGGCGAGACAATCGAGTCTCACACCCTCCGGTCCCGCACGAGAGCCCGGCGCAGTCCTGGCTAAATGATGACGCTCGGGACAGGACAGACTATGAAGCACAAGCAGCCAACCGTCTTCCCCTCAGTTCGCTTCGAGAACGGCCACACGATCGCCACGCCGCGGCTCTGTCAGACGAACAGCTGGATCCGCTCGCGGATGGTCTGTCGGCAGATGGGGCAGGTTTTGAGCGCGGCGCTGCAGTCGATGCAGGAGGCGTGGCCGCACTGGAACACCAGCTTGATGTGGTTGTCGATGCAGATGGGGCATGTGATGCGCTCCTCCATCTGCCTGTAGCGCGACTGCAGCTGCTCCAGCAGGTTGTGCTGCTCGGAGTTCTCCGAGCTCGGGCTGCACTCCACCTCCGTTTGGTCTGGGAGATGATATGAGATCAGGCATTAGTAGGGAAAGAACTAGAACAGACTCATTTCTTTGCAGGATGTGAAAGAGGATGGGAACATAATCCAGAGTCTTTAAAGGGTTAGTTCACCCAAAAAATTAAAATTATCCCATAATTTACTCCCTCTCAAGACATCTTAGGTGTTTATGACTTCTTTCAGACGAACACAATCGGAGTTATATAAATAAATATTCTGGTTCTTCCAAGCTTTATAATGGGAGTGAATGGGGCTCATGAATTTGAAGCCCAAAAAAGCTCATCCATCCATCATAACAGTAATCCACACGACTCCAGGGGGTTAATAAAGGCCTTCTGAAGTGAAGTGATGCATTTTTGTAAGAAAAATATCCATATTTATAACTTTAGAAACTATAAATCACCTGACGCATGACAGATGTAGGACAATCGTAATCTTAGACGCCTCTTGTGGTTCAAACAAATATGGCCGGGCAACAAACTCAAGCTCCTCTTCTCTTATATCGAAATCCTCCAACATTTCTCTTTAAAAATTATTGTTTTAGACTTCTGATTCGTGACCTTTTTTTTTTTTGCTCTATCCTCTGTTTCCACGTTCGTCAGTGCGTCATGTGTCAGGTCAGAGGTCACTCCTCCACCGGAACTAGACTCGCGTACAGCCGTTACCGGAAGCTAGTGATTATAGTTTATAAAGTTATAAATATGGATATTTTTCTTTGCTTCAGAGGGCCTTTATTAAAGGTGCAGTATGTAATATTTTCTGTCCGCTAGAGGTCGCTAGAGATCTATTGAAAACAAAGGCGTAGCTTGATGAAGGCAAGTTTGAGCGCGGAATCTTGGGACATGTGGTCTTTACCTCACAGCTGGAAAATAATTGGGATTGGACTCGGGAAGAAATCATGTTCATGGATGTGATCATTAACGTTACTGTAGTATAAAGCAGAGCAGGACCGAGTGTTGTGGAGCTGAACGAGGAGCTGGAGCGATTGATCAACACACGCCTCACGAGCAGCGGGACTTTTATTATGACACAGTCGCCGGCGCCGCTTCCGCTTTTCCGGTCATGAGTATGAGGAAACGCAGCTCTGTTTATCATATTAGATACATTTGAGTGTGTTGAAAATGATGTTATAACGTTACTCTGTGCGTTCGCTCGGCGGCTGCTGTGAGACACTGTTGTTGTTTTCTGTCTATAAATATATCAAAACAGTTGTTCCCTTGTCTATTAAAACATGTAATATATTAAAGTGTCTTTGGTGTTTCCATGGTTTCTACTAAATAAACCGGAAACCGAGGGTAACGCGGGTATGATGCCATTGACAGGCGACTCCTCACACGTCCCGTAGCCTTGGTTAAAATTGCAATTTTCTCACGATTTACAAATAGTTGCAAACATTTGGGGTATTGTAAGTACTCAAGTGAACAAAATATATAACACTGGCCTAGTGGTTTGTGGATATTTTACTGCAAAAATCTTACATATTGCACCTTTAACCCCTGGAGTTGTATGGATTACTTTTATGATGGATGATGGATGGCGCTTTTTTGGGCTTCAAAATTTCACCCCCCATTCACTACCATTATAAAGCTCAGGATATTTATTAATATTTCTCTGATTGTGTTCAGCTGAAAGAAGAAAGTCATATACACCTAGGATGGCTTGAGAGTGAGTAAATCATGGGATCATTTTTTTTATTTTTGGGTGAACTGTCCCTTTAAGAGTTGAGTGTATGCGAATTTAACAATGTAGCTGACCATAACACAGCGTGCTCATTTCAAAGAGGAAATTACGAACAGGCCATGAAGGCCACAGCTGGAATGCAAAAATACTGAGAAACGTTTTTAATCTCAAATCTCGGCATAAAATACCAGCACTTACCTTGTCGAATTTTCTTTGTTATCGTCACCTGGCAGCGGATGCATTTCTTCATTCTGTGAGCACATTCTGAAGAGAGACGACACGACAGATTTGCTTTATACATTAACTATATGTACTGTAATACCAAGTAAAATGTTTTTGGATCAACATCCATCCAACTTATACAGCTGATAACATATTCTGCATCTACTCATGTATACAAACACAGATGCAAATACTCTTCCTGTTATACATGCATAAAGTCAACACAAACAGAATTTGTGGCCATCTTTGCCATCGTATTGTGATTTATACTGTATTTCTGAGAAAAACAGCTTATCAAACAATGACAACAGCTAGATCAAGTTCGTAGGACAAACTCTGATGTTGGCTGAAGAAAGCCTGAACAAAAAGTTTTAAAAAGCTTAAAGTAGTGTGAGTGTGAGTGTGTGTAAACTCACCCTCGCAGGCGACGCTGTGCTGACAGGGAGAGAACAGCACTAGCAGCGCGAGCTCGGAGCAGATGAGGCACTCGCTGGGGCCCGTCACGCTGGGCACGGCCAGGTTGGTCATGGTGTTGGGCGTAGTGTGTACCCGCCTGAGACTGCTGCTGCTAGTGCCCGTGCCACACGTGATGGCCTGAAGTCTGAACACACACACACACACATCACGTCAAAATCACATCCGATCCCGATCAAGTAATAAACACCACAATAAACACACGAGACAAACCTGTGTTTTTCCGCGAAGCTCCTGATGAGTGTTTGTACGCTGCTGTCTGTGACCAGGTCCAGTGGGCTTTTACCTTTATGGTTGGCATAATTGATATCAGCCCCTTCCTGTGCCAAGAAGCAAGCGATAGCAGCGCCGACGTTCAGCTCTGTGTTTCCCATCAGCCCTGAGCTACACAACTACAAGCACAGAATGAAGGAATAAAATAATTAATTACCATTATTTCTGCAGTGTGTGAATCTTTACATGGATAGGAGGCTGCTTTCAAACGCTCATATTTGTGTGAGCTCTCTGTGAGGAGCGTCAAAGGTTTCTATTTACAACCTGTTTTTGCAGTGTTGAGCACTGCAGCCAATCACAGACATGTCTGTTGAGTGTGTGAACACAATGGCCAATCAGAGGACTTTAAGTTAATCAGAATCTGCTCAATAATATCTGAGCTCTGCTCAGCTCACGCCATTCATAATTTGTGGGAGTTTTGGGAGTGACAACCGTATTAAATTCGGGATTGAATTTGAAATTGCGATGTTGCGAACAGACGGAACAAAAAATTAAGTCTTGCACTTGTTCTGTTACCTGTCATGTGTTTCTTTGTTTGCGTCATTTAATATTTTTGATTTTCAAATAGTTAAATAAAAAAATAATGAAACGTAACACCGTGTCCAAACCAGATAAGATAAGTGATAAGATTTGAAGGACAAGCGGTTTGTCTATCCATACTAGACACGACTGTGAGACGTGACAAAATCATTCAGAAATCACAGCCAATCAGAAGAGCGTGTGGGCGGAGTCTCTCTGCAAACACTGCATTCACAAAAAAAAAAACGATCAAAGCTTACAGCCAATCAGAAGAGCGTGTGGGCGGAGTCTCTCTGCAAACGCACTGCACTCGCAAACAAATCAATCAAAGCTTACAGCCAATCAGAAGAGCGTGTGGGCGGAGTCTCTCTGCCAACGCACTGCACTCGCAAACAAATCAATCAAAGTTTACAGCCAATCAGAAGAGCGTGTGGGCGGAGTCTCTCTGCAAACGCACTGCACTCGCAAACAAATCGATCAAAGCTTACAGCCAATCAGAAGAGCGTGTGGGCGGAGTCTCTCTGCAAACGCACTGCACTCGCAAACAAATCAATCAAAGTTTACAGCCAATCAGAAGAGCGTGTGGGTGGAGTCTCTCTGCAAACGCACTGCACTCGCAAACAAATCGATCAAAGCTTACAGCCAATCAGAAGAGCGTGTGGGCGGAGTCTCTCTGCAAACGCACTGCACTCGCAAACAAATCAATCAAAGTTTACAGCCAATCAGAAGAGCGTGTGGGCGGAGTCTCTCTGCAAACGCACTGCACTCGCAAACAAATCGATCAAAGCTTACAGCCAATCAGAAGAGCGTGTGGGCGGAGTCTCTCTGCAAACGCACTGCACTCGCAAACAAATCGTTCAAAGTTTACAGCCAATCAGAAGAGCGTGTGGGTGGAGTCTCTCTGCAAACGCACTGCACTCGCAAACAAATCGATCAAAGCTTACAGCCAATCAGAAGAGCGTGTGGGCGGAGTCTCTCTGCAAACGCACTGCACTCGCAAACAAATCAATCAAAGTTTACAGCCAATCAGAAGAGCGTGTGGGCGGAGTCTCTCTGCAAACGCACTGCACTCGCAAACAAATCGATCAAAGCTTACAGCCAATCAGAAGAGCGTGTGGGCGGAGTCTCTCTGCAAACGCACTGCACTTGCAAACAAATCGATCAAAGCTTACAGCCAATCAGAAGAGCGTGTGGGCGGAGTCTCTCTGCAAACGCACTGCACTCGCAAACAAATCGATCAAAGCTTACAGCCAATCAGAAGAGCGTGTGGGCGGAGTCTCTCTGCAAACACTGCATTCACAAAAAAAAAACGATCAAAGTTTACAGCCAATCAGAAGAGTGTGTGGGCGGAGTCTCTCTGCAAACACACTGCACTTGCAAACAAATCGATCAAAGCTTACAGCCAATCAGAAGAGCGTGTGGGCGGAGTCTCTCTGCAAACGCACTGCACTTGCAAACAAATCGATCAAAGCTTACAGCCAATCAGAAGAGCGTGTGGGCGGAGTCTCTCTGCAAACGCACTGCACTCGCAAACAAATCGATCAAAGCTTACAGCCAATCAGAAGAGCGTGTGGGCGGAGTCTCTCTGCAAACGCACTGCACTCGCAAACAAATCAATCAAAGTTTACAGCCAATCAGAAGAGCGTGTGGGCGGAGTCTCTCTGCAAACACTGCATTCACAAAAAAAAAACGATCAAAGCTTACAGCCAATCAGAAGAGTGTGTGGGCGGAGTCTCTCTGCAAACACACTGCACTTGCAAACAAATCGATCAAAGCTTACAGCCAATCAGAAGAGCGTGTGGGCGGAGTCTCTCTGCAAACGCACTGCACTCGCAAACAAATCGATCAAAGTTTACAGCCAATCAGAAGAGCGTGTGGGCGGAGTCTCTCTGCAAACGCACTGCACTCGCAAACAAATCAATCAAAGCTTACAGCCAATCAGAAGAGCGTGTGGGCGGAGTCTCTCTGCAAACGCACTGCACTCGCAAACAAATCGATCAAAGTTTACAGCCAATCAGAAGAGCGTGTGGGCGGAGTCTCTCTGCAATTGCACTGCACTCGCAAACAAATCGATCAAAGTTTACAGCCAATCAGAAGAGCGTGTGGGCGGAGTCTCTCTGCAAACGCACTGCACTCGCAAACAAATCAATCAAAGCTTACAGCCAATCAGAAGAGCGTGTGGGCGGAGTCTCTCTGCAAACGCACTGCACTCGCAAACAAATCAATCAAAGCTTACAGCCAATCAGAAGAGCGTGTGGGCGGAGTCTCTCTGCAAACGCACTGCACTCGCAAACAAATCAATCAAAGCTTACAGCCAATCAGAAGAGCGTGTGGGGCGGAGTCTCTCTGCATGCACACTGCACTCGCAACCAAATAGTGCATAATCAAATTCATAAATATTACTCCATTTTAACATGATTAATAATACATACTGAGTGACTGAAATAATCTTTGTCATAGAGATACGGAGTTCACGGTTTGAACATTCTTGTTTCCTGGAATTATCCATTGTCGCTTTCAGTATGGCTATAAAGGTCACACAAAATGATATTTGAACTCACATTAAATTATTTAAACATTAAATAAAGCACATAATCAGTCCCTGAGATTATCATTGTCATACTTGTGTATGTTGTTCTTCCAGAAATGGAAACCGTTTCTAAAATGTGTGTGTGAGAATCGGCTGGATCAGAAAAACCTCTGATTAACAATGAAAAAATGCCTTTTTTCACGTGTCGCGGCGTCACGTCGTGTCTTGTTAGGTAATCGTTACCTTTTGCTATGTTACTGAACTTGGTATCAAGAATGGTGAAATTTGACAGGTATTGGTAGTGACTGCTGAAGTGTTGTTACTGTGGCCCTCCTGATCTTACCCGGCCGTACAGCACGGCGCCCTCGCCCTCCCCGCTGCTCATGACGGTGGCCAGCTGCTGGCGGCTGAGAGCCGTGTGCATGGCCGTGTCTCCGTCCTCATCCTCTGCGTTGACGTCTGCCCCCTCCGTCACCAGCAGGGCCACTAGAGCCACGTGACCCTGAGTCACGGCCAGCTGGAGCGGCGTCTGATTCCGATTGTTGCGGATGTTGATGTCACAGCGACCCTTCAAGGAAAAGAGTTACACAAAAATTTGTTTCTCTCATAACCTTAAAAATGTTTTGATTTAAAGGCTTCTGTTTATATTTTTGCAGACATAAACTGAATATAAATTGTGCCATTAGATTAATTGTGTCTAAAATTATCATCAGCCCTCTGAATACAGTAAATCACAGTATTATAAACCATTCGAAACTTGCATCCTGGGAATACTCTTATTGGTTGTAGTTAATAGTGAAAAATGGACCCTGAACTAAAGTGTGACCCTTTTATTTTTTCTGCTTTAAAGGGTCAATTCACCTTAAAATGAAAATTAAGTCATCATTTACTCACTCTGCAGCCAGTTGCATAAACATTTTGTTAAGTCTGTGTTTTAAGAACTATGACCAACTAGCAGTTAGTTACAGGTAATCAGTCTTACTTTTCAGCATCAAATTAGACCAATCTATGTTTTTATGCATGTGTCGGGTCAGAGGTCACTCTTCTGCCGGAACTAGACTTGCGTACATCCGTTACCGGAAGCTAGTGATTATAGTTTATAAAGTATATATATATATATATATTTTTTTTTTTTTTTGACAAAAACCCATCACTTTTCTTCAGAAGGCCTTTATTAACCCCCTGGAGTCGTATGGATTACTGTTATGATGGATGGATGAGCTTTTTTGGGATTCAAAATCTCAGGTACCATTCACTCCCATTATAAACCTTGGAAGAAGCAGGATATTTTAATATAACTCGGGTTGTGATGGTCTGAAAGAAGAGAGTCATATACACCAAGGATGGCTTGAGGGTGAGTAAATCACGGGACAATTTTCATTTTGGGTGAACTATCCCTTTAAAGTTCTGGTGCAGTGATATTTGACTTGTACACAGATACTTTGGGATTTCTAGGTGGTTTATTTCATGTCATGTTTTTGTTCATTTTGAGTCAGAGTCAGAGTGAACTGCGGCACTAATAGTCTCATGAACACAGTTGAGCACAGAAGACCAACGGCAGGATTTTCATTAAATAATACATTCAATTTCTGTTTGTTTTTCACCAAACCCCCAGAACATGTGGAAAACACGTGTCACATGGGAACATTCTGTGATACTTTTGCGTCCTCTTAAGAAAGTTTGATGCTGTTCGCTATTCACTGCCATTATATGGACGCGTGCGAGTGAGACATTTGTTAAAAATTCTCATTTTGTGGTCCGAAAAAGAAAGAAGGACACGCAAACATATTCTATTATTCAGATATTTGTGAAACAAATTTCCGTGACTTTTCCAAAACTTTCTGGGTTTATTTATTTTCCCACAACTTTTCCAGGCCTGGAAATTGCTATTTTAAAATTCCATGACTTTGTCCAGGTTTTTGATGACTGTACAAACCCTGCACCAGCCACCAGATGGCAGTAAGCTCAGTTCATCCAATATTGTATTACAAACTCAAAACACGGAGGACAGAAAGTGAGGGTTGACTGTCGTTCAAGTTAGTGCTTATAAATAAAGCTATTATAACAGCCATGATGTCACACAATAGTGATTTAACAAGCCCTGCAGTCACTGAAAACTCATCTGTGGCTTTAACACAATGAAAATGAAAGAAAAAGGTGTTTACACTGATACTCTTCCACAAGGCTTTACTCGCTTTTACATCTAAAAAGAGATGTGTGTGAACTGTAAATGTATTTAGGAGCACTGAGACTTAAAACGTCCCTGCAGGTCCTCAGTTTTATGAAACTTAAGATCATAAAAAGTCTAAAATATTTATTTTAAAAGGTCGTAAATCTGGGGATGAGAAACAGGAATTGCAATACAGCCTAATGTGATTAATAAACTTGATTTAATTAAAGTGCTGCATGTTTCTGAGTAAAAACATGGCACCGCTGCTCACAGTTTATGATTTACTGTTGATGAATTATGACAATGTTTAGCTCATGGTTTTTATACTGTAGAGTGCAGATTTGATCTCCCTCATCTTTTTGAATGAGCAGCTGATAGTACAGCATAGACATTTCAAAATAAGAGTCCCACTGCATTTCAGGCTTGTTTATAATTCCTGCATTATGCACGTTTTATTTTAATTTAATGTAAACTCCTGTAGCTTTTGTCTGGGCCTGTCAAAATAAGACTAAGAACGCTATTTAACACATTATGCAACATATAGATTTTACTAGTATCAACACAATATGCACACTTCCTGTATTCTAATAAATTAAATCATTTGGCTTGCTTTCTTTGACAGGTTTGGTGAGTGATTTACTAGAACTTGTGTAATGTTCGAGTATTATTGTCATACTGTCAAAACATTTGCTTTCAGCTTTTCACAGTAAGTGTCTGACTGTATATGCATTTTTCCCATGTGTTCACAAACTGCAGTGTTTTCTGAGGTGAACCTCTCTCACCTCTTTGAGGAGAATCTCAGCCACATCACGGTGGTTGTTCAGGGCGGCCAGATGCAGCGCAGAGAAACCATCTTCCTTCTTAACGTCAGCCAGCTGTCGCGCTCGAGCCAAGATCATCTCCGTCGCGCTGGAGGCACACAAACAAACACAGAGATTATCAAATGACAGCCACAGAGTCAGAAATGGGAATCCAGAGCTATTAGAGGACTGAAGAAGCTTAGACGTCACATTTTACATCTAAATGTGTTTTCAGACACCAGGAACACCGTTGGGCTTAATATTAGTTAAAGTTAACATGAACTAACAATGAATAATACCTTTCAAGCATTTATTCATCTTATTTAATGGTAATTTCAACATTTACTAATACATGATTAAAAACAAAAGTTAATATTATTATCACCAGAACTAACAATGAACAGCTGTATTTGTTATTTAATAATGTTAAAGGGATAGTTGAACCAAAAAATGAAAATTTTGACATCATTTACTCCCCCTAAAGTTGTTCAAAACCTGTATAAATTTCTTTGCATTTTAGCATTTAGTCAACGGGGGCGAGATCTGCTCTGCTGCAAACATTCTTCCAAACATCTTCATTTGTATATAACAGAACAAAGAAATTTATACAGGTTTGGAACAACTCAATTCATTTTTAGGTGAACTATCCCTTTAACAAAGATTAATAAATACTGTAACAAATGTATGTTGCTCATTGTTAGTTAATGGATTAACGAATGTTAACTAATGGGATCTTTTTGTAAAGTGTTACCATGTATTTTCTAGTGTTAACAACTGGCTGACAGACACTGGTTCAACAACTGTTGATCTGAATGTAAATTATTTTAGGTGACACTTTATTTCGATTAGACATTCTCCTGACTATAAGTCTACTAATACTCTAATGAGAGTTAGTTGACATGTAGCTGTAAAGTTACTTATAGTTAGTACTAAAATGTCTAAAGTGGACCATCAAAATAAAGTGTAACCTGATTTCCTTTTAAGAGAAGTAGAGCACAATGTGACATAAGAGACATAAAACTAGAACAGTTACGGAGGGAATCTAGCCAAGGACAACAGTCAATTATACGGTTTAGCGTCATGTATTCAAAAGAGGGTGTTTAGAAGGTCAAAAAAGCAAAACCCCGGCTCCTCCTGTGAGTGTGTGTGTGTGTGTGTGGTAGATCAGCTGTGTTTAGAAGTGTGTGTCGTGATGTCGGGCAGGATTCAGCAGATCTACATTAGAGCAGATTATACTGTGTATGCGTGGAAGTGCATCTGCTCCCAGGTGTCAGTCTAATTGGCTGCCATGTCACCAGTCTGCTCTTACTGACCTTGATTCCTAACAAAACACACACACACACACACACACACACACACACACACACACACACACACACACACACACACACTCACTCCAATACTGAACCGGCTTTCTGACGCAGAACCTGGAGGCGCTGCACTGTGTTTACCCAAAGTCCCTTTAAGACAAGTCATTTCACTCGGCGGCCATCTTTGAAACGCCTCTCGGGCATCCTGGGCATCATGCCCTATCTCTTTGAATGGGGAAACATCAAATTCTCCAAAACTGTTCGCCAACCTTACGATTAAATTTCATATTTGAAATCACCAATGAAATCTAACAACAACCGACTCATAAATTTAGTTTCTAAACGCTCGAATCATGACAAAAAAAACTGTATTTTTCAGGCTGGATCAAGCTAATGCGCATGCGCAGACCTAAATGCGCGTCTCTTCGGAGGCGCGCGTCTGACTGTTTCTATAGAAACCGGTGATTCTAACGGCCGAAGTGACGCGATGACTTTACCAGTCGGCGATTGGCTCTTATTTAGAAGGCGGGACTTATTCCGCCATATTGCGCGTTACACTTTCTCCCATTCAAAACAATACGAGTGACACGTCTTGTGTTATTCTATAGTCTTTGGTTTACCACGTCAACTGCGTAAGAGACTGACAGGGAAGAGAAGAGATTGTTGAATAAAGTAATTATTTTTGTTTTGTTTTTGCGCACAAAAAGTATTCTCGTCTCTTCATAACATTAAGGTTGATCCACTGCAGTCACATGACTGTTTTAATGATGTCTTTAATACCTTTCTGGACCTTAAAAGTTGCAATGACGTTGCCACCTATGTGTGATTCAGACTCTCGGATTTCATTAAAAATATCTTAATTTGTGTTCTGAAGATGAACGAAGGTCTTACGGGTGTGGAACGACATGAGGGAGAGTAATTAATGACAGAAATTAAATTTTTAGGTGAACTAACCCTTTAATGACAATGAAAAAACAAATTTTCATAATGATTTTAAAATAATTAATCAATAAAGAGTTAAAGTTATCTTCTAAATGTCCAGCATAACTCAGCATTAAACATGCCTTTCGCTTTACTGAAAAACACATAAAAGAACAATTAATCCCCAAATATCTCCTACTGCCAAAATTAAAAAGATGGAAGACTAAGAAGAGTACAGAAAACTTTATAGTTGTACAGGTGTAAGGACTTTTGTGTTATTTCCTGTCTTGTGTCATGTTTTGTAGTCCTTTGTAGTTGTTCTTGATTGTTCCCATGTGTGTCTTGTTTGCCAATCACCCCTTGTCTTAAATACCCCAGTTTTTCTCATGTTCCTTGTCTAGCGTTTCTAATGTATGGTTGTATCGTGTGCGTCTGTTCACGTTCATGTGTCTGGGTTTATCTTGTTCCAGTTTCAGTAAATTTCTACTGTATTTGGATCCAACGCCTCTCGTCTGCAGCAGCCGCGTTACACTAGTAAGATCAAATAAGTTTTTTCTACAGTACAGGCCTTATGGGAATAAGGAGTAAATATGAAGTGTCAATCAGATGAATGACTGCAGTCTCTCTCTGTCGCCCGGGGTCGTGCTAATATACAGCCGAGCGGCACTGCCAACACTCAGAATGACACATATGACAACTGTCAGAGCCATCACAGCGAGGAGGACGAGACAGCTGAAGGCTCCAGTGTGTTTATATACTTCTCTGAACACGGATCAGTCCATCACGGCCACAAGGCATTAATGAAAGCGTCACACATCATTCAGAATTTACTACATTATTACGAAGAAAAACAATCAACTGTGTTTGTATAACGTCAAAAGAAGAGAAGATTCTCTCATACGTCACAGGCTGAGCCTCAAACTATGGAATAATTAGACTGAACAGTCAGTATGAACAGCGTGACGCGTCCTCTTCCTCATAAACTGCACAAAGTCAGATACAGACCGCGTTAAATACATGTTGGTGCTATTAAAACTTTAAAAATGTAATGATTACAAACTTGTTGGTGCTGATCACAAATTGTTTGTGCAGTGAATTACTGCCATAAATTCATGTCTAAAAAGGTATAACATTAAATTGATACAGCAAAACCTATCAATTTCTCTTGGCTTTCACATTGCACATGTACTTGGAAGTGCGCTCAGACCAAACATTTGGACAGCCCTAGCTGATGAGAATGTTTTTAACCCAGACTTAGATCTAACCCTAAACTGAAACCTGAATCTGATTGGTTCATAGAAATGTTGTTCCTGGACCAACAAGTATCCAGATCCAGGAACATGCCCTACTTGTGTGTGACTGCATGAGCGGGAGGCAGAATATGTGACCGCCGTGTGTCCCTGTGGCTGTTTAAGTTAACTGTGTCGCTGTTATGAAAGAATCTGGGTCACACCGGAGGAAATGTGTACAAGCCAGCGTGTGCGTGTTTACCAGCAAGAGCATGTTCTGGATCAGGAAACATCCCCTGTCTGACGCACTCAAGATGCCAAGAGTATCAAACGCAAGCTTATTACAAGCACTAACTCAGTTAGTGAGGTCAAATAACGAGGTGACCCCAGATCATGGCTTTCAGTTCATCTATATGTCAACACAGGAACGTCCAGCCGTTTTCAAGGGGTCTTTATGGATGGCTTAAAGATGTAATGGAAACACTTTAGAACAAGGTTCCATTTGTCAACATTAGTTAACACTATGAACGATACTTCTAAAGCATTTATTATTCTCAATTAATGTTAATCTCTACATTACTAATACATGATTAAAATCAAAAGTTGCATCTGTTACCATTATTTAATGGACCTCAGTTAACTAACTATGAACAGATGCATTTTTATGAACAAAGAATAATAAATACTGTAACAAATGTATTCCTGATTATTCATTATTAATGCATTAGCCAAGTTTTTCCTTGCATGTTTTTTCTTTAGTAGACTTTTTGATTTGAATGTTCTAGATCGTGATAAAGTTATCCATCAACTGGTGAGAACTTGTAGTGCTGAGATGTAAATTTGCTATGGTTTTGCTGATTCAGCAACATAATGAGAATCACAATGATTTTAACTTTCTTTTTTTTTTTAAAGAGACCATATTATGTCCTTTGATTTTATGCCCTTGATGTTGTTTTTGTGCTCTACTAGATTGAATGTTGATTATTTTCCTCATATTCTCCATTGTTCAGCTCCTCTCTTCCCAGTCTGTCAGTAACGCTCTGTTTAGTTCCTGTCTCTATGAAGCCCCTCCTTCTGAAAAGCACAATGTGCTCTGATTGGTCGGCTGCAGCAGTGTGTTGTGATTGGTGTTTGGGAAATGTCCCGCCCCTTACCATAACCGCCAGTTTCAACACACTACTAACTAACTCAAGCAGGCCCCGCCCCTTTATTCTGCGTATGAATTATTTAAATGAGGAATATTGTGAAGAAACTCAAGATGGAGTTCAGAAACACTGACACTGATATAGAGAAGAACTCCTGCTGGAGGGACTTGAGACCGTTTTCATGATCAAACAGCAACATTACACACTAAAGAAAGATGAACATAAAAGCATCATAGGTCCTTGTTAAATACTGATTTAAGTAAATTATCTAATTATACAATTATGCATTTGTGAGACGTGTAACTAGCAGAACTATGTAGGAAAATTCAGTCAAATATGCAGTTTAGTGTTATTGTGCAAAAATATCTGCCGAACAGAACGTGGCCAATCATGATTCCAGTGACGTGTAATAGGAAGAACAGCTACTCTTTGACACTCACAGTTTGTTGCCCTTCAGAGCCGCGTGGTGCAGCAGGTTAAACCCGCGGTTGTTCTGCTGGGTGAAATCGATATTGGGCACCACAGTCAGAATCTCAATGATGCTCCTGAAGTCTTTAGCAATGGCGTCATGTAAGGGTGTATCTCCATATGAATCCTGATAAAAGAACAGAAAAAGAAATCACTTAAATCACAATGTTAGTCAAACATTAAAGGGATACTTCACCCTAAAATAGTTAGGAGATATTCTTGAGAGATTGTTTTCACTAAAAAAACAACAAAAAAAACTAAATTTCTTTGCGCCATGACAAAACATACCAGCTCACTAAATTACCGGAATGCACAGATGATATAAAAAATTTGATGACTAGTAATTTCCTACTACTTAATTCTATTAAAAAAAGAGAGAGAGAGATTCTAATTATTTGACCAAAAACCTCTGCACGTAATAACCTAGAATACTGTCTAACACTTGATGGCTGCTCTGTTAAGTCTTCGTCGTCAGTTAGGAACCTGGCTGTGCTCTTTGATACCAATCTTTCATTTGAAAGCCACATTTCAAGCATCTGTAAAACTGCATTCTTCCATCTTAAAAATATATCTAAACTACAACATATGCTCTCAATGACAAATGTGGAACAGTTAGTTCATGCATTCATGACCTCGAGGCTAGATTACTGGGTGGTCGCCCTGCTCGCTTAATAAACAAACTCCAGCTCGTCCAAAAAGCAGCAGCTAGAGTTCTTACTAGAACCAGGAAGTATGACCATATTATCCCTGTTCTGTCAACACTGCATTGGCTCCCTATTAAACATTGTATAAATTTCAAAATCTTGCTAATTACTTACAAAGCACTAAATGGTTTAGCTCCCCAGTACCTGAGCAAGCTCTTAACGGATTAGTCCACTTTCAAATAAAATTTTCCTGATAAAAATGTCCTTTCTTTCTTCAGTTGAAAAGAAATTAAGGTTTTTGAAATTAAAACATTCCAGGATTAATCTCCTTATAGTGGACTTCAATGGCCTCCAAACGGATGAAGGTCAAAATTACAGTTTCAGTGCAGCTTCAAAGAGCTTTAAACGATACCAGACGAGGAATAAGGGTTTATCTAGAGAAACTATCACTCATTTAAAAAAAAAAAAAAAAAAAAAAAAAAAAAGGTAAATTTATATGCTTTATAAACACAAATGATCGCCTTGCAAGTGCTTCCGCTTTCCGTATTCTTCAAAACACTTATGCTGTATGTCCTACGCCTTCCCTATTCAACTTACGGAATGAACGCGGTGCCAGTTCCGTTTTTTTAAACTAATCATTTAATGCATTATAATCCTTCATGTCTATTGCAATCTCAAATTTCTGGCCAGTTGATAATACCTAAAATATCAAAATCAACTGCAGGTGGTAAATCCTTTTCCTATTCAACACCCAAATTCTTTAACAGTCTTCCTAGCCTTGTTCGGGAAGCAGACAGAGTTTAAATCTAGACTACAAAAAACATCTCTTTAACCTGGTCTACACATAACACATCACAGTTCTATAATTCACATCCATTAAAGGATTGTTAGGCAGCATAAATTAAGTCAACTGGAGCCAGGAACACTTCCTATAACACCCGATGTACTTGTTACATCGCAAGAAGAATGGCATTCTATGCTAATATTAATCTCTCTGTTTATCCCGAGGTTACCATAGTCAGCCGTATCCGGATCAGATGGTGCCTGCACCTAGACACGACCACAACATATCAGCAGAGATCCTGTCAACAAGACAATCCCCTCTGAAGGCCTCGTTGACACGACAGCCATCGGTACAGATCCTCAGCAAAGACCACAAGAACCAGACAAGTCCTCTGCACAGACACTACGACCAGCTTCGGCTCCATACTGACGTGATGAATACGATCTTCAAGCAAAAGGAACTGGATGAAATGTTTGAATGCTACCGATCCACAATCTGATTTCTGACTTGTGATGCAGCCTGAATCATAATCATACAGTGTTCATTCGTTGGTGGAGGACAACTGGCCCCTTGACTGAGCCTGGTTTCTCCCAAGGTTTTTTTTTTCCATTCTGTCAGCTGATGGAGTTTGGGTTCCTTGCCACTGTCGCCTATGGCTTGCTTAGTTGGGGACACTTAATATTCAACAATATTATTGATCCGACTGCACTGACACTATGGGATGATGACATCACTGTTTTCTGCAGAACTGCTTTATACATGAAATGAACTAATTTAATATTTGATGATACAACAGAACTGAATCAACACTGAACTGACTTCAGCTAAACAATGACACTATTTTCTTTTAAAGCTGCTGTACAGCCGAAATGAACTCTGTGTCACTGAATCATTTTCCTGTTATCACTGTTAAGCCACTTTGAAACTATCTGTATTGTATAAAGCGCTGGAGACTTGACCTGACTTAAAATCATCATTTATTCTCTCATCATTTACTCACCCTCATGTCGTCACAGATGTATATGATGTTCTGGTCCTACTTTTTATTAAGTGTCTTTAACTACTATGTATCAAATGGTTAATTTAAATGATAATACAATGCACTTACTGTGTTCATACGCTTTAACATTGTACTTATATTTAATATGATATAAAAAAAACCTGCATGTAATTAATTTCTGTAATTACATCTATAAATATAGCTGCAAGCAGCAATCATCGGGCCCAAGCCCCTGCACCACCACCCTCGTGGCCTTAGGAAAACTGTGCATGACAGGCAATATGCATTTAAAGCGGGTAAATATATAATGTCATAGGACGTCGTAGGTCAATTTCAAATGAGCGTGAAGTTATTTTCATTTCAAACTTTTGTAAGTCCAAAAGTATTTATCTTAAGTTTGCTTTATATTTTTATTAACTTAATTATTAAACTAATTATATAAAACTATATTGTCATAGTCTTAAAAATGAACCTGTAATTTGTTATTCAAACGGATAGAAAAAGATGAGGCCTGAGAGATTTCGTATCCTTTAATGCAGACAAAAGTTAGAGACTTTACCTGTTAGTTGAGCCAGAAGATTCAACATCAATTTACGACAAAAAAAAAAAAAAAAATTCTATACTGTGACAGATAGTCTTGTCACGGAATATAGACTCGGGGTGAATGAGATGATGGCAAATGTAGTAAATAACAATGACCAGAGTGGATGAGGAATGTAACAATCCAAAGTAGCACCACACACACCTTGATGATGGCTGAAGATGATGATATTAGTGTATTTTATCTTTGTAGGAGAGGAATAGATGATAATGGAGTAGAGGGAAATCCAGGGAAGCAGGAACACAGATGAATGAGTACAGGTGGTGCAGGTAGTTCAGGGGCCCATGGCGGTGCAGATAGCTCAGGGAGCCAATGGTGATACAGGTAGCTCAGGGGCCCATGGCGGTGCAGGTAGTTCAGGGCACCATGGCGGTGCAGGTAGTTCAGGGCACCATGGCGGTGCAGGTAGTTCAGGGCACCATGGCGGTGCAGGTAGCTCAGGGGCCCATGGCGGTGCAGGTAGCTCAGGGAGCCAATGGCGGTACAGGGAGGACCCTCTTGGTCATATCTAAGAAAACAGGGAACTCAGGAACGACCTCCGTGGTCGCATCTTGACAGACATAAGACTGGGGTATGACTGCCATTGTTGCATCAGGGAGAGCTGGCGGCTCGGGGACGGCCTCCATGGCCGTGATTGGGAGAACAAGTTGCTCTTGGGTGGCCTCCATGGCCGTGGACAGGTAGCACTTTTCTTGGGGAAAACTAGGGAGGTGTTTACTGCCCAAATACACCCCAGAGTGCCATAACAGGCAGTGCTGTGACTTCTAGGCTTGACTTTAGGGTTAGAGCAGGTATTGGGCTGAGTTCTGGGACAAGAGCTGGCATATGACTCTGGTCAGGGGCTGGAGCCTCCTCCTGACTGTATTCGGGGAAAAGAATAGGCTCCTTGTAGAGTTCAGGGAATTGGGTGGGCTCTTGGCTGAGTCCGGTGTACTGAGCAGACTCTAGGCTGAACTCTGAAGCATGAGAAGGCTTTTGAGCTGACTCATTGGTTAGGGTAGACCCAGGAGCGGACTCGTGGTCTGGAATTAAATCTTGGACTGACTCATAGACTGGACTGATTTCTAGAGTGAACTCACAGTAAGGAGAGGGCTTTGGAGCAGAATGGAATGGAGCGGACTCGTGACTGAAGTGGGCTTGAGACTGACCCTGGGGCTGGAATGGGCTTGATGGCTGATGCTGACGCTGAATGTAGGGACCAGAGAGGAGAACATTTTTCAAAGCTATCTGGATGGACATGAAGGGAGGATCCACAACTTTTGGCATCAGGTCAGCACTGTTGGATACCACCTCCCATGCTCTAGTTATGGGAACCCTGAGGTTGACCTCGGGACATAAAGGGACTTTAGGCGATAAGGACACACCAACTGTATAGGGAGAGCCATTCTGGTTAAAAGTTGGGATTCAACTTTCGGAGTTTAGTCTGGTCTTCTGTCAAAGAACATAGACTCAGGAGAACGGTGAGTACAATGATGAGAAAGTTTATTAACAAACAGGGTGAATGAGATGATGGCAAATGTCGTAAATATCAATGACTGGAGTGGATGAGGAATGTAACAGTCCAAACAGGTAAGTAGCACCACATACACCTTGATGATTGCTGAAGATGATATTAATGTCTCTTATCTTTGTAGGAGCAGAACAGACGATAATAGAGGAGACTGGAATTCAGAGAAGCAGGAACACAGATGAATGGAGTATAGGAAGACGATACAGGTAAGTAGATGCAGGTAAGTAGCGATTAGCACTACAGGCAGTCCAAAACATAAACAAAGAAACAGTCCAAGATCGTAAGGACGAGACCAGCTAAGGCCTCTGTGTCTGGTGCTGGCTTTTATGGAGAGTTGATGAGGATGATGGCAGAAGGGTGTGCAGGTGATGACCAGGGAGGATTATGGGAAATGGAGTGTGTAGAGGAAACAGGCATGGTGACTGGTGAATGGCGATCCTGACAAGTCTTTGATAATGTCTAAATATATATCTAAATGTAATACCTAATTATGTCTGCCTTCTAGTGGTTATACTATGTATGACATTTGATTTGATTAGTTCATTCTTTTAACCAAATAGCACTATTCTGCCTATTTTTAACTTGTACATACTGCATTAATTGAAAAATAGAATAAAATGTGTTCCTTTTTCCTAACATTTGTTTCATTTTCTATTGTTTAGACAATATGAGACTCTTCCTGTTTCCCTTTTCTGTCATTAATTTAATCTCATCATGGCAACACAGTTCAAAATATCCAATATCTGTTTGCATGAGCCTCCCACCTCCCCGCCTGTTTCCAAGTCTTTGCCCATGTCTACTGGCTGACAACTCTGATGTGTGTGCTGAGTTTCATGCAATTTGAAGCATGTTAAGAGTATCAAAATGACCAAACAAGGATATTAAATTTTGATCCATTTTTGCTTTTTGCCATGGCAACAGTATTTAAGAAATCAAGAATCCTTTCACAGGTGTACATCTGCCGTGTCTTGACATTATTCTGACAAAGTTTGAAGCAAATTGGGAAAAATAAGAGGGCAAATTCAAAGCATTTTGAAAGTGACACACTTTCTGATGCCAGTTGGTGGCACTATAACTTTGACAATAGTCACATCCATGTGAACTGTCACTTTTGATCAATTAAATGCATCCTTGATGAATAAAAGTAATAATTTCTTTCAAAAAAAAAAAAAAAAAAAAAACTGACCCAGAATCAATCAACAGACTATGATTTCAGATTGAATGATTCTGCTCAACTGGCCTATAGGCTATAATTGATACTGAAGAAGTTCAAAATGAACATTTAATTAATAAAAATATTAAATAATAATTGTAATTAAAAAAAAAAACACCAGAAACAACATGCCACTGGAGGCCTTTTGCCCCAATTCTTCACATAAACATAAAAACAATAAATCTAAAGGAGTTACTGTGTTCACAAATCCCCCATTAACAAACATATTATATTATATCCAACTAATATTTTAATATCCAATAAAATAAAAACACTGCACACTATTATCCAATTACAAAAATTGGAGCAATTAAACTCAAAATAGATTACTAATCCACATCTTTAACCGCACTGATATGTTTATGTGAAGAGTAATGTCTGACCTGCAGGTTGACGTCTGCCGAGTGCTCCGTCAGCACTCTCACCACATCCGTGAAGCCCTTATTGACAGCGATGTGCAGTGCCGTACACATGGAGTTATTCAGCAGGTTCACACTGGCTCCTTTACTGAGCAGCAAACGCGCAATCTCTGCCTGATTCCTGCATACACGGCAAACAAGAGCACATGTCAGAGACACACACAGCTGAGTTAGAGGAACACACTGCATGAGATAAACCAGACCAAGCATAAAATACAATACCCCAAAAAAAACTGCATTTGCTACTGTGCTCTGGTGACGAGCCACAACACATGCTATAGTCATCACAATAATCACTGATAATGATAACGCATCATATAGAGCTGCAGCTCAGAGTGCAGATCAAGCGCTGATTTAACACAGTAGCAAAAATTTAATTTTCATGCTCTCAAAACTGAACAAAAATAACCAGTGACCAAAAATTAAGCTCAGAGCACACTGTGGTTAAGTTTATACACACTGCTTATATTTTCATACAGCTTGTGTAGTTTTGTTCAAGGTTTTTAAGGATTAAACACACTTTTAAGGAGGCTTTTAGACAGGAACCTGAAGGTCAAGTTCACACTTCAGAGCATCAACTTTATATCATCTGAGGGGCTAGTGATTTAACTACAGCTACAAATAATAAGAATAATATGTACCAGCCATATGATCATGATCACTTTGTCAACCACTGGACCCTAAAGACACTGAACCACTGAGAATAAAAGTGCCTTAACGTACTTTAAAAGTTAAAAAATGTCATGTAAATGCTTCAGTCTGCTTCAAACTAATAGACTACATTGCCATGTGCATCTAATACATGGTAATACACATAGGAACTTTTTTTTATAATTGTCAGTAATAACCAACAGTGGAGTGCAGGAATACGCATTGGCGCTCACCCGAACGCTGTGTAGTGTAGAGCGGCGTCTCCATCCTCATCTTTAGTTTCAATGCTGCTGTTGGCCTGAAGCAGAACCTTGACCACCTCCACGTGCCCCTGATGGGCGGCAACCTGCAGAGCGGTCTTACCCTGGTTCTTTATATCCACCTGAACACAGACACACACAGGCATCATTTAAACACACTTCTGCAAAGACTTGACCCATCGACCTACCAATCTGAATCAACCTTTATATATTTGAAAAAGCATTTTATTCTTTGATGAATATTAAAAGAACAGCATTTATTTGAAATGGAAATCTTTTATAACATTATAAATGTCTTTACTGTCACTTTTGATAGATTTCATGCATCCTTGCAGAATAAAATTATATTTTTTGTAATCCTTCTTACACTACCATTCAAATGGTGTCCAAAAATAAAAGTTTCTTGTGCAACAAATCATCATATCAGAATGATTTCTAAAGGATCATGTGACACTGAAGACTGGAGTAATGATGCTGAAAATTCAGCTTTGATCACAGGAATAAATTATATTTTACAATATTTTCACATGTTTTAAATTGTAATTATATTTCACAATTTTTAATGTATTTTTGATCAAATAAACATGTGTGATTATTTATGTTTTGTTCATGTCACTTACAGTGCAAGTCAAACACATTATCTTTGTAACTTGGAATCATTGAAATTTACTTGAAAATGCTGTAAAAATTAATATAATATAATATAATATAATATAATATAATATAATATAATATAATATAATATAATATAATATAATATATACTTTTAATATATCATATTATAAGGACACATTTCCCGTAAACACACATAAACAGCTGAGTCCGTCTCTAGAGGGCTGAGCGTTTATAAAGGGAAAGGCTATAACCCTTTGGACAGACAGAGCCAGAAATAACTTGAAACGACCAGAGATTCTCTCCCATCGGAAAACAAAATCCAGTTTCTTTCGACTAAATTCTTTCAGGCTGTGAAGTACTGACCTTGTCAGGGTATTTTTGCACCAGTTCGCGCACTTTAGCAGCACTCCCATGCGCTGCCTCGATAACCAGCCGTCCTGGATGATCCTGCTCTGTCGACTGAGACAGCAACTTCTCCAGGACTGAAATGACCGTACCTGAATGACAGAGAGGGAAAGAATTAAACTCTGCATTCAGAAAGGATTCGACGAGCCCAAGTGTCACTGTCCCACAGTTCAAAACCAGTCAGAATGAGTCAAAATGTCACCATGCATCAAGACACAAACAATCCAGAACTGGCACAGCATGTGAAGGAGAGAAAAACAGAGAGAGAGAGAGAGAGACACGAAAAACACACGGTGCTGAAACGAGAAAAACAAGCATTGGTTTCATGCAGGAAAGTGTGGACGAGAACAGATGACGTGGTTAGGGAAAAAAAACACGAAAGGAAAAAAAAGAATCGTATGGCATGATGCAATTATATGAAGAGAGTAAGGAGCTCCACTTCCTGTGAATTCTTACTTCCTGATTCGCTGGAGTTCTCAGCCGTCATCAGATTGGCGTCAACCTCACCAGGTTGGGCGGAGAGACACGCGGGGTTAAAGGTCCACGTCTGACCTCCAAACGCCACACGCAGGTCCCCGTCTGCATACACTTTCAAAACCTTCCCAACCTGACCCAACGCCTGAGAATAAACACACACAAATGAAGAGTCATCGAAACGCTGACAAATGGAGGTTTAGACAACAGTGTCTTTACAAAACCTCTCAGGTAGGTCGTTCAGGGTGTCGTGGAGGGGTGAGGTGTCTAAGTCGCAATATCTATCTACTGGGGTGCCTCAGGGCTCGGTGCTTGGACCACTTCTCTTCTCCATCTACATGTCATCACTATGAAATCATTCAGAAAGATGACACAGAGCTCTACCTCTCATTTCAGCCAGATGATCTGATGGTAGATGCTCATATCTCAGTCTGCCTGACAGACATTTCTTGCTGGATGAAGGACCCTCACCTTCAACTCAACTGCTTGTGGTCTCAGCCAACCCAACACTTCATCACAACTTTTCCATTCAGCTAGGTTCATCAACCATAACTCCATCCAGGACAGCCAGAAACCTTGGAGTTGTAATGGATGATCAGTTGAGCTTTACAGACCACATTGCTAGAACTGCCTGGTCCTGAAGATTTGCCTGATACAACATTAGGGAGATCAGTCCCTTCATATCAGAGCATGCTACACAACTCCTTGACCGAAATCTTCTTCTATCCAGGCTAGACTATTTTAATGCTGTCTTGGCAGGCCTTCCAGCATGCACTGTCAAGCCTCTGCGTCTGATCCAGAATGCAGCAGCAAGAGTGGTCTTTAACAAGCCAAAGGGTGGCTCATGCACTGGTTGCCAATAGTGCCAATGTTGCCGCTGGCATCAAATTCAAGGCTCTGATGTTTGCCTACAGAACCACCACTGGCTCTGCACCACTATACCTAAACTCTACTTCAGACTTATGTGTCCTCCAGAAGTTTGCATTATGCAAGTGAAGGGCACCTTGTGGTGCCATCCCAAAGAGGCACAGAATCACCTTCACGGACCTTTGCCTGGACTGTTCCCTGCTGGTGGAATGACCTGTCTAACTCATCCCGAGTTGCCGAGTCTTTAGCCATCTTTTTCGTCAACACTGGACCCATCAATACTAACACTTACTATTCTATTCTGTATATGAAGAGTTGCATTGCAAAAACCATCAACAAAAGCCTCAATCGCACACCGTCAATCAGCTTGAAATCATATGATTCAATTCACATCTTCCGATTGATACTTCTGTGAACTTAAAGGCTTTTGCTGAGGGAAGTGGCGTTTAGCGGCTTCCGCCAACGAACTGTATTTCTGAATGGGCTGATGATGGGATTTAGTGGATTGAAAGCGAAAATATTTGATGAACGTATAACTATGTGCGGAGAGCATTCGCTCAATTTCATTATCTCATTTAGCGGCTTTTGCATCTGAACTCTTCATATCCATTTGTTTTTTATTTTAAAAGAAAAATGTGTACTGTGTTACGTGTACTGTACTAGACTAACTAGGCCTAGTCACAGCACCTGCATGCATATTGTTGCACTATTTTGTTAGTTTGATTGCTTCTATTGTCCTCATTTGTAAGTCGCTTTGGATAAAAGCATCTGCTAAATGATTAAATGTAAATGTAAATCAAAACCATTCTCAATACCAACTACTACAGAGCCTCACACATGACATGCAGGGAAAATATACATCTATCAATCGCATGGCCACGAATTATGACTTCATCATAATTATTTCTTTCTTTCTTTCCTTCTATCTTTATATATATATATATATATATATATATATATATATATATATATATATATATATATATGGGGGAGGGGCTCTGTAAATTTCAACAAGTCTCCAAAAATGTTGAACTACTTGAAATAATGAATTTATGTATATGTTTTAATTATAAAAGTACTATTTAAAATAGTTAAATATAAATAACAAATTAAAACAATGGTATACAAGCCCAATCTTTTTAGCGAATCAGAAACATAGAGTAGTCCGATTCCCAACCAGATGAATAATTGGATCTTGTTAGTGAATCAAACACAGCTTTACAACCTAAGGGGACAACATTTTTGTTGTGTTAATATATTGCATTTATTATCTCTTTTAAAAGATCATTAAATAGTCTATAAACACACCCTTTAACAGAAGTATGCATTTTTAATTTTCAAAAACATTTTAATTTATTGTAGTAAGGAATCTTTTTTCCACCACTGAAAAAAAAAAAAAGTTACAAAGGTAACTCTAATTTTAATTTTTTTTTCTTGTACATCCGAGGTTCATATCTTAGAATTGTGTGCGGAAAAAGTCAGAATTGCAATATATAAAGTTATATTAAATACTGCCTTTTGCAATTATTTTTTTACTCCATGGTGGAAACCAGCTTCCATAATTCTCTCATAATTTGGCAATGGATTTGCATTTTACATTTGCATTTTCTTTTGATAAAACTGTTGGTCTTCAAGTTTCTTATTTAAAACCGTGAGGCACAAAAACATTGCTATGGTCGTTGCTTCTTTACTTTAAAAGTTAGTGAATGAGGAACCTACAGGAGCCATGCTGTCTGTCCACTCGCCATGGCCAACCTGAAGTCTCTTCACACTGTCAATGTCATCCAGAACCTTCACCAGCTCGCCCACTGCAAATGTATTGACCTGCACAGAGACGAGACTCTGTTATAGCAACACACACTTCCTGAAATACCAATTAGTCAAAGTCATCTGAGGCTTTAGCTAATCACCACAATCTGGCACATTCATCCGCCATAAGCAGAGAAACAGGCACAGCTATCTATTTTTGGCTTGCTTCTTGGACAATCAAAGCAGGCTTTGTGATAAGGACAGTCGGCGTATGAGCTTGAGCGTAACTAAATATATTCAGCACACAGCAAAAATAGACTGATGTCCAGTCGGCCTGGAACAAACACTTCACAGGTAAGGACAACAGACTTGGCTTTTTCTCTGAATACTTCTGGCTATTTCTGGGATCTTCTTGCCTTGGTCAGAGCTCCAGGGTGGAACGTCCAGCGGATGTTGTTACTATACTGGACTCGCACGTCTCCGCGGTCTGTTATTCTGTGCACAGTCCCGATTCTGGAGATGTACTGCCAACACAAACACAACAGATATACATAATTTTAAAAACACTTTAGAAAACAAGATGCATGCTCTTAAAATTAAATTTGCATTGATCTTTTGACATATAAGAGGTCTTTGCATCATTAAAACATCCTGCAAGTTACATACCTTAAAACGTCCTCCTTATTATAAACAAAACATTTATTTAATCAAGCTGCAAAAAAACGACCGGATAATTGGTGACATGTGATGTCACACAGGCAAATACATTTGCATATGCCTGCCTCCAGAACAAGATATCAACCAATAGTTATACATAATCACATCATAGGCCCCGCCCACTGACGCTCAGTCTATTATCGGCTGACATTTACCTACACTGGATGTGTGCGTCGTGTCAGGAGCAAATAGAAGCATTATAAATACGGACGCTGTTTAAAATTCAGGAACAAATGAGAAAGAAAGTAATTGAGATCTATCAGTCTGGAAAAGGTTATAAAGCCATTTCTAAAGCTTTGGGACTCCAGCGAACCACAGTGAGAGCCATTATCCACAAATGGTGAAAACATGGAACAGTGCTGAACCTTCCCAGGAGAGGCCGGCTGACCAAAATTACCCCAAGAGCGCAGCGACGACTCATCCAAGAGGTCACAAAAGGCCCCACAACAGCAAAGAACTGCAGGCCTCACTTGCCTCAGGTAAGGTCAGTGTTCATGACTCCACCATAAGAAAGAGACGGGGCAAAAATGGCCTGCATGGCAGAGCTCCAAGACGAAAACTGCTGCTGAGCAAAAAGAACAAATGCTTATCTCAGTTTTGCCAGAAAACATCTTGATGATCCGCAAAACTTTTGGGAAGATACTCTGTGGACTGACGAGACAAAAGTTGAACTTTTTGGAAGGTGTGTGTCCCATTTAGTCTGGCGTAAAAGTAACACAGCATTTCAGAAAAAGAACATCATACTAACAATAAAATATGGTGGTGGTAGTGTGATGGTATGGGGCTGTTTTGCTGCTTCAGGACCTGGAAGATTTGCTGTGATAAATTAAAACATGAATTCTGCTGTCTACCAAAAAATCCTGAAGGACAATGTCCGGCCATCTGTTCGTGACCTCAAGCTGAAGCGAACTTGGGTTCTGCAGCAGGACAATGATCCAAAACACACCAGCAAGTCCACCTCTGAATGGCTGAACAAAATGAAGACTTTGGAGTGGCCTAGTCAAAGTCCTGACCTCAATCCTATTGAGATGCTGTGGCATGACCTTAAAAAGGCGGTTCATGCTCGAAAACCCTCCAATGTGGCTGAATTACAACAATTCTGCAAAGATGAGTGGGCCAAAATTCCTCCACAGCGCTGTAACAGACTCACTGCAGGATATCGCAAACGCTTGATTGCAGTTGTTGCTGCTAAGGGTGGCCCAACCAGTTATTAGGTTTAGGGGGCAAGCACTTTTCACACAGGGCCATGTGGGTTTGGATTTTGTTTTCCCTTCATAATAAAAACCTTCATTTAAAAACTGCATGTTGTGTTTACTTGTGTTATCTTTGATTCATATTTAAATTTGTTTGATGAGCTGAAACATTAAAGTGTGACAATTGTTTCATGCAAAAAAATAAAAAAAAAATCAGGAAGGGGGCAAACACTTATTCACACCACTGTATATGGATAATGATTTCAAAACACTAACATGTGTGCAATAGTGAGTAGGTGTAGATACTGTTTCCTTTCAATATCGGTCTCTCGACGTCACGTCAGATGCTGACGCATTGGGAAACTGATTGAATCGTGCTATTGCACTGCAATAGCCAATGGCGTTCAAGCGCGTGAATGTAAGGGGGCACCGCCCCTCTATATAAGTCAACGCTTGGTGCCATTTTGTCAGAATCTTTCTTCTTCATTCTGCATGTTAGAAGCCTTTTTCGCCGTAGATTCATGGCCGAACAAGTGGATTTATTCGGAAAAGAAATATCCTCTTCGAGCGTTCCGGTGAGATCAAAATAATTAAAATGTCAATCAAGCCTTGCAACGTCTGCGCGGGACCCATTGAGCTCCCAGATGGACATGATTCGTGCGTCCCTTGCCTGGGCCGTGCCCACGCGGAGGCCGCCATCGTCGAGAATTAACGTTTTCTGCATATATATTTGTTTGGGTTTGTTTTTTGTGTAAAAAACTTTATTAACATTATAAGTGAACCTCAATGAACATTAAAATAAAAAAATCCATGTCATGGCCCCTTTAATCTTCATTTCACTGGGTGAATCTCACTAAAACTCTCTAGAAATGTCCAAAAATGACTTTAAAATCAAAACAAAAATATCAGAAATTCTATTCTGCTTAAATACAATGATATCTATTTTTAGGACCATTAACAGAAAATAAAGTCATTTCAAATTTGGAGAAAGTTATTATTAACTGTAAAAAACTAAATTATTATTTTAAAATTTCTTCAAAATAAAGTGCACTGAGGAATCATGTACAACAAGTTCAGGAACATTTTAGCAAAGTAAGTATGTACATGTGATCTTCACCTCTGCCATTTTGGGATTCCAGCCTCCGTGACCCTCCTGCATCTGTCGGAGTATGTCCACCTCCAGCAGACACTTGACCTTATCACCCTGCTGAAACGAGTGAGTGTCTGCGCTCTCCTGCCTCTGCAGCTCCGCGTGCTCGCCTAAACACACACACACACACACACACACACACACACACACACACATCAGAAAAAACACTACTAAACACCAGTCAAAGACGGGTCACTGCTATGGAACTGCATTTCGCAGCTCAGTCGCTTTCTAAACACTCTTGCTCATCTAGTAACAGGTCACATATATCATATATACATATATCGTGGCCACAAATGAACAATTTGTTCCCATGACTTACTAATACATAAATCGTGTGCACAAAACAACAATCCGTTCCCTCGATTTACTATATCGTGGCCACAATCTAAACATTTCTTCCCTTGTTTTAGTTACATTAAAACACATTAGTTAAACGTGGCCACAATCCACTAAAACAAGGGAACTAATTAATAAATCGTGGGAACAAATTCAAATAAATATTTCTGTCTGCATGTCACGTACGTACAATATAACATGACGAAATTGAGGTAAAAATCAACATGGCCTCCTCTCTCTCTCACATACGGAACATAAGATAACTCATAACATTTTATTGAATCAGATCTGAAATGGTTCACTGATTCATCTGAGTGTGTGGCATTTTACATTTACTAATTTAGATCTTCGTCGTATTTGTGTAAGTAAGTAAATAACTAAATAAATGTTACCTAGTTTGGGCAGGTGCTCCTTGTAGTAGAATCCTCCCTGTACATCAGACACGTATTTGAGATCCACCTTGCCCTTGTGACCCATTCTGTAGACATTTGTGGTTCCATTGGACCAGGTGACACTCGCCACACTTCGACCCGATTCCTGATCCCAACCACGAATATCCACCACCTTCCCAACCTTCCCTTCGCCTCCTGCTCACACACACACACACACACACATTGACAGAAGCAGGACAGGGCAGGAGTCTCAGACCAGCATCAGCAGCGCAGGAGGATGTGAACATGAGAGACGGGAGGAAATGAGTGAGAACACGTTTGAAAATCAGCATGCATGTGCATCGTGTCTGAATGAAGTGAGAAATGTCAGAAAATGCATCTGAAAGGAAGTAAATATCTGAGATATTGTGGTTTATTATGCTAAATTTTGAGATATCTAGTCATATTCCTGAGTCGATCTACAGTAGTTACGGCATTTATATGGAAGCTTGTTTCCGCAAATGGATTAAAGAAAAGGTAGTTTTAACTTAACAGAATTGTAAGATATAAAACTGCAATTGCTTTTTTATTTTTATTTTATTCCATTTGCAGAAACAAGCTTTCATACATTTAGTAGCTCTGCAGAGACTGAAGTGACGTATAGCTTTGAGTTTTGGTGAATGTTTTTCATGCAAAAAACATAAAAACTCTAAGGCTGAACTCAAGGGCTCGATCTCTCGATTTTATTCAATACATTTGGATCCTCCCAAGAATCCATCTTTCAGTCAGTGCTGTTTTCAGCTGATGCATGAACAAAACTTCTCCATATTTGTACAATATTTGTAGCGCCTCCCATCCAATAATGTTTGAGCTTTAATACTTTTGATATGAAACAAAGTCTCCGCTTTCAATAACTGTGTTTTTGTGTCTCTTTAATTTTGTGGTGACAGATCACTGTAGTTGAACCGATCATCTCTTCCTCTTTACTACATGTTACAGCACCAAATAAACATGAATGAACATCAGAAGATACAGAACAACTTACTGAAATGAATCATGTCTCATGTGATCCATCAATCAGTGTTTCAACCGTGGAAAGATGTCAATAAAACAGCTGGAGAACAATGTCACGTAATGTCACATTTACCTCAGAAAAGACCTTTATTGACCATAAACTCAATAATTAGCTAGAAAAATAAGCATTTTGATTAATATATGCACTACATTCAATATTTTTACTGAACCTGTTAGTGATTCTGCATAGAGATTGCATGCTAGCTGTGACATCATTATAAATAAAAAGGGAACAAAAACGTTCATGTCGTTTACATTATATGCACTTTTGCGCCGATTGCCAACAAAACACAGACATCTGACGCAGCTTTACTCAACGCCCGCGATCTGCAAATCCAGCACCGAACTGGGACTTGTTTACAAAGTATTCATCACCGAAATCCCGGGAACAAACAAAGATACGTGCATACGTGCCTCGGAAAAACAAACTTTATCCACTCTTCCCTTAAAGCGGGGTTCTTTGGGAAGCTCCTTTGGTGACAGGAGCTGCATCTCATTTTGGAGGCTGCGTCCTCCAGAGGTCACATCTGAAGGTTGCATTTTTGTCTTATTTAAGAAAAGTAACTGTCATAAAATTGACTGATATTCATTGTGAGGTGTAAAATACTGCCATTTCTTTCTTACGTTTCAATCTAACAGTTATTTTTCTTAAATGAGACCGATGATGTATGCAGCCTTCAAAGGGTGCAGCCCCTGAATTGGGACACAGCCATTGTTGAAAAATCTCTCGGCTTCCGTATCCCGAACGAAACGCGTTGATGGGCGTACTCTTGCTCTGGGTGATGCGTGTGTGCACGCTTTTCAGGAAGTAGTGCCTATACAAGGAATTACGCCCTTTTATGACATCATAAAGGCCATACTCGGAAAAAACTCGGCGAAATGTGTCCACAACCGGAAGTAGTATATTTGGAACAGAAATACTCTGTCATACGCCCAACTCGTGTTTCGAAACTTTGGCCATGTTTAGCATGAGAATGCAAACAGTGTAAATAAGTCAGAATACATGACATAGCATTAGACCCTTCCTTTAATTTATGTTTGAATAATTCTGTCTTTTAAACAAATTATTAATGCATCATTTAAATGTTTCACCAACAAATTTGAATAGAAACAATTCTGTTATTAAAAAGTTTAAATAAAATCTGCCTTATGTGCAATTTAGATTTTTGTAAAACTTTTATTTGATTATTAATCAATAAATTTGATTAATTAATTGACTATTAAATACACTTTTTTTCTTGGGTGTCTACACTGCCCTCCAAAAGTTTGGAAACACCCCCAGCAAAGTGTGGTTTTGGACAATATCAACATAAATCCTTATCATTTTTTGGTGCAAATACATTACAGTAACTTGACATTATCATTGAAGACCAGCAATAATCATTTCTTTTTCATTACATAATAATGGCAATATATACATGTCAAAGTCAGACACGCCCCTTTGCCAGCTGTGATGCTGGTTAAACTTGGCCCAGGTTTGTAAAAGTTTTTTGGGTCAGCACACCTTAATAGCTTCAACAATTGATTGCCAATTAAGTTTAGAATACAATGAACCAATCAGAACCCAGTTTAGGTCAGATAGCTGCTAATGCTGGATATTTTGATGAATCAAATGTATAAACTGTTTATGTAATAAAATATGTTTTTGTAGTTTGTGTTGTCCCTTATCAGTGCAAAATTATCACAAATTAAAAAGAATTCATGCCAATATTGTCCAAAACCCCACTTTTCTAGAGTGTTTCCAAACTTTTGGAGGGCAGTGTATGTAAAATTAATCATTTAAATATAAATTTAAATATTTAAATATTTAAATATTACTTATATTAATAGAAATTATACAAAAACATATTTTAAAATAGGTAGAATGTTGATTTCGGTGCATGTCAAGTGTGAAGAGAGCCAGAGCTGATGTGTGTGTAACTGCAGCGATGCTGTTATGACAATTCATATCAATACTTAACCTGAACAAAGGCAATATTTCACTTTTCATAATGAAAGGATACTTAAACAACAAGAATACAAAAAAAAACACACTCGAAAAGCTATGCCAAATACAAGTGAACAGGTCAATCTCACAAAACATGTCAAGATTTACCCCAAAATCATAAGAGGAAATACATCATATTTTGCACAAATAAATCGTATGTTGTGTTTCAATTTTTCCCCATTTAAAAAGCCTTTCTCAATACAACAATCACAATGTGTATTTTATTTATTTGTTTATTTGTAAAAGTAGGCCATCACAAATATTAATGGTCTTAAATCATAAGAATAAGCTTTAAAACTATTTCTTCTTTCTTTCTCTGTTGATTTTGGGGTTAAATATGACCTGGAGCGTTGTCAGATTCATCCACACTTCTGCTACAGCATCTAATAATAACCATCACCAACTAACACATGTGGTCGACAACAACTAACCAACACTACAAACACAGCGATGACACGTGAAACATGTGGTCAGATCACACACAACACAGAATGAAGAACCACACCACAGAGATCCTCACTGTCTCGCAGATCAATCGATGAACAGCACAGACATTTTGACTCATTCATCATTGCAGTGAAAACACAGTTCATGAGAACATATGCAAGAGGAAGCAGCACAACAGATGAAAACAACATGACATGAGCTCAAACATGCTGTCTCGTATGTTATCAATGAAAACAGCAGTAAAGCGACTTTCCTTTCTGAAACCAAAGACCCTGATTCATTTATTCAGGGGTAGGCCTGTCACAGTTATTGATTCATCATGGTTATTTGATCTAATCACAATTATTTGAAACACATTTTGCCAGACCTCAGGCTTCTGCTGCGTCCGAATATGCCTACGTACATACTATATAGTAGCGACGCAATTGATGCTGTAGGTCACATGACAATAGCTATGTTTACATCCACCTATTTTTATGTGCATTTTGGGATATTGCTTAAAAAAACACTGGATGAAACACCAAGATGTGCATAAATTCTAGAAATGCCCATGTGAGCTCAATTGAAGCACATACATTTTTTATCCAATAAGACGACGTATGCATAAACTATGATGGAAACACATTCACCAAATACATATCTTGATGCACAACAAAACTTCAGGTGACTTTGCCTCAGCAGAGGCTGTGATTGGATAACTGCACTAACCAGTGGACCAATCACATCGCAGCATCTCAAATGTTTGTTTGGTGGTTCTGAAACGCCTAAATCAAAGTGTCATCAGAATGATTTGGTTTAATTCCCTCCAGATGACTGTGTTCCCAAACACCAGCTTCCGAACGCAAGAGCCACAGATAATTTGAGCCAATTTCTCAGGAAGTGATGATTTTGTTCTCTTGAACACATGGGATGGAAAAGCTGCTTTATTTGCAAATGTTTCATGCGATATTCTAATTGTGCAGACAAAGTTAAATTTGGATGTAAACACAGCTAATGACAACATGCCGAATGTGGAACGTCTGAATTTCATTCACGATACACACATTCATACTCAACAGAACGTACGGTCGCAAAGTCAGTTTCAAACCAAATGTAGTACCTACTATACAGTATGCAGCTTCAGAGGAAGCAGTGAACTCTTCTGAAGTTCTGGTTATGTGTTTCTAAAAGCTCCACAGACGCCACATTTATTGAACCCAGAACATTCCCTTAAGCCTTTGAGATGACGCTGATCGAGTTCATAAATGTAAATGAATGAAATGAACATGGTCCATGATCAGAGGCGTTAGCGAGAGCGTCTCACCGTCTTGGTTGCCCCAGTCCCAGTCGGGTCCCCGGACCACCTTCACACCCTGGAAGATTCCCTTCAGGATGATTCTGGACAGGTTCTGCCTCGGCGTCAAGCTCACTCTGAGTTTGAGAGAAGAAAGAAACTTCAAGATCTGATCTTTAGCATCTACTTAAGCTCATTTTTCACAACGACTATAGATATTTTGAAGAATGTGTTAAACCGAACAGTTGATGGTCCCCAGTGACTTCCATAGTATTTTTTTACATCATTTTTTTAAATATATTTTTTGCATTCAAATTCATACAGGTTTACACCCTTCCGTTTACATGAAATTTTCATTTTTCTGACTTTTTCTGCCATTATTAACACATGCACAGCACAAATGTTAACCTCACATACAGTGTTTTAATCTACTTGCATCAACTGCAAAAAAACATTTTTATTGACATTTCAGATGTCTTCATTTAGCTGCTCTCAACCATCAATATACTGCATTATATTCATGTTGCACAGCGTTGTCAACATGAACTCAGTTTCTTCAGCAGCCCAAAACCGTGATGAATTCTTTAATGCTACGTTTATGAATCTATGCATGAAAACGTTTGTCACAAGAACTTAGTGGAGTAGATGCCAGTCTTTACATGCCTGTTTAAGGCACATATTTTACTGTGATTATGGCTGCTACAATAGGCTCAGTGCACAAGATGGCGCCGGTGAGGTGCAGCGACGCGAGTATGTGCACGTTTACCTCCGCTTATGTACTTCCGGTCTTAGCGACGCTTACATTTGGTGTATTGCATTCAACTTAAATATGAAACTTAGCTAGATATAATGAATTGATGATGGAAGATGGTGCTCTATCAGAGACGAAAGAAAACATCCTTCTTATATAATTGTGTACCTCTGTGGTAATTCAATGAGATATGCGGAGATACGCGATCTTACAATCCTGCCGATTCTGCGGTTCAGGCTCAGCGGTGATCCACAGGGATCTCTTTATCCATACAAAACACTCAAGTGTGTAATATAAATCTCCTGATTTTGTTCTGACAGCTGGGGGACTAAATGGCTCAAAAACTGCCTTCTCTTTCTGCATGGAACAACACTGGACCCTCATGAAGATCTAATGTTTGATATTGTCCTCATTGGACTCAGTGCATGCTTAAGTAACTTTGTTTGGTCACATTATTATCGCTAACTGTATTATTTAGTACCCAATGTAATTTAAATCCATATACTTTTCAGTGTTTGTATTTCCCCTGTGCGTTTCTATTAATTACTGCATTTATTTAGTTCAAGTGAGATGAGTAAAGAGCATCTGTTGTGTAAATCATTATCTGTCTGGTGTCTATAAGCAGCACAAACAGTATTTTACTACAGGGTAAAAAAAAAAAACTTAGCTGCATTAAACTGTTTGTGTTAACGACAGTTAAAAATGTAAATTAATCGTAATCTTTTTACAGCCTTAAAAGATAATTGTTGCAAAGAAATCATAAAATATGTAGTGATCATATTGATGGAGTAATGTAGGAAAGTGAAAATGTGCAGAATTGAGAACATAGTATTTATGGAGATAAATTGTAGCCTATCACAGGGCAAACGTGTGAATATTCACAAGGTATTTTATGGAAACAACTCTAATCGTAGTTTAACTTTATATTTACAGTAGGCATTATTGTCATTATATATGCGTATCCACCATGAGTTCATTCATTAATCTAACCCATGCATGTATGCGTTTAAATGCCGTTGGCTCATGTGATATATATCTTAGTAGTATTTAAGCGATATAATAGATTCTAAACAACTGTAAGAGATCATTTTCAGCTTTCTCTGGCACTCTGCACCGAGGTCAAGCGAAACCGGAAGTGTCTATGCGCACACTCGCTGATCGGAAATCCAACATGGCGGCCACATGCAACTTGTCAATTATGAGCTTAATTGCATCAGTTTGATGGAAGTATTGCATTTACATGAGGTAGAGTTTAATGAAAATATTGCCTAAATCTTATTTTTAATGGCATTATGAGAGTGCATGTAAATAGTCAATAGCCATGTTTCCATCCACCTATTTTTATACAAATTTTAGGTTATCTTATTAAAAAAAAAACACTGGATGCAAACACAAATATGTGCATAAATTCTAAAGATGCACATAAAAACACGTATGCACTCAACTGAGACAGCAACTTTTTTATCTGATAAGAAAAACACCAGCATCCGAATGCAAGATCACATGACAGTGTTTGTGTTTCGTCTGACGCTCTGAGACCAACTCATTTATGACGGAGGAAAAAGAGCATGAACGCAGCAACTTACATTTGATATTTTGCATCAATTTCCCAGGAAGTGATGATTTTCTTCTCTTGAACACATGGGACGGAAACGCTGATTTATTCACAAATGTTTTATGTGATATTCTAATTTTGGATGGAAACAGACGTTCCTTTTGTCAACCCAGCAGAATTCTCAATTTGTTTCACAAAACAATGCTTCGTAGAGTCTTTTATCAAGACTGATGGCTGCTAATAATTTTTTTTTTTAAATGAATCGTAATGAATTGTAATTAAACTAAATAAACTAAATAGTACTAAATAGTAAATGCAAATGCACTTAAATTCAATGGACTGGAAAATTACTAAGAGAAAGAAACATCACTACTTTTATTTTTAGGTATATGTATTTAAATTGTGGAGATGTTTTTTTTGAAATGGTAATCACTTGTGAAATCTCTTAAAACAAAATGAAAATTGACAATTCAAATGCTTTTCACAATACAAGCAGATAAAAAGAGCAATTGTAACATTCAAAAGAATCACAATCAGCTCAACTAATGATAGCACTAGTTCTTGCGAATGGTTTCCACATGCACTGGTACAAATGAATCAGTGAATTGTAAGAATAAAGCATCTGCCAAATGCATAAATGTAAAAGCACAGAAGTAAAGGTAACCCTATCTCCTCTGCCTGGAGCTAATGACAGACTAAAGACAGTATTTAACCAAACAATGTCAAAACCACTGATTACACATTCACTGAGAGCAACGAGAAGACTTTTACTGTGAGACAATACTGTATTTCTTTGTTTCTCATTTGTGAATGTGTGTTTGAGGACATTAGATGTTGTACAAGAGCAGCAAAATTGGAAACACATGCTCTGAACACAGCTAATGACAGACAGACGGTCTTATGTCAACAAACTAAAGCAGACTTGGGAACTCTTCAAGAGCAAGACGAGAAAGATCCTTTAAACTAAACACAATGGAATAACAACCAATGACGGCACATACCTTATAGTAAAGATCTGATCTGATCGGGGAGCAAAGGAACTGCCTATTCCCATAATTCAACCATCAACGCTTCCTCCTCAGCTGGAACTATTCCTTTAACTCCAGAAGATTCATCGATCAAGAGGAAGTAGAGTCAACTATCTTTGCTCTGGTTTGGCTGTTTTTCCCCTTCTCATTTTCTCTTAAAATCAGGTGTACGGAGCAGTAGCGCCGCGTTTGTCCTTGCGCGCAGTCTCTCGCCTTATGGCACCACCTGAACCACTCGAAGGCTTAAAACAGAATCAGGTAAATCTCTAAGTAGTCTGCCGCTCTCAGGTGGGTGCCCAAGATCAAAGGTAAGACGTAATCCACAGACAGTTTGTGTGCCACTGTGTATGTGTGTGTGTGTGCATGCAACGGAAACGGAAAATCTATCAACTTTAAAGGGAACCTATAATGCCCCTTTCACAAGATGTCTCTGGTGTCCCCAGAATGTGTCTGTGAAGTTTCAGCTCAAAATACCCCACAGATAATTTATTATAGCTTGTCAAATTTGCCCCTATTCGGGTGAGAGCAAAAACACGCTGTTTTTGTGTGTGTCCCTTTAAATGCAAATTAGCTGCTGTTCCCGCCCCCTTTCCAGAAGAGGGCGGAGCTTTAACAGCTCAACAACAACAAAGCTGGAGAATCTCACGCAGCCAAAATGAGGATTGTCAGTAACGGTGTTCAGCCTTACATTGTTCAAACCGGAGTCGACACTGATGGAGAGACTCAGGAAGAAGTTACAACTTTTAGACGTTTCTGAATGGTTAGTGGATAAATTTATGTAGTTGCTGTGGAGTTGATTCAACTCATCCACTAGCATGTGCTGTCATGTTCATCTTAATCCCGTATGGACGCCCACTATACATATCGTACTTGTTTGCCAAACAGAGCCATGCACACCAGACTAACGTTTACGATTGCTATCAAATGCTGTGAATGGTCTAATATTTTTTCCAAATTCAAGCTATTCAAGCTAGCGAGACTCTAAATAGTGTTCAGTGCTCGTCTGTGCAGCCAACGACAGAACAGTTAGCATGCTTTGATCCAACTTTTGCCACGGCGTTAGAACTGGTACACCGTTTTCGCTTGCGAAAACAAAATGCCGCCACCGTGGGTGGAAATGTGCAGATTAAGGGGTGGTAATATTATAATAAGATCCCCTTCCTACGTCACAAGGGGAGTGAAATCTGAGCGGCTCGTTTTTTCACATGCTTGCAGAGAAAGACTTGCCAAAACAAAGTTCCTTTTTCACGTTTTCTGGGTTGGTAGATGCACCGGGGACCAGATTATAGCACTTAAACATGGAAAAAGTGAGATTTTCATTATATGTCCCCTTTAATGTTATTGCATTGGACTAAAACTTTGCTCACTCAGGGTATAACAACTTTTGTGTTTCCTTTTGGAATTGATTTATTGAAGCCTCATTGATCTGAGCTCAAACTCATCAATCAATTTAAAAGGCCAGTCATTTTTGGACTGGGATCACCAAATTAGGGTAAAGGATATTCAGCACAGCACAAGGGATAAACATGGGAGAGCCATATTTTGAGTTTTGATATTTGGAATCGGGTCATTGGGCTAGTTTGGGGGTATTTTTGATTGGTCATTGTGCTAGTTTGAACCTGGCAGCCCTGGTCATGATGCCAAAAGCTATTCATTCAAATGAAAGATAGAACAAGCATCTCACAAAAAGAGGTTTGCTACATTTCAGATCATGAAACAACAGATCTAGAGTTGAAAATAACAGCAAAAGCATTGTCAAACGTCAGTAAAACGTGTCTATAGTTCACGAGATGATTTACACTGGTGGTTCCTCCTCACCCACTAAAAATCAGTTTGTTACTGCAAAACTGATTGAGAAAGCTTGAGTTCTCTAGCATCATTTGTTTGCACATAGCACTGTTTTGCTCATTTGTTATCAACTGCAGTGACGTATCACTATTTCAGCTGTTATTCATCAGTGATGCTGCTCTGCTGTGTGTCAAACGGTAGTCAGAGATCAAGGTCAGTCCTCTTTTAGCCTGTTGACACAGAAACTTGAGTAATCCACTGCCAGACGCAGCTACATCATGATCACACTACTGAAAACCGCCGTATGAAACATATTCAGTCAGCAATCTGTGCATTTGGTAACACTTTACAATAAGGTCTTATTTGTTAACAGTCGATAATGCATGAACTAACATGAACTAACAATGAACAATATATTATCATTTGTTAATTAAATGTTCATGTCCCAGCGCCTGAAACAAGTGCATGGTTTATTTTAATGGTGTCCTGGATCATGTCGGAGTTTGTTCGGAGCATTTTGTTTTGTCAGCGAGGCACAGTGTAATGGAGAGTTTGCAAAGAAACTTGTTGAAAGATGAAGCAGTCAGCAGTATTGGATCTGACAGCAGCTGCATCACAAACCGTAAGTAAATGATTTCATAATGTTTTGTCTATAAATGACGGTTTTATATGGATGATGTATTCAAAACACTTACTCATGTGCAATAGCGAGTGGGCGTTGATAGTGTTTCCTATGCAGTGATGTTAGCCAATCATAACAGTGGCCATTTACTGACAAGGCTTAGAGCCCTAAAAACTGATCATTTCAGACAGAGGGTCAGAAAGAAGGTCGAAAATAAATGTTTTTCCGGATTTTTCAGGGGTTTGATATGTGATGGACTTTGACCCTTTGAGTAGGGACACACCAAACCAATGGCAAAGAACTAGCACTGATAAAAGCCAACTGTGTTGTCGCCTCGTGTCGCGGCAACACACCAAGAGAACTACAGCCGACTGTCAGCCAGCACAAGCGTTCTGAGCCTGCGTGTAAGGAGACCGCTGTCTATTTTCTTCTATATATTTGTCTATATTCGTAATTCAGAAACGGAGACCGGCACTACACAAACCGCAAACAAAGCAGCATACGCTTAACGTTTTTTATTTTATCATTCATTCTGATCACTTTCTATATTCCACTCGGCTCACGTTAATATTAAACATGGTGTAAAATTAGAACAGCCTTCTGTCTATACTGCACTGACTCACTGTTTTGCTATTATTCTCGTGCTTCGACTCGTTCGCTAAGCTGAACAGCCAATCAGAGTTCTCTCTCTCTCGCCCAATGGCCCGACGCAGATTTTACATGCTGAATTGGCCCAAAAAACCTGACGGCGTTCATCTACAGCCAACAGTGCAGAACACACCGGGCAGCTAATACTTAAAAACTGTCCGACGTTGCCCAACAGCCGATCGTTGGCCAATCGGGCTTTAAACTCATACCTTAGGTCTTTAGTGACCAGGGACATCATTCACTACCCTCCTCCTAATTAATTTTTTACAGTCAGACAGACATCAACCTTCTTAGTATTCCTCAATCTATTCATTATAAACAATATAACAAGAAAAAAAAAACATTTTACAATTCATTTTTTGTAAAAACTGTATAGGGTCGCTAGTGACCCGAGGAATGTAATAGTGTAAGTACTATCTCCGATGACTCAATAAGTGCAATTCACCTTTATTCCTCATGGTGGCGATGTCTGATACACAATGATGACGTGATGTTTCGCTCATAATTACCGCAGGCATAAAACTGAAGAATACACGAGTATCACCAACAAAACTTGAAATGGCTCGGCGATTTACTGCAGATCAAGTTGTGAACGCAATCAATTATTACTGTCACTGATAGTGGATCTGATGAAGAAGCTGTCAGTGATCAAAATATTGATTTTTAAAGACAATGAAATGATACTTTTTGAGAATATGGTTGAGATGGAGAATATAAGTCAGATGCTGAATGTACTGGAGAAATGAGCTCTGATGATGACACTGATAATGGGAAAAACATCTGCTCAAATTTAACCCTTCAAAGATCGAAAAGGTAACAAAATATGCTTTATTTTGTTCTTTTGTAATTGTTATTAAAATATCAGAAGAGTTGTATATTATTGCGGTAGTTTGAGATCCATCCATGTTAGATATACTGTAGTAATATGTAATGATTGGTGAAATATTAATGCATTAATCTTAAAAACTCAGATCATGTGTAAGGGTAAACGGTGTGCTGCTACTTTGCTAACTTTGACTAGTTCGGTGCAAAATGATGATATGTATTGTGGCGATTATATACGAGGCCCTATTTTAACGATCTAAGCGCATGATCTAAAGTGCACAGTGCAAGTGCATTTAGGGCATATCCGAATCCACTTTTGCTAGTTTAACGACAGGCAAAATGGTCATCTAAAAGGGTTGTCCCTATTCTCTTAATGACTCATGGGTGTATTTTGGGGAGTAACGTGCAATAAACCAATCAGAGTCTCATCTCCCATTCCCTTTAAAAGCCAGCTGCACTCGTGCCCAGTGTTGGGCACGTTACTTTAAAAAAGTAATTAGTTATAGTTACTAGTTACTTCTCACAAATAGTAACGGAGTTAGTAACTGAGTTACATCATTCTAAAAGTAACTAATTACCAGGGAAAGTAACTATTGCGTTACTTAAAAAAAATTAAAAAATAAAAATAAAAATATGCCAAATAAATTGAATGCCCCCAATATTACGTATAAGTCTAAGAATAAATTATTCTTGATGCGACTCCTGACTCATGATCCGCTCTTGCTCACGACATGAAATTTCTCTGCCTACTGTGTTGGTAGCCATTAAAGAAAATGTAGTTTCATATTTATGTTTAAATAGTCCTATGTTATGTTTTAAATCCATTTATTCAATTATGAAAAGTGAACAGCGTGAGTAAGATGCATCATAAGATGCGCAAATATATCGGGAGACATGGAGTGGGTCAGACATGATTTTAAACACTTCATTAAGTTTTGTTTTATAGAAATCCTCTCTTTAAAGTGAAATTCGTTTTGTAAAAATTGTATCTTAATTTTAATCAACGTTTCATCAACCAATTGCTTGGATTTAATATATAACAAGCAAATATAGCAGACAATAAAATCATGACATGGAGGCGCGGGCGCGATCACTGGCGCGTGAACTGGAGCTCGTCTTACAGGCTAAATGAACCGAAACTCAGAGGCTGCTTGCCTCGCAGACATGAGAAATATATCTATAGAATGCTTGAAATATCTACTTTAACGAAAATGAAGTAATTAAACACGAAAAGAAAGAGGCTACTCTGATTATATAGCCTAATCCGAATGAAATGTGCGTTATCTCTCTAGGCGCGTCCATATGAGCAGATGATCAGCAATGAGAATCAGCAATGTCACCTTCATCTTTGCAGCCGACACTGATTCAGAAAACATTACTTTATTAATAAACAATTAAAATGTCTCCTTACTGTTTATGTCACACTCATAATCATTACTTTTGCCGGTTCTTTATGGCAATTATGCGTGCCATTGAGTGCTATATAGCCTATATTATGTAAACGCTCCTTATTATGGTTCATTCTCTCCAGTATTTAAGAAATTAAATTAATATAAATGTGATTAGTCAACTAATAGCTTAAATGAACAACTACTAGTCGACTAGAAAAAAAACTCATTTCACATATTTTCGATCAAGCATCAAAAAGGGTATTCTGGTTTGAGCTCGCGCTTCGCGCGCATGCTCTGACAGACACACACACAGCGCATCATACATTATTATCAGTTTAAAATTATATTTGTGTATGACTAACCGCAGCACACACCAGAGAAAAAAACTTTGCAGGTCCTATGGCTGAGAGAGAGCTTACTCGGATGAAAACCGCTTCAGTGAGCTCAATTATAGTAACACTGCATTTTTTTTGTCAGTAACGCTAACGGCGTTGTAACGGGAGAAAAAGTAATTCGTTTGATTACTCGTTACTGAAAAACGTAACGGCGTTAGTAACGCGCGTTATTTATAACGCCGTTATTCCCATCACTGCTCGTGCCATGGCGGATTTGCCATTTAAATGGCGGAATTTTCGAGTGGAAAAACTGAAAGCTTCTCCAGAGAGGAGATGGATCTGTTTGTGTGTGTAATAAGCAGAGTGTACGCACGCTGTGCACCTATAGGCGCATATTACTAATGCACTCTTTAAATAAAAAAAATACTGCAGTCATTTTCAGTTGCCTCAAAATAGCAACACGCCAACAATGCACCTGAACATGTTTTCAGACCAGCACGCCCATTGGCAAACAAATGGGCGCAAATGCATTTAAAGAACATGATGCAGGATGTGAAAATAACTGTGCCAGGCTAAAACTAGCAAAAAACACTTGCTTCACGCCTGGTGCCACATTGCGGCAGGTGTATGATAGGGTCCAAAGTGTCTATCGTCATAATGTATACCGCGGTATACCTATAAAGCTTAGGCTTTGTTGGCATGGTGGTGTTGCTTGCTCCTGGTTGCTTTGTTCTTGATTTTGGTCTTTGTTTATTTTGACTGCGTTATTAATTTAAACTTGGTTCTGTCTGATGCTTTGATTGTTCATGTGTCTGACAGAAATTGTGTTTTGTTTTGTTGATTTCTTGTTCTATATATTTTTCTATTTATATTAATAAATCTCTTTTTTGTTGCAACCATACCAACCTGACTATGTCCTCCATTTCATTTGTCACGGCTTTGAGCCGGTCGTGACAACATTAAAAGCAGGATGTGTATGATGTTAAAAAGAGTTATTAAGCACAACAAGTCGTGAAAAAATAACTCAATGATTGACTCGTGCGCTGACTGACAGACGCTCGATGCGCGCACAGCATGTGATCACGAGTTCAGTTCTCTTTTGTGGCTTATTGCACTTGAATGGTCAAATACACACCGATTATATCAAAACACCCATCATGTGGAGTATTCATGTAAACAGTCTGTTAGGTCCAAAGTGAAGTGATGCTGCTGTGAGAAAGACCTCATGACCTCTTTACATGTGTGTTGAGGACTGGCGTACTGTAACAGGATCAGTCATGTCTCCAGGGCTGCTTGTGTGTCGTGTTTGACACGAGAAAGATTACAGACGACAACGTGACAGAAGCTAACTAGTCGCTGCCTTAGCCGATTAACAAGTTAGGCTGTTTTGTTCTGTGCCTTGGTAAACATATGGGAGGCCATATGCTGAACTGTGTCCTAACACAAAAACACACGTTACCTCAGACTACACATGACTTCTGACAGAGAGCGCTTCGAGCAGGAATATCACCCATCCATCTTCACGTTCAAGCAATAAAATCTGTGTCTAATGCTTCATATTTGTCTCATTTCATTAAAATATTCAGGAGCGGGTGAGAGTTTGTCACTGCACAGCGTGAGCTGTGAGGCTTCAAGTTTTATTCGGCGCTCCAGAAGCGCTGTATGAAGTGTGATCAGAGAGACGTTCTCCTGTGACACAGAATCCAATTCAAAACACTAATCTCATATGCAGCCCTTTATCACAAATAAATCCTATTAACATCCTACCTGGAAAAACAAGGCCATCAGCAGTTCATCAGTTCATGTTTTCACCTGTTAGTTTCTATGTTGCCTTTTTAGAAGCTTTTTATTCATATACTGTTGTGGGAAAAACTGTGATGAAACCATATGACAAGCCCTTTTTAAATGGATTATTGTGTCGTATATCCAAGTGAAACGCTTCTGGAACAAGAACAAATGTAGGGCGGGGCTTGATTTTTTCTGTGGGGAATTGATTGGATGGTTGTGGTTTGCTATTGGTGGATCTCATGTGAGTGACAGGTTGCCCCGCCCTCATCATCAGAGAAGAGAGGAGATGCTGCAAGAGGGAGGGGAAGATATTTCTCTGTGAGTGTGTGTGAGAGAGAGAGAGAGTGTTTGTGTGCATCTGAATGAGTAATGGTCCAGAACACACACTCTCTCACACACACACACACACACACATACTGAAAATGAGCCAGTGTGTTTAAAAGCAAAACTCACATTTTTGTTAAAGCACTAAATAAGTTTGTTATTAATGTCATTTCTGTGAGTGAAGTTAATCCACAGACTGTTACATCATATCTATTACTGGTATCAATGATCATCAATGGTCAATAATAGATATAAACAGCTTTGAGATGCTGATGCATGGTTTTAATCACTCATACATTTATTCTGGTGTCGTACAGCTGCTGAACAGACTTCCCTTACTGTACACACATTAGTTTTGACATACTGAGGGACTCGTTATTAGGTCACATATGCTTGCAGCATTCTCAAAAGTGTGTTTCCCACAGAAAATAAAACAGAGCTTCTGCTTACGAGAGTCTGTGGAGCTGATGTTTCATGTTTCTACGAGAACGAGAGCAGTGGGCTGACATTTAGACAGCGCTAGCGGGAACTGCGAGAGGTTTGTGGTTTAGTGGTGCAGAAGAGTGATGCGGACAGAAGACGGATGGAGAGAAAGAGGAGAAACTCACGGTTGTGAATGCGCCGTCTCGTAGCGCTCGAAGGCGTGCGTCAGGTCGTGCTTGTTGTTCATGTAACACTGAGTGCACAGGTCGTAATCGAAACACACCTTACACTTCCAGCGCATTCCCATAATGCCGTGCTTCTTACAACTGTCACAAATGATATTTGAATGTCGGACACCTAAGAGGAAGAAAGGAAAAATGGAAAATCAGCACGTCTGATCCAAAAAAGGGTCGTCAGCATGTAAAAAAGATGTTTCAGCTAAAAAAACTGTAAATTTAACAGTATTTAACTAAGAAATGACATGAAGTGTCCCATTAGATTCATTTGAATTTTTCACCAAATATAGTAATTGTAGCATTTTTATATTCTTTTAGTATTCAAATGAATTAAGATCATTTTCTACAGTATAGAAGCCAGTCAGCGAGTCTCTAAACACGGTCGTTGACCTTTAACGTTTGTTTGCATGTCTGTTTTCCTGAGGCTTTCCCTCCATTAATCAGAAACGCATCATGTGAGGCAGATTTTAATGATGCGGCAAAGCATTTCAGTTTAGCATTAAGCGTTTCCTTATAAACATGAAGAAGAGACGAATCTTATATTTAGGACTGCAATGCAATGCACTCATCTGAGAGAAACACAATCACTTCAGAGATGCACAGAATTGTGGTGTAACTATTTAAGCCGATTTAAGCCTGCAGATCCACACGCGCACTACACACCACCACCAGCTGAGGGCGTAAATGACCGCTTGTGTGCTCCCGTAACACCTGTTTTACTCTGATAACGCACAATGACAGTAGCACTGAACAGAAAAGTACATTTCCTTTCAATAAAACAACAACATAACATTAGATCATAGATTTGATTTGCTCTTTTATGAATATATTCCTCTATGGCACAATAGTTTCAGATTTAATCTAAAAAATATGAAGAGAATTAAAATAATAATTATCACACTTTTCTAAATAGCTCAATACATAATACAACTACAGTTTTCTACACAACAAAAGAAATACCAAAGCAAGGGCATGGGAACAGGGGTGCTGCTTTTTTCTCAGGTTTATAAACACAACACAGTGAAGAGATACGATCATTTATATGATAAACTACTTTAATTTAGGCTTTTATTTACATGTAAACAAAGAATGGTGAACACGGAAGCTTGTGTGTGTGTGTCATACGCTTGAACAAACCTCAGTGGTTCTCGTGCATCACAAACACATGTTCAGCTTCTGTGTTTACTGTATGTCTAAATTAAATTGTTTTATGTGATTCATATTAACACTGATTAACACACACATCAGATTTGTTAAACTGAAGATGAAGCATGACTGCTTGACACGCGAGAACCATTCATTTTGCGTTTGACCTCTGTTTATGTTCAGTGATCAAAGTTTACATGTGAATAAAAGGCTTAATTCAGTCTGTTCATCGTATAAAGCAGTCGAGTCTCTTTAGAAAATTTGGACTAAACCGGTTAACTCATATGGATTCACTTTTTGAAGTGTCAGAGTGGTAGTTGCATAGCTGTCAAAGGAGGGACAGAAATCTCTGAGATTTCATTAAAATATCTTCATTTGTGTTTTGAAGATGAAGAAAGTCTTACAGGTTTGGAACGACATGAGGGTGACAGAAACACCCTTTCAAAAACTTTTTATTAACCATGCATAAAAGTCATTTTCTCAAAAATACAAACTGTTACAGTCATGATACTCACATTTTATTGTAGTACAGTTTGAGCTGAATATAGTGTAATCAGACTTCAGCCATGAAAATGTTATAAGTAACAGAAATAAGCACATGTCAGCACAAATGTCAGGGCATGTCAAACTTCTCCAGGGCCCAAAAAACACCTAAGACCCCAGAGGGTTACATGAATAAGGTAATCATTTATTCTATATATATCAACGTACGGTTTTCCATTCAAGCCGCTGCAAAAGCCGTCATACTGTTTTAGCAAGGCTGTCACGATGAACTGGTGTTAGTATTTGGTCTCACCTATCTGTGCGTTGTCGTACAGAAGCAGGTCGTATGCGCCCTGGTAGCCGGTGCGGTAGTTTGTCCGAGTTCCGCTGTCCCACTGCACAACCACAGTTTTGTCGGGCGTGGTGGTGCTGCCCTGCCGGCCGATCTCCACCACTGTGCCAATGTGCCCCTCTCCTTCATCCTGGTTGCCCCATTTCCAGTCCACGCCGCGGACCACGCGCATGCCCACCTCCATGCTGCCGCGCGCCGGCTGGCTGCCGTGTCCTGCTTCGCTATGCTTCCGGTGAGCTCGCGGGACGGGGGCCGCGGGGACGGCAGCGCTCGCTGCTTGGGGTCGAGGCGCCGGGAGCGGAAGGGATCCGAGTAGGGGAGTCTCTGGAGACAGATCAGGGGTGACTGAAACGACAAAGAAACCTCACCTTTACAAACACACATAAACCAGGACCGAGTTGCCTCCTGTTTCATGAGCTTATCAAGTCAAGTTCAATTTATTTGTGTGGCACTTTTCACACATGCGTTCAAAGCAGCTTTACAGAAGGTCATGCTGTTATGTCTGTCTGCAATCACTGTCTCTGCTCACCACGTGCAAAAAACACAAATGGCTGAGAACTGACGCTAAGGTCAGATGATGTCCTAATAATGATACAAGTTAAGCTTATATTTGTGTCGTTCTTGCTTCTCTCTACACTACCGCTCAAAAGTTTGGGATCGGTAAGATTTTTAATGTTTTTAAAAGAAGTTTCGTCTGCTCACCAAGGCTGCATTTACTTAATTAAAAATACAGTAAAAACAGTAATATTGTGAAATATTATTACAATGTAAATCAGCTGTTTTCTATGTGAATATATAGTAAAGTGTAATTTATTCCTGTGATCAAAGCTGAATTTTCAGCATCATTACTCCAGTCTTCAGTGTCACATGATCCTTCAGAAATCATTCTAATATGATGATCTGCTGCTCAAGAAACATTTAATGTGTACAATTGTACAAAATATTTGTGTACAATATTTTTTTTCAGGATTATTTGATGAATAGAAAGTTCAAAAGAACAGTGTTTATCTGAAATCTAATCTTTTGTAACATTATAAATGTCTTTACTGCCACTTTTGATTGATTTAATGCATCCTTGCTGAATAAAAGTATTCATTTCTTTAATTTCTTTTCAAAAAAATAAAAATAAAAATTCTTACTGACCCCAAACTTTTGAACGGTAGTGTATAATGCTACAGAAGCTTTGTATTTCAGATAAATGCTGTTCTTTTGAACTTTCTATTCATCAAGGAATCCTGAAAAAAAATATTGGACACAACTGTTTTCAACATTGAAAATAATCATAAATGTTTCTTGAGCAGCAAATCAGCATATTAGAATGATTTCTGAAGGATCATGTGACACTGAAGACTGGAGTAATGATGCTGAAAATTCAGCTTTGCCAACACGAGAATAAATTACTTTGTAAAATATATTCAAATAGAAAACAGTTATTTTAAATTGTAATAATATTTCACAATATTACTGTTTTTACTGTATTTTTAATTAAATAAATTAAGCCTTGGTGAGCAGACGAAACTTCTTTTAAAAACATTAAAAATCTTACCAATCACAAACTTTTGAGCGGTAGTGTATCTTTTCAACGCAGCCCTTAGGAAACAACTGTAAAATGTATCTGGTTAACGGTGAACTGAACACGCTTGCTGCTGCTGCTGTTGTCATAACAGCATTTAAATATTATATCGAGTTAAAATAATTTTAGGTTTCATCATGAATATTTAAAGCAGATAAAAAGCACCACGGTCAGTTTTATTCAATTAAGAGATTTTAAGGTCAGTCCGTCTTGTTCAAATCGAGAGCAAGCAATTCTCAAAAAGTATTCATGAAAATATAATAAGATGTCGCAGGTGGAAAGACTGAATAGTCTACTGCTCAGGCACACGTCGGGAAAAAGTAAATAAGGGATTTAGACGAAAGTCGGATTTGTTTTAAGCAAGAGTAAATAATTGTCAGAAAGATTCAGTGAAGATGCCAGGAGTGACATGACAAGATTCCAGCGATACTGAAGGTGAAAATGTGTCAAAACACAGCCTTTTCTCCATTTATTTAGTCATATAATGCAATATACCTTTTAACATTTTATCAGGCGCTTAGTTTCTATTGCTGCATTTGTGCCATGTCGTAATTACTGTAATTATGAGATGACACAATCACGCATTTCAACGGCAACACTATCAATGCCTAAATGAATCTGCAGTGGTCAGGTGGTTCTCGAAGTCTGAAACTTTCAGAAAATTACAAGTTCAATCTACATGCTATAGTGCATAAATGTTTGCGGGAATTTCCCACTTAATAATCAAAACCCGCAATCCTGCGCCCTGATTATATTGAGGTGTTTTGCAACTTTAGTGTAGTGGATTGCGATTTATTGCAACTTCAGCGACGTCTGCTGCTGCCTTACATTTGAGAGACAACTGATTTTTGATCACTGAAGCAGCTCCAGTTAGCAAGTGCTTTCGGTGTGAGAGTGCAAAACTTTCTGTGCCTTCAGCCTTCCACGCTGATTGGCTGGACTCGCGACTCCCAACAAATCAGATGGGCAGTGGGCGGAGCTTGCTCTAAGCCACAGAGTGGTGCGTTCAGACAGACGTGGCCGCATCAGAGCCAAATAGCGCATTTCAAAATTAAATTATTTTATCGGCAAATCGGTTTTGAAAATGACCGATAACCATAAAAATGCTTAATATCAGTGCCGATAATCGGTCTTTTTAGGTCAAAACAAATATTATCTCACTCATGATGATGATCACAACATTAACAGAAAATACTAAGCATGAACTGGCCTGAGCATGGCATTGCTCTCATCCAGGTATCTGCGATGAACAGGGCTGGGGAAAAAGGCCTTTACTGATTCAATGATAAATGCCAGGGTGAACAGTCTGATATTGCATCTGAACTTTAAATGCATGCCTTTTTTAAAGGTTAAGATCCATCCCGCAGACTGCAGGTGTCTAGGGCTGAATTTCTGCTGAGCTAGTTTACTATAGTAAGCATGGGAGTGAACGGTAGACGTTGTACGATGTGCACAGAGACTGTTGTGTAGACAACATGCAATGTCATTTCTGAAACCACTAGTGTCACAAAGCGGTCAGTTCGTGTCAATTTTTTCCTGGTGAAATAAATACATAAATGAAGAAGAAAGCCTAAATATTAAATGTCATGAATGTATATTTACTATTTTGCCAAATTACAGGGGGGTAAAAATGACTTTAGAAAGATGGCAGCATCATTATTTTATTTTTACACAGAGATTGGTGGATCTGTTAGTAAAATCTGTTGACTTTAGCGATCTTTGTTTCATTATATGCCAACAGTGACAGTTCAAAAATGGTAAAAAGCTCTTCTTGTGTTTTTTTGCCTCAAGTTTGCATGCCTGTAACTCAAGAAGTATTAAAAGTGTCTTAATATCCTTTTAGATTCTGGTTCTAAAAACAAACTTTTCTTTTAGAATCATCATTTTTAAGGCTCTATATGGTTCAATCCCAGAGATATGGGGATCTAAATGCGGCTCCATGAGTAAATTGGTAAATTGAACATGTTTTCAGTGGTCAAAAACCAATTGTGGGTCACTTTGCATATAGATGATACTTTTTTCTTTTAAAGAGGAATATCTGAAGAACAAATAATGATGAAATCAGAAATGTATCATTTTTTTCTGTTAACACAATTGCATAAAACAAACCTGTCCAAGTGCCATAAATAGTCTTTTTCCAAAGTTTGCATGCCTGTAACTCTAAAAGTATTCAAGATATCTTAATATTCTTCTAGATTCTTATTCTTAATTAACTTAATTTTTACAGCCCTACATGGTTCAATCGCATAGATATCGGGATCCCAATGCGACTCCATGTTCAAGTTGTTGAATATTGCCCATTTTTAATGGTTGAAAACCAAATGTGAGTAACTTTTCAAACAGCTGATTACTTGTTGTGTTTAAATAAGAATATCTGAAGAACAAATCATGTTGACATTAGAATGTAGCTTTTTGTATAAAACAATTGCATACAACATACCTCTCTGAGGGACAAAAATACACTGAAAGGGTCAAGTTGAGGCACATTAACTTGCTCTCACCATGTACAAGCTGTTGAACTCAGATGTTTACCTTTAACTAAATAAGCTAACATATGCCAGCTGTTTGCACCAAATACTCCCTTCAAACTCTGTCCCATAACTACAACAGACAAGGAGAAGAGGAGCAGATGTTGTGCCAACTTAGAGCCCATGCAGTGTCCGCCCTAGGCACTCAACCTGTTGGACAAACGAAAGGGAGATTCAGACTGGCAGCATAAGCTCTTCTGAACAGATGGACGAGCTCTACAGTGTGTATGAAGTAGCATTCTCACTGAGCCTTACGCAGAAGCCCATGCAAACAGCTCAATGAACCCCGCTGGCCTTCACAGATACTGGTCAATGCGCAGAAACTGAAGGAAAAGACTGGGGCTGCACTGATATAGAGACTCTGACAAATACGAGAACTGAAATTACAGCTGTAAATCAATGCATGCTCATGAATGTATATAAATCTAAATTTTCATAGACATTTGGCATTAAAGGCAACAATGTACAAATAAAACTACATAAACAAAGGCATTGGGAATACTGAAGAGTGCAACTAAAACGATCTGCATTCTGTAATCAATGCAATGAATTATGATGATGCAATCATCAATGCATCAATGAACCAATGAATTTGTACACTACTATTAAACAGCATATAAAGAGCATATCGATTATCATGCATTGCTAAAGCTAAATCTTGAGACAATGCTCAGACTCTGATGCCATGTGGTCACTAACGTCTCAGCGCTCTGACTAAGCGAAAATACAAATAGGCTTCAAAAACAGGAACTGCTCCCTTCCCATCAGACAACTTGCTCCATTCATGAGTTTACGCCCTCCCTGAACCTGAAGTCGAATAAAGGTCATTCTGGATGGACAGAGATCTACATTACACACACATCTGCAGTGTTGCCGTACTCAAGTCCGGACAAGACCAGAGTCCAAGTCCACATTTTCTGTGACTAGTTGAGACCAGCTCATTCAACTTAAAGTCCAGGCCAAGTCCAAATGACCAAGATCGCAGAAAAAGTAGTAACTTGTTAATTTTCTTATTACACAAAACAATTTATTGTCCCTTATGCAATTTATATCCTCCTCAAGAGTCTGTTCAGACGGGGTCCCTCAGGGTTCTATCCTTGGACCTCTATCTTTTAGTTTTTATCTAAATGATAAGCCTGTCCAGACATAAAAATCCAAATGTACGCAGATGATACCATGATTTACACAAATGTGAAAACTAGAGAACAGGTGGAGCTTAAAGTGGAAATGAAGCAGTCAGTCAAGTTAACATTATTTAGTGAATAGATTTCCACTCAAATCAAAAATTATAAAACAACAAACATGACAAATGTAAACATTTAAAAGAAAAAAGATATTTTGTTATAGCTTTTGTAGCAAGGGTGTCACCATCTTGCAGTACAACAGCTTCACTTCCTGATACACATTCAGACACAAGACCCACTGCCTCAGGATTTCCGTAGTTATACTTAGATATACAATATGTTGCCAAAATGACTCAGAAATGAACCACAACCATTATAAACACCTGTTTGTCATTCCACAACATAAAGAGACCAAAGCTGATGCAAACCGCAAAATAAATATTTCTTACCGTGACTCCACACTTTTCTTACTAGAAACGACTGCAGCAACTGAGCAGAAAAATCAAAGACCAGAATCTAAACTACAATAATCTTCATTAATCTATGGGAGTCAACCAACTCCATGATGTCACAGGCTGTGGTACTGCAAGATGGTGGCGCTCTTGCTACAAATGCTATAACAAAACATCTTTTTTTCTTTTAAATGGTTACATTTATTGTGTTTGTTATTTAATTTTTGATTAGAGTGGAAATCAATTAACTAAATAATGTTAACTGTTTCATTTCCACTTTAAGTTATCTTCTGCAATTACAAAAATCACTCAGTGCTGTCTAATGTTCACAAAACTGTATGTATTTCAAGTAAACATTTCAATATTTCAACGATATTTTAGTCAATGGCAATAAACTACAAACTGTCCCAGATTTTAAATTCCTTGGAATTATTTTAGACTCACATCTGACATTTGAAAAGCATGTTAAAATGTTTATGCAATGAAATTTACAAAATTTTACATTTATACAGAATCAACTTTCAACAGTATTTTTGCATTAATTTCCTTCTTTTTCCTTTTTTTTTTTTTTTTTACATATTTTATTACATCATGGTCACAAGCAGGAAAATCTGAACTTTAGCATAAAAATGTGCATTAAAAACTCTCAAAAAAAAAAAATCTTTAGAACAAATTGCCAACTAACATCTGAGCAAACACAAAAATATTATTCATTAAATCAAACATGAAAATATGGATAAAGAGGAGTCAAACGTGATCAGTGAACAATCTTCAACTTAGTAATTTGTAATTAATAATATTATAATTTTGACAGTGCAACTTTGTTTTGTGTAATTGCATCATTAAATGTTTAAGTTTTTGCACATGTTATTTATTGATTAATGATTAATTATGCCATATGTTCCTGTGTTCTTGTCTTCCTGAAATTTAGTAGCCAATTTTGTAGCCAATTCTGGGGCAGTCATAGACCGTCCATTATCCCTGTTAAATAAACTATTAAATAATAATAAAATAAATGTATGTAGCACTGCGAGTTCTCGTGGCAACTGTTTAGCAGCTGTTTATGCCAGCTTAGGCTAACTGTTTGTTTGTTTTTCATTTCACACACACACACACACACACACACACACACACACACACACACACACACACACAGTGGACAGCACTTGAGATTGTCTGTCACAAATGTATTGCAAGCAATAGGAAGAATACGAGCTGCTCTCCAAAGGCAATTTATTAAAGAGACAAGCAGCTATGAGAACTGCATTATACTATAATAAGAGTGACTGGCAGCATGCAAAGATGCAACTCATACGGCATAGATGGCATTCACTTCCACATAGGACAGACTGCGTTCATACCAACAGTGACACGTACCCCAGACCAAGTAGATTTGAGGTTATCTTCAAACCAAACTCTCTGGTCGGCACCCACAGCTCTAATGTGAAAGCACAATGTACTTCCTGTTGGGGGCCTAGTTAGCCAGTATCCCCAAGAGACTGCCTGATAAGAAATTAATTTTGTGAGTCACTCCACAGGCCTGCTTAATTAGCAGTAGTGGATAAAGTGCACAAATCAAGTACTTGAGTAAAAGTAGAGATACCCTAATAAATTATTACTCCAGTAAAAGTTTTAAGTACGTCTTTTCAGTTTTACTTGAGTAAAAGTACAAAAGTACTTGACTTTTAATGTACTCAAGTACATTAGACCGAGCAAGTAGAAAAAACTAAAAAAATCACTGGCGTTGATCCCTGAGGGATATCCAAGTTATGAAAATATCAAAGAAAAAAATGGAAATGGCACAGTGACATGTCATGTAAGCTGCCCGTATATTTGCGCTAGAATGACACAAGTTGTACTTTGGTTTGTTTTAGTGGAAGATCTGCTCCACAGGCCTGGCAGAGCGCTGCAGAGCTGGCTTTCATCAGACACATGTGGTGACCGGCAGTTTAAAGAAGGAGAAGAGAGAGAAGATAAATCAATACTCATCCAGGATAAACAGCACACTGAAGAGGGATTACATCAACCCTCGAGAAGCAGCCAAAACACATCCATTCTTCATGAAACACAGTCTACGAAATGTGTCGGAGAAACATCGCCTGCTCTTCCGAGCATTAGCATCACACCGTCTGACTGCACTAAACTGACAGAACTGCATAAAACTGCAACTCATGAAACTCTCAAAATAACATGTAAACCAGGGCCTGAATTTCGTTTTGGAAAATGGGTGGTAATTCCCCCTTAGGTGACTGTTATGAGGAGATTTTTTTAAGTTGAGGAGGGAGTGGCCGTTTTTTTTAGAGTTTTTTTTTTTTTTTTTTTTAGAATTGACACACCCGCCTCCTGTCACTCACTCATCTCATTCGCTCCGGTTGAATAGTGTTGGGTGTCAGGTCCTGACTTCTGAATTTTGGAAAGGGGTTGCAGGTATTGTGCATAATTCTATGCATAATTTTAGTCATTCCTGCAGGTTTTGCGCTTGCACCACCAATCTATATAAGTGGTGCGCACATAAAGTTGCCTCTCAAACAACTCGTGAATCACAAATTGAGCTCTTTTTCATGGCTTACTGCCTTTAAAAGGTTTGCACTTTAAAAGACAAAAAAAAAAAAAAACAGTGCCTTAATCAGAGGTTCATTCTCACAATACGCAGCACGTTTGAGCTTCAGCGAGAACCAATGAGGTTCATTCTCCAGTTACGCAGCACTTTTGAGCTTCCACAAGAACCAATGAGGTTCATTCTCGTGTTACGCAGCACGTTTGAGCTTCAGCAAGAACCAATGAGGTTCATTCTCGTGTTACGCGGCACGTTTGAGCTTCAGCCAGAACCAATGAGGTTCATTCTCGTGTTACGCGGCACGTTTGAGCTTCAGCCAGAACCAATGAGGTTCATTCTTGTGTTACGCAGCACGTTTGAGCTTCCTTGAGAACCAATGAGGTTCATTCTTGCGTTACGCAGCATGTTTGAGCTTCCTTGAGAACCAATGAGGTTCATTCTCGTGTTACGCAGCACGTTTGAGCTTCCTTGAGAACCAATGAGGTTCATTCTCGTGTCACGCAGCACGTTTGAGCTTCAGCAAGAACCGATGAGGTTCATTCTCGTGTGTTACGCAGCATGTTTGAGCTTCAGCAAGAACCAATGAGGTTCATTCTCGTGTTACGCAGCACGTTTGAGCTTCAGCAAGAACCAATGAGGTTCATTTTCATGTTACGCAGCACATTTGAGCTTCAGCAAGAACCGATGAGGTTCATTCTCGTGTTACGCAGCACTTTTGAGCTTCAGCAAGAACCAATGAGGTTCATTCTCATGTTACGCAGCACGTTTGAGCTTCAGCAAGAACCAATGAGGTTCATTCTCGTGTTACGCAACACGTTTGAGCTTCAGCCAGAACCAATGAGGTTCATTCTTGTGTTACGCAGCACGTTTGAGCTTCAGCAAGAACCAATGAGGTTCATTCTTGTGTTACGCAGCACGTTTGAGCTTCAGCAAGAACCAATGAGGTTCATTCTTGCGTTACGCAGCATGTTTGAGCTTCCTTGAGAACCAATGAGGTTCATTCTCGTGTTACGCAGCATGTTTGAGCTTCAGCAAGAACCAATGAGGTTCATTCTTGCGTTACGCAGCATGTTTGAGCTTCCTTGAGAACCAATGAGGTTCATTCTCGTGTGTTACGCAGCATGTTTGAGCTTCAGCAAGAACCAATGAGGTTCATTCTCGTGTGTTACGCGGCACGTTTGAGCTTCAGCAAGAACCAATGAGGTTTATTCTCGTGTTACGCAACACGTTTGAGCTTCAGCAAGAACCAATGAGGTTCATTTTCATGCTACGCAGCACGTTTGAGCTTCAGCAAGAACCGATGAGGTTCATTCTCGTGTGTTACGCAGCATGTTTGAGCTTCAGCAAGAACCAATGAGGTTCATTCTCGTGTGTTACGCAGCACGTTTGAGCTTCAGCAAGAACCAGTGAGGTTTATTCTCGTGTGTTACGCAGCACGTTTGAGCTTTAAGAACCAATGAGGTTCATTCTTGTGTGTTACACAGCACGTTGGAGCTTTAAGAACCAATGAGGTTCATTCTCGTGTTACGCAGCACGTTTGAGCTTCAACAAGAACCATTGAGGTTCATTCTCGTGTTACGCAGCACGTTTGAGCTTCAGCAAGAACCAATGAGGTTCATTCTTGCGTTACGCAGCAAGTTTGAGCTTCAACAAGAACCAATGAGGTTCATTCTCGTGTTACGCAGCACGTTTGAGCTTCAACAAGAACCAATGAGGTTCATTCTCGTGTTACGCAGCACGTTTGAGCTTCAACAAGAACCAATGAGGTTCATTCTTGTGTTACGCAGCACATTTGAGCTTCAGCAAGAACCGATGAGGTTCATTCTCGTGTTACGCAGCACTTTTGAGCTTCAGCAAGAACCAATGAGGTTCATTCTCATGTTACGCAGCACGTTTGAGCTTCAGCAAGAACCAATGAGGTTCATTCTCGTGTTACGCAACACGTTTGAGCTTCAGCCAGAACCATTGAGGTTCATTCTCGTGTTACGCAGCACGTTTGAGCTTCAGCAAGAACCAATGAGGTTCATTCTTGCGTTACGCAGCAAGTTTGAGCTTCAACAAGAACCAATGAGGTTCATTCTCGTGTTACGCAGCACGTTTGAGCTTCAACAAGAACCAATGAGGTTCATTCTCGTGTTACGCAGCACGTTTGAGCTTCAACAAGAACCAATGAGGTTCATTCTTGTGTTACGCAGCACGTTTGAGCTTCAGCAAGAACCAATGAGGTTCATTCTTGTGTTACACAGCACGTTTGAGCTTTAAGAACCAATGAGGTTCATTCTCGTGTTATGCAGCACGTTTGAGCTTCAGCCAGAACCAATGAGGTTCATTCTCGTGTTATGCAGCACGTTTGAGCTTCCACAAGAACCAATGAGGTTCATTTGAGCTTCAGCAAGAACCAATGAGGTTCATTCTCGTGTTACGCAGCACGTTTGAGCTTCAACAAGAACCAATGAGGTTCATTCTCGTGTTACGCAGCACGTTTGAGCTTCAACAAGAACCAATGAGGTTCATTCTTGTGTTACGCAGCACGTTTGAGCTTCAGCAAGAACCAATGAGGTTCATTCTTGTGTTACACAGCACGTTTGAGCTTTAAGAACCAATGAGGTTCATTCTCGTGTTATGCAGCACGTTTGAGCTTCAGCCAGAACCAATGAGGTTCATTCTCGTGTTATGCAGCACGTTTGAGCTTCCACAAGAACCAATGAGGTTCATTTGAGCTTCAGCAAGAACCAATGAGGTTCATTCTCGTGTCACGCAGCACGTTTGAGCTTTAAGAACCAATGAGGTTCATTTGGGCTTCAGCAAGAACCAATGAGGTTCATTCTCGTGTCACGCAGCATGTTTGAGCTTCAGCAAGAACCAATGAGGTTCATTCTCGTGTCACGCAGCATGTTTGAGCTTCCACAAGAACCAATGAGGTTCATTCTCGTGTCACGCAGCACGTTTGAGCTTCAGCAAGAACCAATGAGGTTCATTCTTGTGTTACACAGCACGTTTGAGCTTTAAGAACCAATGAGGTTCATTCTCGTGTCACGCAGCACGTTTGAGCTTCAGCAAGAACCAATGAGGTTCATTCTCGTGTCACGCAGCACGTTTGAGCTTCAGCAAGAACCAATGAGGTTCATTCTCGTGTTACGCAGCATGTTTGAGCTTCCACAAGAACCAATGAGGTTCATTCTCGTGTTACGCAGCACTTTTGAGCTTCAGCCAGAACCAATGAGGTTCATTCTCGTGTTACGCAGCACGTTTGAGCTTTAAGAACCAATGAGGTTCATTCTCGTGTTACGCAGCACGTTTGAGCTTTAAGAACCAATGAGGTTCATTCTTGTGTTACACAGCATGTTTGAGCTTTAAGAACCAATGAGGTTCATTCTCATGTTACGCAGCACGTTTGAGCTTTAAGAACCAATGAGGTTCATTCTCGTGTTACGCAGCACGTTTGAGCTTCCACAAGAACCAATGAGGTTCATTCTCGTGTTATGCAGCATGTTTGAGCTTTAAGAACCAATGAGGTTCATTCTCGTGTTATGCAGCATGTTTGAGCTTCAGCAAGAACCAATGAGGTTCATTCTCCAGTTACGCAGCACTTTTGAGCTTCCACAAGAACCAATGAGGTTCATTCTCGTGTTACGTAGCACGTTTGAGCTTTAAGAACCAATGAGGTTCATTTTCGTGTTACGCAGCACGTTTGAGCTTCAGTAAGAACCAATGAGGTTCATTCTCGTGTTACGCGGCACGTTTGAGCTTCAGCAAGAACCAAAGAGGTTCATTCTCGTGTTACGCAGCACGTTTGAGCTTCAGCAAGAACCAAAGAGGTTCATTCTCGTGTTACGCAGCACGTTTGAGCTTCAGCAAGAACCAAAGAGGTTCATTCTCGTGTTACGCAGCACTTTTGAGCTTTAAGAACCAACGAGGTTCATTCTCGTGTTACACAGCACGTTTGAGCTTCAGCAAGAACCAAAGAGGTTCATTCTCGTGTTACGCAGCACGTTTGAGCTTCAGCAAGAACCAAAGAGGTTCATTCTCGTGTTACGCAGCACTTTTGAGCTTCAGCAAGAACCAATGAGGTTCATTCTCGTGTTACGCAGCACGTTTGAGCTTCAGCAAGAACCAATGAGGTTCATTCTTGTGTTACGCAGCACGTTTGAGCTTCAGCAAGAACCAATGAGGTTCATTCTTGCATTACGCAGCATGTTTGAGCTTCCTTGAGAACCAGTGAGGTTCATTCTCGTGTTACGCAGCACGTTTGAGCTTCAGCAAGAACCAATGAGGTTCATTCTCGTGTTACGCAGCACGTTTGAGCTTCAGCAAGAACCAATGAGGTTCATTCTTGTGTTACGCAGCACTTTTGAGCTTCAGCAAGAACCAATGAGGTTCATTCTTGTGTTACGCAGCACTTTTGAGCTTCAGCAAGAACCAATGAGGTTCATTCTCGTGTTACGCAGCACGTTTGAGCTCCCACAAGGACACAGAAAACTGTCTCTCAGACAGCATGAAAGAACTGAGTGGTTTAAAATCACTTGAATGTTTAAATTGGCAAGACTTAAAAAGACGGGCAAATGATAAATTTTATTGATGAACGATGTAATACCGTGCATCGGTTCAAGTGACAATTCCTTCAACTGTCCCAAAACAAAAGCTAAAATGTTGTATCGCAGTGTGCAGCTCACTTGCAAAGTTGCAATTACCTCATTTTTTTATTTCATAGCAGAAACATGCTTTCATACCAAAAAGCCTTGAGCAACAGAATATAAGTACAAACACTACAGAACAAATACACAAAAAAACTCACAGCTTGTACGTTTCAGACCACTTCGAATCATCCTGCTTGTTCTGCTTCAATGCACAGCTTCAACGCGTCAGACTCTATTTCAGCCGTCCACAGCTGTTTGTTTTGGGGTGAACTTTGCTCTTCATGGGAACTCAGAGATTCAAACGCAATCTGGCAGCAGAACAAATATGACAAGCATGTTTTCCTTCACAATGCTCGTTGAAAACATTTTTGGATACTAGACTATTATTTAACGCCACTCTTCTGCATTGACGCAGATTTAGAAGATCAAACCTTAAAATATGGAAGCATTTCATAAAATAGTTTAAAATAGAAATTTTGTTGACTTTAGGCTGGAGCGTATTTGGAAATAGGATAAGATAAATACTAAAGGAATGTTCCGGGTAGGGTTGTGTCACAGTACCAACATTCCAGTAGTTAGTACCAGTACCAGTAAAATTTCAAGGTTCTTGGTACCAATTACGGTAAACAGCTGGAACTATTTTTATTTGACTACTTGAAGATAAAAATATTAATCAAATTAAATGAGTTTAAAATTTATGATGATAATAAGTATGAGTAAATAATATATTTAAACATTTGTGGTGTGTCTGTAGCAAGTGTGTTTAATCTTTTTTTTTTTTTTTCAACACAAGGGCAATATAATACAGGTACAAGCAATTACAGTTGGAAAAAATGCAAGCTTTGTTTCTGAAAGCCTTAAGTAAAGATATTCTGTCAATTTGATAAATTTTTGTATAGACAGCACAAAGCATCTAAACTGCAATACTTAATATTAAGCGTCCACTAAATCCTGCATAAATTCTGGCACAATCTGCATATTTTTAAAAGCTCAAAACAGACGTCACTACCTGAGCCTCACAGCATTTGGCTGCCAACCACGTTTTTCGCTGCCCAACCACAACTTTCTCCGGTCCGCTGTCAATCCCGCAACTCACAGCGCAAGAGTGAAGCTCAACTCCCATAGGAATGAATTGAAAACGCTCACTCTGTGCCTAATAACATCAAGTATGTAACTCTCTGCTGTCTGCGTCAATCTAAAACTTGGACTTTTTGTAATTTTTTGAAGTATTAAAATCATTCATTTATCATACCCCACTGCAATATTATGCATATTGCAATGTACATTTGCAATATTTCGATAAATATCATGCAGCCTGTGTTTGTTTAAAAAAAACAAGTAAAACATAAGTAAATAAAAATTTATTATTATAACATTATTATTATAAAAACTTAAAATGTAAGTAGTCTATACAAATCTGTTCATTTTAATCGTTAATGTACTGTACAGTTAACAGCATTAGATATTTTTCCATGAGGAAATTTGCCATGTTCTGTACCTGATAGCCCAAAATTAATCAATATTGAAATGAAACGAATCAAAATCAAATCGCAAGCTTGTGAATCAAAATTGAAATGTGTATCAATGCCCAGCCCTAGTACCGTGGATGCTTAAATGAAACCAGCAAAAGTGTGTGTAAAATCAGAAGGTTATACCTTCAGCATGAATCATTTTCAAAGCTTCAGAAAAGTTGAGCTTCTCTCTGTGTGCATGTAAAGCTCAGTGTGTACAAAGGGTCAGATTAGGACGGCACGTGCAGTTCGCATGACACCCAGCTTCATCATCATCATCCCATTACGAATAATCTACTCATCATATTGATTGATAATGAGATGAGAATGACAGCAGCACCATGGGATATGTCAATCTCAGAAGGTCCTGCAGTTTCTGAGCCGATTCTTTTACTAGAAAGACTGTGATGGTGACTAACGATCCCTGCGGGCAAACTGAACAACATCAAAATTATTTAAAACATATGTAGATGAAGCACTTTTTAAGATCATTGCCATTTTATCATAATGACATTATTGTCATCATGACAATATTTTCCCAAATTCATTTTCCCAAATTGTAAGACAATCATTATTCTCAATGATGTTTTTCATTGACTTCTTATTACCATAGTACAGTTGTTTGTACTGAATGACAGTAATAATGATTTTTATTCAACATCTACTTAAATTGATCATAATATACTCAATTCACCCCATCTTACTCCAAAAACAACAGCGATTCTGCTCTGTCTATTAAACCTTTGGCAAGTCCGATCATTCAGTTCTGTGTTCTGATTCACAGTCTTTTCAACCACACAGTATCATTATTTCGGTCTTATAATCATATATATTAATCACAGAAGTACTGGGATAAAAGTTTATAGCTCGGATATAAACACTGATGTCTACAGTAGAGATTAAAATACAGTAAATCACCTTTTGAAAGTAACTTGACACTTCAAGTAAACCATCATGAGAAAATGTCATTTGTTTGTTGACATACAGATATATGTGTGTAACCATTGCATGTATTGAAAACAGATTTCCTATGCTTTATTGTTTTTAAGATATGTTGTTTTTGACAGAGGGAGTTTTCAAACGAAAGAGTTTTTCAAAGGTTTCAAGCAGGTCGCTGCCCAACGGAGGTCATGTCGGACATGTAAGGGTTCGATTTTGATTGATGAGCAAAAAGATATAATTATGTTACCTTTTATTTTTATGTCTAAGTATTGGGTTATTTTTCTGTCATACATTTGGTAAAAAACTGTATTGTTTTGTCTATATTAATTTATAAACTACATATTGTTTTGTATGCTTTTCCACGTTTCTGTGATGTTTCAAAGCTAATCTACAGTTTCTGTGAGAAGCAACTTGAGAATAATGGCTCTTTCTGCCGTCAAGGTCAGTTAGCAGGGAAGAAGTTCAGGGAGTTAGATAAGATGTTTCCAATTAAAAACATTTACACACGTCAGGTGGGCACCTATTATGGGATGTTGGTGATTATTATGGGATGTCGATGAACCGGAAAATGTACTTACATGATAAAAGGAAGTAGGAGGCCTAATGATAATCTGCTCATTTGTTTATCCAATCAATTTTGAAAGTCTTTGTTTGCTGAAAAATTAATATGTATGATTTGACTGAATAAATACTCACTTTGGAGGTCTCTGAGGTATGTTTTGGTTGTAAGAGATTTATTTTCTGAAATAAATTTGGATTGATAATTTTACTATTGAGTGGCCTGACTTTAATCTCATAGGTGAATTTCCACCACAACACCAGTAGGTGGCGACAAATGACTTAAAATGTTTTTGTCATTGAATCATTAATTCAAGAGATTTGTTCAAAAAACGCTGATTCATCCAGTAATGAAACAAGTGAAGTCTTTATGAGTGAGTCATTGAATCATTCATTCAAGAGATTTGTTCAAAAACACTGATTCATCCAGTCATGAAACAAGTGAAGTCTTTATGAGTGAGTCATTGAATCATTCATTCAAGAGATTTGTTCAAAAAACACTGATTCATCCAGTCATGAAACAAGTGAAGTCTTTATGAGTGAGTCATTGAATCATTCATTCAAGAGATTTGTTCAAAAAATGCTGATTCATTCAGTCATGAAACAAGTGAAGTCTTTATGAGTGAGTCATTGAATCATTCATTCAAGAGATTTGTTCAAAAACACTGATTCATCCAGTCATGAAACAAGTGAAGTCTTTATGAGTGAGTCATTGAATCATTCATTCAAGAGATTTGTTCAAAAAACACTGATTCATCCAGTCATGAAACAAGTGAAGTCTTTATGAGTGAGTCATTGAATCATTCATTCAAGAGATTTGTTCAAAAAATGCTGATTCATTCAGTCATGAAACAAGTGAAGTCTTTATGAGTGAGTCATTGAATCATTCATTCAGGAGATTTGTTCAAAAACGCTGATTCATTCAGTCATGAAACAAGTGAAGTCTTTATGAGTGAGTCATTGAATCATTAATTCAAGAGATTTGTTCAAAAAACACTGATTCATCCAGTCATGAAACAAGTGAAGTCTTTATGAGTGAGTTATTGAATCATTCATTCAAGAGATTTGTTCAAAAAACACTGATTCATCCAGTCATGAAACAAGTGAAGTCTTTATGAGTGAGTTATTGAATCATTCATTCAAGAGATTTGTTCAAAAAGGCTGATTCATCCAGTAATGACTACATTTCCATGTGCACCAATAATGTGATTATTACTCACAGTAAGATGTTTGCATGACAAGAGCTAAATCTTCACTCCATTTTACATGCAATTTTCATTACTCTGATTATTCGCTAATAAGTATGGTTATACCACACAGGCATACAGTATGCATGTTACCGGCCATTGTTTTAATCTATTCACATCAAATTCAAAACACATTTTTATGGACATTATGGATATTATTCGGCGCCATGATGAACATCGCAGTGGCGGGTTTGCCTCGGGTGTAGTTGCATTTTTCGTGCCGTCTTGAAGATACGGAGCAGAGACTGCGCAGCTAGTTGTGTTGACAGAGTTTAGTGATTTGGTGAAGTGAAAACTTTAGAATAGGCATAGGCATCCATGTACGTCCGACCACATGCGCACTTTGGTCAGAGCGGGAATAATGCGATTAAGTTGTTTATATGCCTGTTTATTGCGATTAAAATCGACGTACACCACCTAGTTTAATGCGATTATGGTTACTACGATTAAGAGCTTAATTGCATTAATTTGATCAAAGTATTGCGTTTACATGAGGTAAAGTTTAATCGCAATATTGTAATCGCATTATGAGGGTGCATGTAAACATATTCACTGAAACAAGTGAAGACTTTATGAGTGAGTCACTGAATCATTCATTCAAGAGGTTCATTCAAAAATGCTGATTCGTCCAGTAATAAAACAAGTTTGAGTCACTGAATCATTCATTCAAGAGATTCGTTAAAACAATAATTCACTCAAACTAATTAAATTAGATATTTTTAATATCTATTTAATATCTAATATCTGTATCAGCAATTAGCATTTTGTCAGAACCTCTAAATTACATGCTATTTTGTTGCATTAAAATAAAGTGTAACCAAACATCTCAAATATTTCTTCACATTACAGTAATGAGGATTAGATTAGATGGGGGTTCTTATTTGGCAAAAATTAACATTACATTCCATCCTTTAAAAAAAAAAAAAAAAAAAAAAAATTCTACATTGTTAAATTTACTCATAAAGAGTTTCATTCTTTGCGAGTAGAAAACATGCACAAATCATTGTAATATGACTTAAAAGTACATGCTATCAAGTATATATCTCATCAACAGACCTCTTCTTTACCTGTTGACAGGTTTGCGTTGTAATGCTGTTGAATGTGTTACAATCAAAAGCACATGAAGTCCTGCAGATCTCTCACAACACAATGGACGGCACCGATCCAGAAAGAGCCCAACTGACGTGCCTCGTCACCTAAAGGATGAGCCAGCTCAGTCCAAGAAACAACCAAAACAAGACCAAGACAGGAAGTGGGCATCACAGGAGCGTCTGCTGTCCCAGGTCACACTGGAGCGAAGGCACGGGGCCGGGCAGCGTGTCACACACTGCAGGCAACACTGCTGAGCCAATCACAATCCCCGACCAGGAGCCCATGTGCTGCCACAGCCAGCGTTTAGTCCTCCGTGTGCCTTATCAGCACAGATTATCCCACACGGGACAGGCAAGGACTCCAAGAAGGCGAATGAGACTTTCACTCACACACACACACACACACACATATTTGTTACTGTAATAACTTCTTCCATGTCCAGCCCTTAAAAGTCAGCAGAGGGACACTTCATGTGAGGAAAGGGCTGAACACATCTGATGTGAGACAGATGCTTCTGTGAACAACCCCACCACGACTCCCATCTTCAGAGCGCCACAACTACAGAAGTCGCTTTGTGTATTCATATCCTACACTAATAAATCTACACACAGCTGCGTTAAGCGGGATCACAATATAAACACACGCATCCACGTGAGCAGAGCCATAGCGGAGCGTCCAATGATGTATGGCAGCTGAAAAACCCAGAGAGGAAAACAAGAAATCTGCCCTAGAGTTCATCAAATAATCGTTAGTTACAGCCCTAGACAAGATATTATAAAATAAGACATATATAAATAGATGTTAGTCTTAAAGGGTTAGTTCACCCAAAAATGGAAAATTATCCCATAATTTACTCACACTCAAGCCATCCTAGATGTATATGACTTTCTTCTTTCTGATGAACACAATCGGAGATATATTAATAAATATCCTGGGGCTTGAGATTTTGAAGCCCAAAAAAGCTCATCCATCTTAAAACAATCCATACGACTCCAGGAGGTTAATAAAGGCCTTCTGAAGAGAAGTGATGTGTTTTTGTATGAAAAATATATCCATATTTATAACTTTATAAACTATAATCACTGGCTTCCGGTAACAGTCGTACGCGAGTCGAGTTCCGGCAGAAGAGTGACCTCTGACCCGACGCATGACGTATTGATGAACGCTCAGAGGATAGAGCAAAACAAAACACCGGTTACGAATTAGAAGTCTAAAACAAGAATTTTTAAAGAGAAATGTCAGAGGATTTCGATATGAGAGAATAGGAGCTTGAGTTTGTTTGAACCGCGAGAGGCGTCTAAGATTACGATACTCCTACATCCTGCGTCGGGTCAGAGGTCACTCTTCTGCCAGAACTAGATGCGCGTATGACCATTACTGGAAGACAGTGATTATTGCTTATAAAGTAATAAATATGGATATTTTTTTTTACAAAAACCCATTACTTCTCTTCAGAAGGCCTTTTTAACCCCCTGGAGCCGCATGGATTATTTTTATGATGGATGGATGAGCTTTTTTGGGGTTCAAAATCTTGAGCCCCATTCACTGCCATCATAGAGCTTGGAAGAGCCAGGATATTTTTTGATATAATTTTAATATATTTAATATTGTGTTCATCAGAAAGAAGATAGACCTAGGATGACTTGAGGGTGAGTAAAGTATGGGATAATTTTCATTTTTGGGTGAACTAACCCTTTAAGGCCTGTTCACACCAAGAACGATAACTATAAAAAGATAACTATAACGCTCCAGACTGTGCCTAAAACGGTTGTAACTGCAAACAAAAATATTAATACGCAAGTGATATTTTTGCTGAGATTGCTTCTGATGACAATATAAATTTACATGTTATGATTTAAAAAGTTGCATGCAATGCCTTTTCTGAGTAGCCCATCACATGTTTTATTGTGTTCATGTAATGAAATGAGACGATGTGCATCAAAGTTTCCGTGGGAAAAAACACTGTTTCACTCACTGAGCTCAAGAGCTAAAATATGCACGGGGAAAATGATGGTCAGCTCTCCGTGTAAGAAAAAACCACATCAAAATGAAAAATATCATACTTTTTTAAACAGTCCACATCTCTGTCAAACACCAACACTGACGGCATACCTGCTAATAAAAAAGCAGGCTTCAGCTGTGCCAGCATGAGAGTAGACATGTGCCGATATATCATGATAATGAATATGCACGATATTGTTATCGTGGGCACTTGAAAATATCGTGAATAATTATTACAAATTATTCAAATTTTAATAATACATTTTAAGAATACTTTCCCCATTCAACCATATAAAATGCACAACATCGCTGTATGGTGCTTTAAAGGGACACTCGCACTTGTAAACAAGGCTTGAGCGAGGAATAAGCTATAATATATATATGAAGAGTTTGGTTCCAAAACGCGATAAACGCCATTTTCAAAAAATTGAGTTTCCGCCAAAATCAGTATTGTATCTGGTCGGTATTGAAAAGTCATTTATTAGTTTTGCGCAAAATGCGATATCCGTCGTGTTATTCTGTCATGTTTTCTCCCTTTCTTCCCAAAACGCGACAAACGCCAGTCTCCTTTTTCTGCAGAACGTGATATATCCGCTCTCAACCAATCACAGCGCACCATTCCACGCACTGTAAACATTAAAGGTTTTTTTAAAAGCCGTTTTTAATACCAATGTACTCGGCAAATGTGTTTATTTAACCGTGCGGTGGTGCCAGATACTCTTTAATCAGTAATGACAAATAATTCATAACATTAACAAGATGACCATTTTGGGAGCGACGGTTGAATGTATTTTTAGTAAAATGGCTGAATATAAGATAAATATTGGCAAAGTTTAGACTCTGTCATATATGTGAATCAACTTACTTTGTTGTGTATTTGAAATTTGAAAAATAACTTTTATATTGACGAATTAATTGCATTTTGGAGAAAAAAAAAAGTGTCATGGATTTATTGCATTTTGGGAAAAAAAAAATACGTTTTTATAATAAACTTTTTAAAATCAAAATGTAGATTTGAATTTTTAATGTTTTTATATCCAAAAGATGCTATCTGAAAGTTTGAAACAGAAAATAGGGGTTTTCATCTTACCACTTTTTTTACTCAAATTAATCAAAATGGAGTTATTGCGTTTTGGAACCAAACTCTTCATATAATATAGCTGTATATTATATATATATATATATATTATATCTGTATGTATATATAAACGCTTATTAAACGCTTATTATGGTTTAGCATTCTCCTCAGTATATATTAATATATTAAATTACCTAATTAATATAAATGTGTGATTAGTCAACTAAAGGCTTAAATGAACGACTGATAGTCGACTAGAACAATCTTTAGTCAGGGACAGCCCTAAAAATAAAAAAAATAAAAAATAAAATAAAATAAAAATAGTTTTATTATAAGCACGCAGCAGTTCTGTGGTCCGTCTCTTTAAATGCTCAAGCTCTTTAAAGCAGGATGGATTCTGATTGGCTGTCAATGTTTTTATCAATATATTTCTATCAATATATGTTTTCGTTCCTCTGTTGTCATCATTATAGTTGTGCTGTGGACGATTTTTAGAACTATATCTTTATCGTTATATTAGATATCACCCTTGGTGTGAACAGGCCTTCACGCTTCATCCATCTCTAATATATCCTGATCAGTGATGTTGTGTGAGCCGAATGACTCGAGATCAATGAGTCTCTGGCCTGACCTGACAGGAGCTTCAGTCGTAGTCAAATGTCATCTCTGATAAAGAGCTTCAAACATGAAGCATAACCGCAGGGCCAGGAGAATGAAATTAAGCGGTTTATCAGAACACACTCTTACATTTGACATCATAAAAGCCTTTTTGACTGATCAGAAACAGCTATCTTTAACTGGATGGATTCAAGAATATTATAAAGTGTAGCTCGTTTTTTGGGTAAGACTTTTCCTAATGTACGAATAAGTCAAAACATGTAATGTATTGTGAGCCTGGATAAGCAACCCTGTGCATTTTCATTTCTAAGCATATCAAAGTTTTCATATTTGAAATAATTAATGACATAACACGTTATTTGGCCCATTTGCAAAATCTATTGTCAGCCTTAAACATTTTCAATGTTTTAATCAATTTTGAGTAAATTATTAAAAAAAATACATTTCTGAAACTACATATTTATGATACCATCCATTGAATTATAATTATTCTGCATGTGAAAAAAAGCTGTTTATTGGTTGAACTTGTCCGGTTCATGACGGAGCGCACCGGTGCCACCCTGGCCTTCATGCAGCCTCGCCACAGCATCTCAACCTCGAGAGGAGAATGTAAACAACAGGCCCGTTTTCATCAGGACCACCATTTGGTTTATATCACGAGTGGGTCTGGTTTTCTTCTTTTCACACACTGTCTGGAACGCTTGTTTCCATATTGACAGTGTCAGGAAAAGTAGACTCACTCTATACCATCACAGCTATGGGTTTACTAAAAAACAACAGATCTGTCATTATTTACTCTCCCTCACACTCATGACGTGACCTTAATAATAATAAAATAACAAAAATATGACATCCAAAGTGTGTAAGGTAGTACAACTAGGATCTCTTTTAAAGAAAAAGGTTTTAATTATATTTTGCTTCATATAAAGGTATTTTAAAGATTCTGAAGTGTCAAAAGGTCATTCGGTTTAACCGTCTAAAGGCCAATACAGCCATTTAATTTGTGATTAAAATATCTTAAAATGTAATAAAAGTATATATTTTTTATTCTGGCATGATTTTATAACATCATATATCAACATAGTGCAAAATGGTGTTAAAATTATGTGTAGAAGTCGTTGCTTTGTTATGAGAAAGAATGTCCAGAAAAATGAATTTCATTGATGTCATTCGGAGTAACCAATATAAAGGGACCATTTTGGATCAAGTCATGTGGTCAATATCATGTGACAGGATGTGACATCATTCAGACACCTGCAGAGGACCACATGGTCGTGAAGCAAAGTCACTAACTCTCTCTTAACTATTTGAAAAATTCATGTTTTCTCTTGATCATACGCATGTCCCGAAACATCAGGTCATTCGGTGCAACCGCTATAAAAATGGTGTAAATGATGTAATATTTTAAAAACTTGTACTAAATATAAAATGTTTGATTGTCCTTTTGCTAGCTAGCTAGATATCAGACTGTTAGCATTGTTTGAAAATATCGTCATTCGGTGTAACCAAAAATTGACTTTTTTGGAGACAAATCTTGTAAAAAAAAAAAAAAAAAAAAAAAAAAAATGACAGTGTTAATGTATTATTAAAAACACATAATCTCATTGTTACCACTTAATAAAACTTCACAATTAATTATATCTCCATTATATTTTTTTACACTTCATTAAAAACGACTACAAAACAAATAAAAACTTGTGCTGTGCTTATCTGTTCAATCACATACACGCTCCGATTGAACAAGCATTGCTGTGACGGCTGAAATAACGACACATACTGAAATGAAAAGGTCAACTGTGAACACAGCAACTGTAGGACAATCAGCTATTGAACATAAATTACATTTTCACATGAAAATAAAGTCAGCGCACAGCATGTGCACATGGGGTATTTTGAATAAATGCAAATATATGGAACAAAATGATAAGACTTCCACCAGGAAGTGCTGACTAAGAGTCATACGATGAGACATTTCACGCATGATAGCTCTTTTTTTATTTTTGAACCATTTGTAGTCATTCTAGTTGACCCAGTGGACAAATATTATCTCTACATCAACAGTCATATCTACTGAAGCTTCTCAGAGCATCTGTCTGCACCTTCTGCACAATCCTCCTCTCCGTTCTGTTGGTTTACAGGCTCTGTGCATTGCCTCCAATACTGCATACAGACCAAACATCATTACATCTGAAGACAACAACACCCTACAGATATCCATAGGAAAGAGGTCGTTCAGAGATTAAACAGCTAACAGCTGAAGGCAAGAATTTTGAGAGCCGTTTCTCACATAAAGCTCCTGTAAGGCTTCAAAAGTATGATGCTTTCATGGTGCTTTTTGTTTTCTGGACAGCCACTGGTCACCAATATCTTCTACTATGCTTGCGGTTGCCAGATGTCCACATTTTAAATCCCTCAATCAAAATGCATACATTTTCTGCCCGGTGTTTTACTTCATCTTTGCGACCTGTTAACCACGAGCTTGCACTCCCTCTGCTTTGAGAAAAATGCGATAATGATCCGAAAATGATGTGGCAAACACATAAGTGATCGCCGCTGAGATATTCTGCTCAAATGAAAGTGTCGTACATTGTTTTCGTTCATTTGTGCTGTGAATAATCTGAGATCAAAGCTTGTCATGAAAACTGTAATAAATCTAAACATGAATCTCGACTGTATCGTTTGCGACTGTGGTTGCTGAATAAATGCACTGTGCACAATGCAAATTCATTTTTGTTGTTGTTTTAATAGAAAAACATTAACATAATGTGGAATTGTTGGAGTTAATACAGTAAATTTCGCTGGTCTGGAGAACCAGCTTTCATCATGTAAAGAGGGTATAAATAAATTTAATACATCAGGAAGCTAGATGAAATCAAATAAATCATGTGGATTGACGTTTTCTTGAAAATGTGAAAGTGCAATAATTCTAAAATGCCAATAATCGTGCTTAATAATTATAATTTTTGAGCAAAATTGATCTTGATTATCAGTTTAACCTGTTAACTGTCACCCGCCTTGTTCAGCAGAGAGAAAATCTGAACAAATACTCTGGAATACAGACCTAAAGTTGGTCTCTTTTTGAAGAAGACACTCAGCAGATTGTTGCAGATAAAAAATAAAAAAGTACAGTAAAGAAAATGTACTGAACTATATATTTTACAAAATAATTAGGACTCTTAGGCCCGGTTTCACAGACAGGGCTTAGCCTAAGCCAGGATTAGGCCTTAGTTCAATTAGGATATTTAAGTAGTTTTTATAAACGTACCCTAGAAAAAAACTGGTGTGCATCTCAAGACAAAACAATGGCACATATTTTAAGACATGTCAGTGCAAGTTGCTTTTAGTTAAAACAGCTCAAACATGCATTTTAGTCCGGGACTAGGCAAGCCTTGTCTGTGAAACCGGGGGTTAAACTGCAAGAAAATCAAAACCGTATGTGTAACCAAGCTGTGTGCAAATTTGAAGTTGATATCACAAAAATTGAGCCGCTAAAAGGTTTCTATGTAACTTTTTTTTCTGGATGAATTTTGATTGTTTAAGCTTAATTTGTGATGATTCCTAAAATATGTGACAGGGAAAAAGGCAATAAAAAGAGTGTGCCACATGACAGTTACCAGGTTGACCATTATTGAGGTTTGGAACGACATGGGGTTACATGAGGACAAGTTTTATTTTTGGGTGAACTATTTAATAGTCTATGTGGCTTGACAGAGATCTTTTTGCTGTGGGTGTTGATAACAAAAGAAAGAATGCTGAGTGGCAGCTTGTTACAGACGCACCCTACTGCTGCAGAACTCTTATTAAGTTGGCTTGAAAAAGAGTTGATGAGCGATCAGGCCAGTGCTGCATAGTCATGAAAGTTTATCACTAGCGTGTGTTTTTGAGCCTTGCCAATTTGCCAGTTTCCATCCGGACCGTGAGACAGAACGGTAGCACCATGTTACTGTTTCTAGTTGAGCAGCGTGTCAAAACAGCGGTGTGGATCACACCACAAGCACTCATTGTGGTAATGATATTTCAGCACTATATCCTCTAGTAGTTTTATCTAAAGCCAAACGCACTTCATTCAAGCCCTTTCAGGTCCACGCGTGTTCTCTCTTTCTCCAGACGTGCGCCACATTAACAGTGCGTGTCCACTGGTGCGGAGAAGAGCGAGCGTTTTTAATTCATTCCAATAGAAGTCGAGCTTAACGCTCAAACGTGAATGTGATGATTAAATGAATTACCATAGTAACAAATGACCATGACCCTGTGTTTTCACGTCATGCACGAGACGTGAGTGCAAAGGTTAAAGACGTCCGTCTACCACGTGTTTACACTGATAAACAATGGAAAAGTTGCGCAGTGGAATCGAAAAACACTATATTGGATCCGTGCATTAGGTCTTAAAGTGACAGCAGCCTAATATTTCTGCTGCTGCTGTGCTGATCAAACAAGAAGACAAAGAAAGAAAAAAGAAAAATAGACACCGGCTTTCAAACATTCCCGTGTGTATCTGCGTAAGCGCTCCATAAAGAGTGTCATTAATGTCTATTTACAACATGTTTTTGAAGCTTTGATCATTGTAGCCAATCACAGACATGTTGAGGGTGTGAACACAATAGGGGTGCAACAGTTCAAACTGCTCACGGTTCGGTTCGTATCACGGTTTCAGGCTCATGGTTTCGGTACGGTTCGGTATGTGCAATGTTCAGGGAAAATAGGACTACTGTCAAATAAAAATAAAGAAAATAAGAAAAATAATCAAACTACAAGCAACGTCACAAATGAATACAATAAAGCAAATATTCAAATAAATAAACAGTGCTTTTCAGGTTTTTTAGGTATCTAACAGTAGGTTTCAGGTACAGAAAAAGGATAAAGTAATCAAATATAAAATAACACTGCATATTATCTTCACTGTATAAATTAAATAAATATTAATCATTATTTAGTTACAAAAGCTATTCAGTCAAGAGCAGCGAGTGATTTCTTTGTCATCTGTTGTTTGATTTAACATTAAAAACACAGTGAAAACTTCGGATGAGCGCACACACAAATCTTTTCACAGCGCGCGAGTTCTCTTTCGCGTCTTGCTCTTGAATGTTTAAATTAGCAAGGCTTAAATGAGTGTAGTTTAAACACAGATAGCAACGTGTGCTGTTCAGGTCTCACCTGTGCTCGCACGCCATCAACACCCAGGTGATGACGGTGTAAGTGACTGGACATTAGAGCATGCACTCGCAGTGAACAAAGTTTACAACGAGTGACTGTTTTCTCCACACTTTCTGATTATCGTTGTTGTAAAGTTTTTAGAAGCCAGAATGCGCATCCATTGACTGAAACATATATTATCTGAACTCTGTCTGTTTTCCACATTGCTATTTTAAACAAACCATATTAGCCTATAGATGCGTCATCATTCGAGATGGACCGCGGTGCAAGTGCGTGCCGAACCGTAAGGTGAGAACGGTACGGTTCGATTTTTTTACCAAGAACCGTTGCACCCCTAGAACACAATGGCCAATCAGAGGTGTTTAAGAATCCACTCAACAGCGCTGGAAATGCTGGTATCATCACATTTTTAAAAATTCAGTACTTTTGTACTTTTGACAACACTACCACACTGGTTCAACAATACAATTGTGTTTAATTAGGTCATGCAGGCAGTAGAGTAATAACTTCTGCTAATTAATCGGTTCCAGATTAAATTAACGTAAATATAAATATATATAAAACATGGCAACTGAAGACACTATTTTCAAAAGTGGCTCATCAGAAGAGCGTGTGGGCGGAGTCTCTCTGAAAGCGCACTGCACTCGCAACCAAATCAATCCAAAAATCACAGCCAATCAGAAGAGCGTGTGGGCGGAGTCTCTCTGAAAGCGCACTGCACTCGCAACCAAATCAATCCAAAAATCACAGCCAATCAGAAGAGCGTGTGGGCGGAGTCTCTCTGAAAGCGCACTGCACTCGCAACCAAATCAATCCAAAAATCACAGCCAATCAGAAGAGCGTGTGGGCGGAGCCTCTCTGAAAGCGCACTGCACTCGCAACCAAATCAATCAAAAAATCACAGCCAATCAGAAGAGCGTGTGGGCGGAGCCTCTCTGAAAGCGCACTGCACTCGCAACCAAATCAATCAAAAAATCACAGCCAATCAGAAGAGCGTGTGGGCGGAGTCTCTCTGAAAGCTCACTGCACTCGCAATCAAATCAATCCAAAAATCACAGCCAATCAGAAGAGCGTGTGGGCGGAGCCTCTCTGAAAGCGCACTGCACTTGCAACCAAATCAATCAAAAAATCACAGCCAATCAGAAGAGCGTGTGGGCGGAGTCTCTCTAAAAAAGCGCACTGCACTCGCAACCAAATCACTCAAAAATCACAGCCAATCAGAAGAGCGTGCGGGCGGAGTCTCTCTGAAAACGCACTGCACTCGCAACCAAATCACTCAAAAATCACAGCCAATCAGAAGAGCGTGTGGGCGGAGTCTCTCTGAAAGCGCACTGCACTCGCAACCAAATCAATCCAAAAATCACAGCCAATCAGAAGAGCGTGTGGGCGGAGTCTCTCTGAAAGCGCACTGCACTCGCAACCAAATCACTCAAAAATCACAGCCAATCAGAAGAGCGTGTGGGCGGAGTCTCTCTAAAAAAGCGCACTGCACTCGCAACCTAATCACTCAAAAATCACAGCCAATCAGAAGAGCGTGTGGGCGGAGTCTCTCTGAAAGCGCAATGCACTCGCAACCAAATCAATCCAAAAATCACAGCCAATCAGAAGAGCGTGTGGGCGGAGTCTCTCTGAAAGCGCACTGCACTCGCAACCAAATCAATCCAAAAATCACAGCCAATCAGAAGAGCGTGTGGGCGGAGTCTCTCTGAAAGCGCACTGCACTCGCAACCAAATCAATCCAAAAATCACAGCCAATCAGAAGAGCGTGTGGGCGGAGCCTCTCTGAAAGCGCACTGCACTCGCAACCAAATCAATCAAAAAATCACAGCCAATCAGAAGAGCGTGTGGGCGGAGTCTCTCTAAAAAAGCGCACTGCACTCGCAACCAAATCACTCAAAAATCACAGCCAATCAGAAGAGCGTGCGGGCGGAGTCTCTCTGAAAACGCACTGCACTCGCAACCAAATCACTCAAAAATCACAGCCAATCAGAAGAGCGTGTAGGCGAAGTCTCTCTGAAAACGCACTGCACTCGCAACCAAATCACTCAAAAATCACAGCCAATCAGAAGAGCGTGTGGGCGGAGTCTCTCTAAAAAAGCGCACTGCACTCGCAACCTAATCACTCAAAAATCACAGCCAATCAGAAGAGCGTGTGGGCGGAGTCTCTCTGAAAGCGCACTGCACTCGCAACCAAATCAATCCAAAAATCACAGCCAATCAGAAGAGCGTGGGGGTGGAGTCTCTCTAAAAAAGCGCACTGCACTCGCAACCTAATCACTCAAAAATCGCAACCTAATCACTCAAAAATCACAGCCAATCAGAAGAGCGTGTGGGCGGAGTCTCTCTCAAAGCGCACTGCACTCGCAACCAAATCAATCCAAAAATCACAGCCAATCAGAAGAGCGTGTGGGCGGAGTCTCTCTAAAAAAGCGCACTGCACTCGCAACCTAATCACTCAAAAATCACAGCCAATCAGAAGAGCGTGCGGGCGGAGTCTCTCTGAAAACGCACTGCACTCGCAACCAAATCACTCAAAAATCACAGCCAATCAGAAGAGCGTGCGGGCGGAGTCTCTCTGAAAGCTCACTGCACTCGCAACCAAATCACTCAAAAATCACAGCCAATCAGAAGAGCGTGTAGGCGAAGTCTCTCTGAAAACGCACTGCACTCGCAACCAAATCACTCAAAAATCACAGCCAATCAGAAGAGCGTGTGGGCGGAGTCTCTCTAAAAAAGCGCACTGCACTCGCAACCTAATCACTCAAAAATCACAGCCAATCAGAAGAGCGTGTGGGCGGAGTCTCTCTGAAAGCGCACTGCACTCGCAACCAAATCAATCCAAAAATCACAGCCAATCAGAAGAGCGTGGGGGTGGAGTCTCTCTAAAAAAGCGCACTGCACTCGCAACCTAATCACTCAAAAATCGCAACCTAATCACTCAAAAATCACAGCCAATCAGAAGAGCGTGTGGGCGGAGTCTCTCTCAAAGCGCACTGCACTCGCAACCAAATCAATCCAAAAATCACAGCCAATCAGAAGAGCGTGTGGGCGGAGTCTCTCTAAAAAAGCGCACTGCACTCGCAACCTAATCACTCAAAAATCACAGCCAATCAGAAGAGCGTGCGGGCGGAGTCTCTCTGAAAACGCACTGCACTCGCAACCAAATCACTCAAAAATCACAGCCAATCAGAAGAGCGTGGGGGTGGAGTCTCTCTGAAAGCTCACTGCACTCGCAACCAAATCACTCAAAAATCACAGCCAATCAGAAGAGCGTGCGGGCGGAGTCTCTCTGAAAACGCACTGCACTCGCAACCAAATCACTCAAAAATCACAGCCAATCAGAAGAGCGTGCGGGCGGAGTCTCTCTGAAAACGCACTGCCCTCGCAACCAAATCGATCAAAAATCACAACTAATCGGAAGAGTGTGTAGGCAGTACATAAATATTACTCCATACAACATTATTAAAGATACATACTGATATGTTGATTATTTCCTATATATTACTAATTAATAAGAATGAGTTAGCTGGGGGAACATGATGAAACTAATGCTCATTCAACACCGTGAACTGTCGCTGTCAGCATGACAGATAACAGAGCTCAACCTACAGAGCAAACACACGGGTTAACCACACCTTTACTACTGTGATGAAATGCACACGCTTTTGAAATATGTATTCAGTACATATATCCAATATAACGAGAGATGTTAGGATGCAGGAAGATCTAGAACTACAACGAAACAAAACACTCAGCAAAGGGCACAAAAATGTCAAAGGACTGAATCTGCATTGGCACATATTATATGTCTCTGATTCGTCAACTTCTTTGTTAGCTGACCAATAAAAAAGGCCTCGCTGACCTTCTAAATAAAACTGCTGTCCTTTCAATGAATGCTTTTGAGAAATCAAAATTAAACATCATCACTGTATACAAAAGTCACCCTGATATTGCCATGTGTTCGACAAAAATAAAGGTCCCAAGGTTGCAGTGATGCTTTGGTTGCCCAAAGAACCGTCCAATGATCAGTTCTTAGTGTGAAGGAAATATTAATAATCTAAAGAACCTTTTGTGCAATGGAAAGTTTTCATGGATATTAAAAGATCTTCATGATCTTGGAACCATCAATGCCAATGAAGAACATGGTACCATGGTAATAGGGATGTGCAACGATTAAAGTACACATGAAATCAACATCGACCCTATTAACTTTATTAGTGCATATTACTAGTCTTGTGGTAAACAATTAATCCGTGCAAGGTAATACACAGAAAACAATAGTTTGTCGCGGTAATCTTTAATCAAAGTCTGAAATGTTACTTCCGTTACTTTTACATGTTACTTTATATAAAATATATATATTTTATATTTCATATAAATATAAATATTTATTTAAACATGCATATATTTCTTTAATTTTTACATGTATGTGTCTGTATTTATACATACATAATTATTATACACAGAACACACATATATTACATAAAACACAGACTTTTATTTTGCAAACGATTAATCGCAATTAATTGTTGCACATCCCTACATGGTAATACCAGGGTATTCTTTGTCCAGTTTCAGGTATCTATGCATCTCTAAAACATACAGTTGCATCACTGTACCATAGTATTATCATCACAATAATTCATGCAAGAGATTCCCAAACAAAACACAGCCAATAATGAACAATGACTCGCCATTTCAATACACAAAACGCAAAAAGCACCATTGTTTCAGGTCATAGGTTAGTGCCATGATGGGAATACTAGTGCAAAAGACATGGAATAATGTACCATGGTATTATTTGAGGTGAATAAAATGATATATTTACGATAATCACACGAAAATACCCTGTTTTTACCATCACTACATACCATGATACCACCATACTTTTCTATAAGGGAACCATCAATGTAAACAAATACAAATAAACAATATATATTACAGTAAATATCAAATACGACTATACGTGCGTTTTGTTCCCACAGACTGTGTTGATTAGCAGGTACGCACGGTTGCTCTTAGTCATTTACTTACAGTATTAATTGTTTGTTGGCTGATTATGGAAGATATAATCAATAGGAATATGTTCATAAGCAAAACATGCATGAATATTCAAACAAAAGAAGTAAGCCGTGTCCACGGCCGCGACACCGTTATCTGACCCAGCCGTCGCCCAAAACCCCCCAGCTCGTGTCCTCCCGTGCGTCTTACCTGTCGACAACATTAATGCTTCCGCGAGAACTTCACCGGCCCACCGATTAATGTGCTTATACGGGCTTACGAGCGATTATTGCTGCGCTGCGATGCGATGGACGCGCATGTGTCAGCGCGCGTCAGCCTAACGCCACTGGACATCCATCAGGCCAGAGCTTCACGACGCTTCCGCGCTCGCGCTGTGTGTTCGCGAATAACTCCACACGGAAAACTAAAACAAAAACCATCTAAACACATCGAAATCAAAACAAATCGCGCTAGTTGAGCTAGCAGCGGTGGGTTCGGCTGGACACGCCCACGCTGCTGCTTCCCTGTGCCGTATGCAAATTTACGAACCGTACTATGGCGAGAGATGAGCTCCTGAATATTAATAAGGTGACGCTCCAGGAAGGTTGCCAAGCAACGCTCGATTAATATTCATTAGCCAAACCTTCGCCGTAGTCGGATTCGTAATTTTTTTAGCATTGAATTAACGTTCATGTTTTAAATGACTGTCTTTATGATGTAGAATTTTGGGGCACTTTAATATACTTCAAAATCTTGATTTGAAACAGGGCAGTGCGCATGCGCGAGTGCGCGAGCTGAGATTGCGGTCCTCGTGAGCCATCTTGTTGTCGTTCATATTCTACACCAGCGATCGCTTATATATTATAGATCAGAGCTACGCACTTTTATTGCATTATTATACCTTATTATTATATCTGCTAACAGTGAACCTTCTCAGAACTTTAACTAACGAGTTATGAATATGAAAACGTTAATAGAACGTTTGTTCAAAGTTATCTGGTCTTTAATAAAACGTTAGCATAAAAACGCAATTTAAATATTGTTCATGAAGGGGACGTTTATTTTCTGAATCGTAACGTTAGTTGTACGTTCGTCAAACGTTTTGTAAATGTTACTACTTGTTCCATTCAGAAGGAACGTTCTCATCATGTTTGCAAAATTATAAAATTGATTTTTCCTGAACATTTACATATATATTTTTTTTTAACTGGGCATTTTAAACGACCAGAGAACATTCAGTTTTCAAAACATTAGCAAAATGTTCTTAGAACATGTTTTTGCGAGAGTCCATTTTCAGTAACACTTTACAGTAACATCAGTTAATGCAATTAACAATATTTATTTATTTATTTATTTATTTATTTATTTATTTATTCATAGCCAGTACTGGCTTACGTTCTTTTAGCTTTTAATTTAAAGGCACAATATGTAAGAATTTTGCAGTAAAATATCCAAAAACCATTAGGCCAGTGTTATATATTCTGTTCACTTGACTATACTTACAATATCCCAAATGTTTCCAACTATTTGTAAATCGTGAGAAAATTGCAGTTTTAATCAAGGCTCCGGGACGTGTGAGGAGTCGCCTGTCAATGGCGTCATACCTGTGTTACCCTCGGTTTCCGGTTTTATTTTGTAGAAACCATGGAAACACCAAAGATGCTTTAATATTTACATGTTTTAATAGACAAGAGAACAACTGTTTTGATATATTTATAGAGAGAAATCAAATTATTGTTATATAGCTCAACACATTTAGTCTTATTTTTTAAATCTAATGTTCTTAATTTTTTGCGAGTACCATGCTTTACCATGCCTCAGAGAAAAACACTATAGTTGCGTCCTAATTCGCGTACTTGTGCACTATTCTATTCTATTTAAGTACAAATAGTGTGAGTAGTGCGTTCACACAGAAAATTCCAAAAAGAAAAAGTGCACTTTAAATACCTGGATGATGCACTAAATTAACGGAAAAAATGAAGGCTGCGTCCGAAACCTAGGTAGCTGTCTTGCTGCCTCGCTGTCTTATAAGAGAATGACTTGTACGGCAGCGTTTGTGCATGAAGGTACCTCACGAAATTGATTTCGGACAGACTTCTGAGGCAGCGTAACAGTTTAATGATCTACAGCAATATAGCGTGAGCTTTGGTGAGAACTAAACAAATATTTAATTATTACAGTAGTAATTTCTCGATAGAAATGATATCAAAATTGAAATATGTTGGTCAAAATCGTACATTTATACACAAAATGAGCAGCAAATGCAACTTTTGGATGCCATCTTTATTTTTCTAGCTCAACTGTCACAGAATGGAAAGCACAGGATTGTGGGATATCAAAGGCAGCTAAGGATACATCTATGCTTCCTTCAAAAATCGATCTGCGGAAGGTATCTCATGAGACAGGAAGTGAAGCTAACATTGGATTCAGACGTGCCTTGATGCCTTACTACCTTGAAATGTGTCCTCAGAAGGCAGCATTTTCCAGTTTTCGGACGCAGCCGAAGTGTGGAATGTTGGACACTTCATGCACTCAACTGTCGCAGCTTTAATTACGTTGCAGGGGGAGAGGGGGGGATCAGACTCCATTGTTTAATGACAAAATAAATGTGTAAAATTCATACACTACATGGATGAGTACATAGTGCACAAGTACATAGTGGATAGTGCGTCATTTGGGACGCAACTTATTTTGTGAAGTAGCTAACATAGCATAATCAGATGCAGCTTTATTTTTAGAGACAGTAATACATCATTTTCTCCATTATACAACATGTTTTACAATGAATTGCATGATATTTATCAACACAAGCTTAAAATTGATCTATCTTACTGCAGTGTCCCTGCCAACACACCCATGTGGGGCCCATAAGGGTTGGATATGGGCTGGTGAGTGGGCCCCATCTGGGCTGCCCAGATGGGGCCCAGTTAGTTTTGTCCGGGGGTTCCATGGTGGCCCCATGTGGGCAAGCCCAGATGGGCTGAAGTTGGGCTTCACATGGGCCCTAGCTAAAACCCACACGGGCAACCCAGGTTTCTCCTATATGGGGCCCACACTTACCTGGGCCCCATGTGGGCTGCTCATGGGCCCCTGCTATTCTACCCATAAGGGTAATAACCATTATTATGGGCTAACAAATTCATTTTTGGGGACTTATTTTACAGTCAGCCCATACAGTTCTGTAACCCGTGTTCATATTTTTTTACACAGCCAATTTTACCGGGTCTGGTGGACCCACCACATTATTAGGCTTTTAAATCAATACAGCCATAACAATTCATGTAAAAAATACTTGACAAATGTTTACTTTAGCTATTTACCCCTGTGAGATCGCATTTATGATCGTTTGTTTTTTGTGAGAAACCAAGGAAATTCAATTAAAAAAAAATATAGCTGCGAGCAGCGATGGCGGGCCCAAGCCCGGTGGCACCGCCACCCCGGTGGCTTCAGGGCAACTGTGCACAGCGGGCAATAGGCACTTAAAACGGTTAAACATCAAAGGACTATGTCAAATTCACTCCACATTTACTGCACTACAAGGTGCCACTATAGAGCCCCTCCTCCCTGCCCATTTTCAAAGGATTACATGTGCCAAGTTTTAACATTATTCTGATGAATTTTGAAGCAAATCAGGTAAAAATAAGAGGGTGATCTCAATGTATGCTGAAAGTGACACATTTTCTGCTTCCAGTTGGTGGCGCTATTACTTTGAATCACAATAGTCACATCCATGTGATCAGCCTTGTACAACGAAGACTAAGCCGAAGTTTCATCAAAATCAATTAATGTATGCAGAAGTTATAACACTTTGTTTCCCTTTTCTTGCCATAAATTCGTTGCCTCGCCACGGCCAAACCGTTTGAGATATCCAAAATCCGTTTGCAATTAAACAACTTCAATGTGTTAGCAACAAGTTAAAAAAAGTTTGGTGTAAATTGGATAAACCCTGTAGGAGCAGTAGTATAAAATTCATAGCCTGTTTTTTCAAAAAATTAACATTCAAACCAAAATAGCTGACTTCCTGTTGGTCGGAGCTAATGAATGTAAATTAGAAAATTGTCCGGCTTGATGAGAACAATATGTGTACCGAGTTTGGTGATTGTAGGAAAAACTAACCCCCCCACTTTTGTCAAAAGGTGGCGCTACTGAGCCCCTCCACCACGCCCATTTCTATGGCTTTGTCCATGTCTACTGGTTGACAATATTGATGTGTGTGTCGAGTTTCATGCAATTTGAAGCATGTTAAGAGCCTCAAAAACACTCAAGAATATTATTACAGTTTGACCTGTTGCCATGGCAACAATATTTCAAATATCAAAAATCCTGTCATAGGTCTACATCTGCTGTGTATTGACATTACACTGATGAAGTTTGAAGCAAATCAGGTAAAAATAAGAGGGTGATCTCAAAACATTTCAAAAAGTGATACACTTCCTGCTGCCAGTTGGTGGCGCTATAACTTTGACTCACAATAGTCACATCCATGTGATCAGACTCCTATAACGAACACACTCGTGAAGTTTCATAAAGATCAATATATGTATGCAGACGTTATAACACATTTCCTGTTTCCTTTTTCTCGCCATAAATTCGTTGCCTCGCCACGGCCAAACCGTTCGAGATATCAAAAATCCCCTGGCAATTTTTAATCATCAGTGTCTTGACTTCATGCTGACCGAGTTTGGTGGCGATCGGATTAATCGTCTAGGAGGAGTATATCAAATTCCAGAGCATGCGTTTTTCAAACAACCCTTAATAGCTGACTTCCTGTTGGCGTGGTGTTTAACTTAGAGCACGAAAGTTGTTCGGCCCGATGAGGTCTATATGTGTACTGAGTTTCATACTAATACGTGCAAGCGTGTTTAATATATGGACCAAATTTTCAGACTTTTTTCAAGGGGGCGCTGTCGAGCCCCCCTGCCACGCCCGGGTACCAGCCTCTCCGGCGTCCTAATGGCCGCGGATTCCAATGTGTGTGCCAATTTTCAAGAGTTTTTGAGCATGTTAAGGCCCCCAAAAAGCCCCGGAAGACGGAAAAAAAATAAAAAAAAAAAAAAAAAAAAAAATAAATATAGCTGCGAGCAGCGATGGCGGGCCCAAGCCCGGTGGCACCGCCACCCCGGTGGCTTCAGGGCAACTGTGCACAGCGGGCAATAGGCACTTAAAACGGTTAAACATCAAAGGACTATGTCAAATTCACTCCACATTTACTGCACTACAAGGTGCCACTATAGAGCCCCTCCTCCCTGCCCATTTTCAAAGGATTACATGTGCCAAGTTTTAACATTATTCTGATGAATTTTGAAGCAAATCAGGTAAAAATAAGAGGGTGATCTCAATGTATGCTGAAAGTGACACATTTTCTGCTTCCAGTTGGTGGCGCTATTACTTTGAATCACAATAGTCACATCCATGTGATCAGCCTTGTACAACGAAGACTAAGCCGAAGTTTCATCAAAATCAATTAATGTATGCAGAAGTTATAACACTTTGTTTCCCTTTTCTTGCCATAAATTCGTTGCCTCGCCACGGCCAAACCGTTTGAGATATCCAAAATCCGTTTGCAATTAAACAACTTCAATGTGTTAGCAACAAGTTAAAAAAAGTTTGGTGTAAATTGGATAAACCCTGTAGGAGCAGTAGTATAAAATTCATAGCCTGTTTTTTCAAAAAATTAACATTCAAACCAAAATAGCTGACTTCCTGTTGGTCGGAGCTAATGAATGTAAATTAGAAAATTGTCCGGCTTGATGAGAACAATATGTGTACCGAGTTTGGTGATTGTAGGAAAAACTAACCCCCCCACTTTTGTCAAAAGGTGGCGCTACTGAGCCCCTCCACCACGCCCATTTCTATGGCTTTGTCCATGTCTACTGGTTGACAATATTGATGTGTGTGTCGAGTTTCATGCAATTTGAAGCATGTTAAGAGCCTCAAAAACACTCAAGAATATTATTACAGTTTGACCTGTTGCCATGGCAACAATATTTCAAATATCAAAAATCCTGTCATAGGTCTACATCTGCTGTGTATTGACATTACACTGATGAAGTTTGAAGCAAATCAGGTAAAAATAAGAGGGTGATCTCAAAACATTTCAAAAAGTGATACACTTCCTGCTGCCAGTTGGTGGCGCTATAACTTTGACTCACAATAGTCACATCCATGTGATCAGACTCCTATAACGAACACACTCGTGAAGTTTCATAAAGATCAATATATGTATGCAGACGTTATAACACATTTCCTGTTTCCTTTTTCTCGCCATAAATTCGTTGCCTCGCCACGGCCAAACCGTTCGAGATATCAAAAATCCCCTGGCAATTTTTAATCATCAGTGTCTTGACTTCATGCTGACCGAGTTTGGTGGCGATCGGATTAATCGTCTAGGAGGAGTATATCAAATTCCAGAGCATGCGTTTTTCAAACAACCCTTAATAGCTGACTTCCTGTTGGCGTGGTGTTTAACTTAGAGCACGAAAGTTGTTCGGCCCGATGAGGTCTATATGTGTACTGAGTTTCATACTAATACGTGCAAGCGTGTTTAATATATGGACCAAATTTTCAGACTTTTTTCAAGGGGGCGCTGTCGAGCCCCCCTGCCACGCCCGGGTACCAGCCTCTCCGGCGTCCTAATGGCCGCGGATTCCAATGTGTGTGCCAATTTTCAAGAGTTTTTGAGCATGTTAAGGCCCCCAAAAAGCCCCGGAAGACGGAAAAAATAAAAAAAAAAAAAAAAAAAATAATAATCCTTAGAAGAACAAGAGGGCCCTGCGCGAATTTTCGCTTGGGCCCTAATAATCCTTAGAAGAACAAGAGGGCCCTGCGCGAATTTTCGCTTGGGCCCTAATAATAATCCTTAGAAGAACAAGAGGGCCCTGCGCGAATTTTCGCTTGGGCCCTAAAAATAGAAAAGATTTTATCATTATTAGTGATTATTTCTTAGAACTTAATCAGAATAGGTGAAAATGTTTGAAATGTAACAATTTTGTAACTTTGTGTGGGAATAGCAGGTGCAGAAAGACAACACTCCCGCACTCAGACGGCCAATGAGTTTGTGTTAGAAAAAATAATAAATAGCATATTTTTTCTTTTAGCAACCTTTAAAATGGGTCCCAAAGACCCAAACACCTTGGATTAAATGAGCTACAATAATAACAAGACCAGTAATACAATTAATTACCTTTTTATTTAAATAAAATGAAGAAAAACATTAAGAAAACTCTCATTAAGAAAACTTTTGCTCAGTGTTCCCTCACTGTTAGAGACAGGATTAGCTACTTTCCACCTCAAATGAACCCAAAGCCTGAAGTCCTTGTTAAGGGGTTGCCTGTCGGGCCTGTCTATTACCCCCTTCTATGACCGCCTTCTCTGCAGCTTTACAGGTGATTTGGCTGGTCATGGTGCTTTTCTTTAAGCCTCCTGCAAGAAACAAATATAACGGTCACTTACTTTATATGTGCCAACACAACTCTCAGCCAGGACTGTAAAGACCACTATGTAAAGAAAAGTGCTACATAAATTAAGATTATTATTAGAACTACACACATACTCTTAAACACACAAGTTAGGCAACTTACTTGCAACTCCATACACAGTGGCTACGTTTACATGCACCAATTTTCACCAATCCGAATGAATTGAATCTGATTGCAGATCTGTTTACATGTACTCTAAACATTGTAATCTGATTCAAATATCCGTTTATATGTGTTTTATATACATTTTGATTAAAACGTTTGTGCACGCACTGTGCGTGTGTGACGTCATATCAGTCACACATGCGGTAACCCAGGTTGCGTCAACAGACGATTATCATGTCTCGACGATAGCAAGAGATATTGTCAACAGCTTCAAACCTTGGCAATATTAAGAGGATTTGGTATTTCCAATTAATGTAGGCCTGTTACATTTTTCTAGTCTTATTATAACTATTAGGTTCAGCTTCTTTTATTATTATATTAATATTATATGTGCTGTGAGAATAATAAAAGATTAGGCTATTAGCTATCTTTAAAAATGATTTAAATTTTTTTTAGGTCTATTATTACAATGAATTATAGCCTATAATTAAAATTATTTAGAGTGTATGCTATAATACTATTTCCTAACACTGCAGTCATCAGTGAAAATTAAGTGCAGCGTTACTTCAAGCACCGACTTAAAAAAAACTTCAAGCACCGACTTTGTGCACTGCGTAATGCGTGTCAACACTGCACTGCGCATGTGCCCCAGAGTCTTCTGAGAACGAATGAGAAAGTAGTCAGATTTAAGCGTTTACATGGTCATTTTTTGCTGTTGGATTGGATTAGAAAAGGAATAAACCACCCCTTCCAATCCGATCGAAATTTCATTCGGATCAAGCTCAGTCGGATCGATTAAGGTGTTTACATGAACGTCTTTCAATTTGATTGAGCCGTCTATCTAATTACAAATGGATTATTTGGGTGCAAGTAAACATAGCCAGTAAATAATGTTTATAACTTTGGGGTATTGTGACAGCTTTCTAGTCTCAGTACAACTTAAAACATTATCCACATGTACACCTACCATTACTTCATACAGTTTTAAGGCCTTGAACTCTCTCTTCCCGTTTCGGCCCACAAAGTTGTACTGCCAGTTGGATGGAGGCCATGGAGGTGTCAGCAGAGATCTGAGGGTGGATGGAGCCCGGTGGAGGTGTCGGCACAGATCAGAGGGTGGATGCAGCCGGTGCGCTGTAAAAAAAAACAAAACAAAAAAAAAAACACAACTTTGAAATGAATAATTTTGTTGTGTTGGTTCAGCAAAAATCCACACTGTAAAAATCTTGTACAACAAAAAAATATTTTAATACACACACACACACATATATATATATATATATATATATATATATATATATATATATATATATAAATTCTTAAGTACTTCTGTATCCAATAGACATTAAATGTTGAATTGGCTCAACTACAAAAGATTTGGTACAGAATAGTTTTCTCCAGAAAACAAATAATGTCAAGTTGACTTCTTTTTTTTATAGTGGAGATGATGACCTGAGGGTGGATGGAGGTGTAGGCCTGATGGGGCTCATCCTCACTGGACAAAATCACTCGCCTAGAAATCTATAATATACAAGCACAATCAATGAGTTTAAGTGTTTTAAAAACAGTTGGTTAAAAAATATATACATAAAAAATATATACATCTCTGGTATCTACACTCTAGATACCAGAGAGACCCTCACATTGATCCTTAACATCTGTTCCAACACCCCATGCTCCCTTCAGGCATGCACACATCCATTTGTATACATCTCTTTTCCCCTCAAAACGTGACTGTTACTTTTATTAACTGATTACATTTAATATTATTTATTTCTTAATCGTATATCTGTTGTCTACCTCCCTCGTTTTGACAGCTTTGAGCCAAATACACTTAACAAAACTCCCACAAAACATGTCCTTCCTGTGTCATTGGGAAATTTTTCACCATCCATTTAGTAGTAGTAATTCAAATAGCCTCACCTCTTTCTGCGCTTCCCCCTTCCCATATTCTCTGTAGAATCGGACTTGGTTGGTACATCTGTGTTCTGTTCATACTCGACTAATTTTGTGCAGGCAATTTCATACGTTGCTGTGGGAAACAGAGTGGCAATTAGTTTCATCCAGAGCAAATTTTACATTTCTAATGACACCCACAACCTACAAACAAAATATATATATTAAATTAATTATTATCAGTAAGTGTATAATATTTAAAACATTGAAATAAATGAATAAACTTTTAATAGTAATAGAAGATAACTACTTCTCTTGTCAGAGAAGAGTCAACATTTTTTGAGTGCACACCCACAAAATTGTCCGAATGCGCAACGTGCAACATGGATTGGGTCTTCTGACCTTTTGATTTTGATTAATATGTGAAATATGAGAGAGTTAAGACAGTGCTTATTTTGAAGACAGAGAGAGGGGCGGGGGAGGGGCTCTCTGCTCGTTCTCTCTGTCACTCATTTAACATGCGCAGCAGGCATCTACATCACTCATAGATCACAATAACTGATCAAACCGGGCTTTGGCGGGATAAAAATTTGTTTTGTCGGCCGCTAAAAAAATAAACGCAGGAAAACCCTGTTAACGTTGGTGATTTACGGTAGAAATCTAAAGGCACAAGTTGACAAAATATAATGAAATAACCACCTTAATGTGTAATGTTGACAATTTTTTTTTTATTTTGACATGAAAGCTTACATGTTAAGGGAGCAAACTGGTTCAAAATCTCAAAATTGATCACTGCATAAAAAACCGATGTTTTCACCTGCCGTGTCTCGAAGTGCAGCAGAGTGCACGCGATGCAAATCATGGCGGGGATATGTGCCTTAATTGGCACGACACCCTATCCGATAAAACTTTGCTGACATTCACATGGACTTTCATCAGTGTTTTTGCTTTAACTGTAAATGCAACAAGTGCAAATATTAAAATTCCACCAGCTGGTAAAAGCGGAGAAATGGGCATTTTACAGCCTTTTTAACAGCTTGCTAATACCTGTTCGACTGCCTTGCTAAGAAGTGTACAACCAAATACTTCTAAACAATATATTTAAGTCAACCACTCAAATAAGCTCAAATGCTACTGACTTAATAAATTAAAGTCGTCTGTTCAACGCTTTAACCAGGTTTAAGCTACATCTGCTAATGCACAAACATTTGCTAAAAGCTTTCCTCGTAACTAATACTTTCCAAAAAAGCTTTAGGTTAACATCATGCGGTAAAATCATCCCCAGTTTATTATACTCTTACCTGCCTTTTGTCCACACGACGACACCGGTGAACTCGAGGATCCTTAACGGACAGCAGACTACTGAAAAGGCGGCAAAGTTGTTGCTGGGCAGATTCTTTCGCTCGGCGATGGGGGTGGAGCTTTCCAGATGTGCGCTGCACAGAGTGCGCACTGCTTACGGTTTGAACATTTTGTGGGGAAACCGTACAAACTTGTCTTTTGAAACTCGTACAACGTTCTTAAGACAACTGTTTAGCTGCAGCCTGCAATTTGGCGCTCTAGCGATTAATAAACAGAATTCTTCTTGCGGAAGAACACTGCGGCCGGAGCTACTTCTCCTGTTTATATCTATGACGAGTCACGCAGGGACTTTGCTCCTCCGCAGCGATTCCTACTTGACCGGCCTGAAATAGTCCCAATATAAACACTTATTATAAATGTATAATGTTTCGGGGTAAGACAAAAACACGGTTAGGAAAATGGATTGTTAGATGGATGGATTGAAAATGAATGTTGTACATTTTCATTATAAAATTTTTGTAAATCTTAAAACACACAAAAAAGTTAGACAGCAGCTAATCTAATAAAATTTGTATAAAAAGTGGATCTAGCCCAGAGTCTATATTGTTAAAAATAGCATCCATGTCTGACAGTCCATTTTGAATGGAGCCCTTTAGCCTATCTACTGCCCATGTGGGGCCCAACAACAACAGCCCACCCTGAGCCCATGCCCAGCCGAAGCCCAACTAGCCCAAGCAAGGCCCATGTGGGCCCCAACTGGACGTGTTTGCAGGGGTGTAACAGTGTCTCACAGCAGCCGCCGAGCGAACACACAGAGTAACGTTATAACATCATTTTCAACTCTCTCAAATGTATCTAATATGATAAACAGAGCTGCGTTACCTCATACTCATGACCGGAAAAGCGGAAGCGGCGCCGGCGACTGTGTCATAATAAAAGTCCCGCTGGTCGTGAGGCGTGTGTTGATCAATCGCTCCAGCTCCTCGTTCAGCTCCACAACACTCGCTCCTGCTCTGCTTCATACTACAGTAACGTTAATAATCACATCCATGAACATGATTTCTTCCCGAGTCCTATCCCGATTATTTCCACCGGCTGTGATGTGAAGACCACATGTCCCAAGATTCTGCTCTAAAACTTGCCATCATCAAGCTACGCCTTTGTTTCGAATAGACCTCTAGCGACCTCTAGCGGACAAAATGATTACATACTGCACCTTTAACCTTTTAGTTAAAAAAAAAAACTGCTTTAAATGTTTAATGTTCAACATAATAAATAATAAATGATAATATATTAATTATAATATTATTATAATTAATATATTATTATAATATATAATATATAAATTATATATATATAATTATAATTAAAAAATCTGTTGAAATTATGTTTTATTTACTCTGATTACATGCAGGTAGTTGAGTAAAATAGTTCAATTGAATTGGAATGCAAATGAATACTTCAAATCAAGGAATTAAAAAAAAAAAATGAAACCTGTCAGTAATCACGTCAGATTACATGTGTCAGGTTGATAAATATGTGTGAAAAATTAAACCAAAAATTGTGGCCCAATTAACCTTCAGTCTCAACAAAAGATATTTATATCCTCGACATCATCCATGGTCAAAATTAACAAAATTTAAATAATGAGTCAATGCATTATCAATCCTTCTTCGAAAATGTGTTTTTGTCTTACCTTGGTTCACTATGGTATAAGTGTTTCCCCCGGTTTCACAGACAAGGCTTAAAGGGTTAGTTCACCCAGAAATGAAATTTCTGTCATTAATTACTCATGTCGTTCCACACCGTAAGACCTTCGTTCATCTTCAGAACACAAATTAAGATATTTTTGATGAAATCCGAGAGGTATATGACTCAATCTCTATAATCAACACTTTTAAGGTCCAGAAAGGAACTAAAGACATCGTTAAAACAGTCATGTGACTGCAGTGGTTCAACCTTAATGTGATGAAGAGACGAGAATACTTTTGTGCACAAAAACAAAATAAAAACAACGACTTTATTCAACAATCTCTTCTCTTCTGTGTCATTCTCATTCGTTGTTTACGTCCAGCACTTCCAGGTTCATCGTCAGAACGCCGACTCATTATTGGCTGGCTCCTGTGTCAGCATCACACGTATGCGTCGATCTGATCATGTGACCAGTTTTGGCCAATACTGAGCCGGCATTCAGACATAGAACTCATGGAACAACATGAGGGTCCCCCTGAAATCAAAATGTAAGTTTTTTAGCTCTCAGTATTAAGTATCTTAGCCTTAAGGTTATGAATAAGCCGGTGTGTTCCAAAACAATGACAAAATTCACATTTAGGAGAAATAAGCATTCAAAATTTTGTCTCTCACTTCCGCTAAAATGGATCACGGATTTTCATGACATCACATCACACTTCAGCTTCTCGTCAAATCTTTGGTCCAATCAAATGCTCTCTAGAATCTGAAGTCCCGCCTGCTCCTACACTCTTACAGATGCTGAAGCTGAAATCGGTCATTTGTTCACACATTATGCTGAATGGCACATAGTGCACTATATAGAGAATAGTGAACGATTCAGACAGTGTAAATATGCTTTCCATTGACGTGAATGAAGTCTGTTTTCACGTTAGTGTCACGTGAACCGCCGCAGCGCGAGCACAGTCTGCTCCGGTCCAGAGACACGAGAGCACAGAGCGGATCATATGCGCGACTCGGTTCAGACCACAGAAGGTATCGGACCCATTTGAATTCTGCACAGAATGCTGTATACAAGCGATATAAAGGACATTATGAGGAGAAATAGTTAGAAATTAGAAGGAAACAGGTTGTAACATAAACAAAACTCTATTGGCTATTTTAAAAAAGGGGCGGGGCTGTTCGATATAGAGGGTATGCACGTGACATCACCGTCGACCGTTCCGACTGCGGTCACGCCCACTGAGTGGCAAAAGACTGAGCGACAGCATTGGTTTCCAGCGTGAATGCCGCGAAAAACACACAAAACACATCCAAAACGGGAAAGAGCTTTGTGATTGACTGTACAGATAGATTTGACACAAAACCTGAGGTATATTTTACAGACTGCCGAAAGCTACAGAAAAAAATAAGCAAATGAGTCACTGCAATTCACAGAAACAGCTGACTCCAGCAGAGAAACAAGTTTTGCGTTGGTTTTCAGCGTGAATGTTGCGAAAAACACACAAAACCGGAAGGGTTATTTATTTAAAGACTGCCGAAAGCTACAGAAAAGAAGCAAATGGATCACTGCAATTCACAGAAACAGCTGGACTCCGGCAGAGAAACATGGATTTGCAGTTATCATTTTGTGTCAAAATGTTGGATTTTGAGGTAAAATCATACCGTATATATTGTATTGTTATATATTATGTTGACAAATCATCAATTAAAAAACACTGACAAAAACTATACAAGTTTTAGGACTGGATGATATATTTAACATTAATATAAGTGATCACTCGGATTTAAACCTACCTATATTGTAGTTATATAAAGCGTTCACAGGCAGATTTGCTTTATGTATTTCCCCGGCGTCGAAATCAGGCACATATAAATGTCATATATAAATGCATGTCAATATCCATGGATTAGGTTTCTTTAACATGTCATAAGAAACACTTTCGAGCCCAACCTTTAGCATAATAGTTAGTTTTACTTGTGCTTTTGTAGTTTCCCCTATTAAATCCAGTCATGCAGCAGATTCTTTTGCCACTCAGTGCAGCTGAGGGAGCGCGTTCCGGCGGGAAAGTGACGTCTATGCATACCCGCCCTGTCGACTTCCTGTTTTAGTTGAATTCACGTCAACACATTAAATAATGCTGCAGGTTCCAACACTCTTCAGTGGGTCTTTAATGACAGAATTTTGGGTGAACTAACCGTTTTATATGCCCAATCAAGACATGAAGCCTCATACTATGCAGTTTCATCTAACCGCATAGTGATTTATGTAACTTAATATTTGGTTAAACTTTGATACTGGGAGATGTGTGCATGAAAAGCATGGGAATGTCTTTGTTTGCAGACAAATGCCAACAAAAAACTAACAAACAAGTTGGCTGTTGGATTTAGAATTTTATGAAAAATAACAATCATATTCACACACGTTCACACTGCCCCAACAGACACTGATGAACATGTTCTGTCTGGTGAAAACAAACCCCGACCAATGCCAACACTGATCCGACAAAACCCAACAAATGTGTTTGTATGCAAATAACCAAATGGATGGATTGCATTTCAAAATTAATGTATTAATGTATGTGTATATCTCATGTATTCTTTCTACAGCAGCAAAAGATGGCGAGTACATTCACATTTGACACCAACCTTTTGATATGTACATTTAAAAAGCTGAGCAAAACTTTCCAATATTTTACTTGTTCCCTTGTGTCCTGGTGGAAACAGTGCAGTAAACTGAAACAAAACATACTTGGTTTGGTACATCCTTTATTTGGAAAAAAAAAAAAATGTGGCATTGAAATATGTCTAACGCTGTCTATGACATAAGATCCAGCCGAGAAGCACTACACCTTTCTTGTAGATTCAGGAGTTTGGTTCATTTGGCAAAAACCCTGCAATGGCACTAAAACTAAAGAACTGAAGAAGACTCCCTCATGAAAATACTCACCAGCCGACCACCATGTTTTTAGGCAAATCTGAGCTGACATGGACACAGAACTGAAGAGCTGCTACTTCAGACTTGACAAGGAGGTGATATTGTGGTTTTATAAAATAAAAACAATCAAAACATTATTAAAAAATTATTTTATAGTCATGAAATAATGAGAAAGGACCTAAATATATCTGAAACATTTAATTTACTAATAAACGCATATATATATATGTATATATATGCGCTTCTTCATGTACAGACTGGTCTCTTTTTACAATACTGATGTACTGGACAGTCTATGTATCTTTAGCACGGCACCGAGAGCACTTGCCCACTCCGAAAACATAAATAAACCACAATAAATTAAAGTCTTTGAACTTTAGATTAACATCACTATAAATACAAAAGTATCTAGAGTTGTTTAAAACAAATAGGACAAAAGTTCTAGTTCTTTCACAATAACGGCAAGCTACCCTGCGGTGCCAAAATAATCCCGAAAACATAGAAGAGTCCCATGAGCAAATTGAGCTTGGCAGTCTTTTGTGGGATCTTGGCGTAACACTGGCGGCGGAACTGCCTCTCGAGAGGAAAGGCCATGGGCAGCGTCAGCAGCGGCAGAGCCATACTGATGGTGTAGCGTGTGGCTAAGATACAGAACAGCAGATAGGGGACGAAGAGCAGCAGGTTGTAGATGATATAGGACAGCGTGGGCCCCACCAGGATGGCCAGGGTGACGATGCCCGCCTGCTTGTCCGAGTCCATGTCTCGGGTGTTGTTGCTGTGCAGGATGGCTTCGGTGTTGAGCGCCAGCGGCACGGCGTACACCAGCGGCAGGACCGACAGGTATCCCACCTGCACGGCATGAGCGAACATCACCGCCAGAGGACCGAAGGTGATGAGGATGACCACGTCGCCCAGAGCAACGTACTTCAGTCCGATGCCTAGGGTCAAAACACAAGAACACGTGAGGAAACCACGGTTGTGAACACATGCCTGGAAATTACTGTGTCGGGGCGTTCACACAGAACACGTTTTTGCGGTTAAAAACAAGACGCATGTCTTATTTTTTTCCCAAAGCTTATTAAATGTTAGGGCTGGGTATTGACACAATTTTCACAATTCGATTCGATTACTAATCACATGCTTTTGATTCGATTCGATTGTAGTATTTCAGTTACAGCACATGGCAAATTTTCTAGAGGAAAAAGAAATCTCTCAACTAATGCTGTAAACTACACACGAGAGTCAGCTGGTACTACTGTAATAATATTGAAGGTTAAATTAACTTATTAATATACAAACACTTAAATTACACTCAATGATGTTTTTATTAAAAATAAAGTTTAGAATTACATAATCATATTTCTATTCCAATTAATTTTTTTGAAAAATAAACTGTAACTGATTTATTCAAACATGCATTAAATATTGAAGAACATTATAATGAATATGTAACGGTGCATAGCTATATTTATCAGAATGATGCTCTCTAGAGTCACTTTTCTAGCTGACTAATGAGTTTATGGTCTCTGAATATGTTTTTCTGAGGTAAATGTGACGTCACGTGACATTGTTTACAAGCTGTTTTATTGACGTCTTTCCGAGGTTGAAACACTGATTGAGCGATTACACGAGACATGATACGGATTTCAGTAAGTTGTACTGTATATTTTAACATACCTTCAGATGTTCATGTTTATTTCGCTGTAACTGGTATTAAAGCGGAGGAGAGGATGATCACATGCTTCTCTCTAACTGAGGCGCTAAAGCGATCTGTCACGCCACATTAAACAGCGCCAAAACGGTATTTATTTTCTGAATCTCATAATAAGATGGACGTCATTTGAAATCTGAGACTTTGCTTCATATCAAAAGTAACAAAGATTATTGTGATTTATTGGATGGGAGGCGCTACATATTCTGCTCATTCATCAACTGAAAACAGACTAGACTAATCGATTCTTGGGATTTAAGAATCAATATCGGTTCGTAAAAATGAGAATCGATTAAAATCAAGAAATCAATATTTTTTACCCAGCTGGGTAGATTACTTACAAAATGTAGTCCATTACTAAATACACTTAAATTACATGATAAAAAAGTGATCTATTAGATTACACATTTTAGGTAATGTAATCTGACTACTATTTAAATTACTTTTAGAATACTTGACCCAATTCTTACAGACATACATTTCTCTTAGTCACACAGCCTGTTTTATTAAGTTTGATGCTATAAATACTATTAAAGTGTGAGATTTTAACGAGCTCTGACGAACCGTAGGTGCGACCGGTGGCGATTATCCCTCCACGTTGACCGCTGATGTAATCAGTGAAAAGTAACTGTAGTCGGATTTTTTTAAATGTAATTTAATCTAATTACAAGTTAAATTTTTTTAATCTGATTACTTAATCCAGATGAATCAGTTCTGATGTGTGTATGCATCATCGGCTGTTTACACAACACTGTCTTCAACTAAAAAATGGAAAACTTTTTACGTGTTTTGGACGTTCATTTACACAACAGTGGGGATTTGGGGGCCTGAAAATGTCAAATTTTGATACCGTGTTTCAAAGTCCAAGTGTCTGAAAAGGATATCATTATCGTCTCAGTGTAAACTACAAAAATGCAAATTTATGAAAACGGTGACAATGCGCATTACGTGTTCAGTCTATAAGCTCCTAGTGTTTTGTTACAAAGTGACATCGCCATCTACTGGCCTGGCAGCAGAATACAGCGTTCTTAGTCGTTTTTGTGGATCCGTGTGAACAGGGATCATTTTGACAACGTTGTACACAAACACAAAAGAAAAACTTTTCAGTTTTTAGTACATTGTTGTCATGTAAACTGGGCTGTTACCAATCAAATAAAAACAGTGTTAAAAAAAATATTTTTACACTGCAGAAATGGCACATTTAGATGTATTTACACAATGTGGAGGTGGCATGAATTTATTTACACTGCAATTACATAATACTATGAAATTAGGGTCAAAATTCTGAGTATTGCATTATGTAATTACTTTCATTTTGTACTCTGAAACAACAGGCCGGGCCAGTGCTGCCACCTTGTGGAACAACCGACTAGTGCAAAACAAATCCAACGCGCATGTGAGACCAGTGCATTCAAAGTATACTTAGTAGGGCTTGGACAATACATTGATTCTCAATTCACGATACAGTGAATCTGGGTCAATTCTGATATTTTCACTCTCGAATCGATTCGGAGCTTAGTTTTTAACAGCAGATGGCGCTCTAGGCTAGTTTTTAACCGCACGCTCAAATGCTCATGAAGCGCTGGAGAGAGCTTGTGCATTCGTCTGAGTCATGTGAGAGGTTAAATATACCTGCACCTCAGCTCAGAATGCTTTTATGAAGCCAGATTAATGTAAACACAGCCCACTGCGAGCACCCTTGTAATTCACTTTAACCTTTTCGAACTTTATGAATTATTATTTTAGGTTTTAGTGGTGTGTGTAAAGGAACTGGAAGTAGTGTACAAGTGTTTCTAAAGCACATGGTGCTGTTAAAAACTAAGCTCAGAATCCACCCGAGAGAGAAACGCGATACATCTGAATCGATCCAGATTCTTTGTATCGCGAATCGAGAATCGATGTATTGTCCCAGCCCTAATACTTTGAGTCACTGAATCATTCGATATGTTTAGCAAGTCACTAACCCCTTTCAACCATACTTTTCAAAATTCATGGGACATTTTTCAGTATGAGAAGTTGTAACATTACCAGTAATAAAAAAAGGGTCATTTTCAATGATTACCATCACAGTTTTATGTATTTTGAATCTAATATGTGAATGGTCTTTTACCGGTAAAACGACACAACGCCATTGCTTTTGTGAACAGTCAGTCTGTTAATTTTATAGTAATTTACCTTGTTTAATGTGTGTTGAACAATGTATAGTTCTGACAAAATTGTTGTTAACTAACATTTAGATTTTTTAAATTTGTGAATCAGTAGAAGAGAATCGTGATTCAGATGTGAATCGATTTCTTCCCACACCCCTAATATCCAAAATGCCTTAGGCATGTGACGGTATCAAATTTTCATGTTTCAATAATTGCTGAAGCTTTTATCACGGTATACGGTATGATCACGATATTGAAATAAGTTGCAAAAAAAGTGTTGTCAAGATAACAGGTTTAAGAACTCTTATAACAAAAAGAACTGAAAATTTAAATACAATAACGCAGTACACAAATTATAAAGTAAAATGTTTCAAACAGATTAAAGTGCAAAAGAATTATAAAGAACATCAGGAAACACTATATAAGGTCTCATTATTTAACGTTAGTTAATGCATTAACTAAGATTAAGAATGAGCAATAGCTACAATTTTGATTTTAGTAATGTTAATAAACATTACAATTAATTAAGATTAATAAATGCTATTTTAAATGCTAATAAATGCTATAAAAGTATTTTTTCCATTGTCAGTTTGGCAATAATGAATTAACATGTTAACTAATGAAGCCGTATGTTACTGAACAATAACAAATAAACCAGAAAATTTTCAATCATTATAGGGCATGTTGTAGTCCATATTAAAATATAAAAATGTTTAAATTTGAAAATAAATAGCCATTTAAGTATTTGGTGCTGTGATGAACAACATTGAGATTAAAAAAAAAAAAAAAAACTTGAATGCTAGTTTGAATACTGTAGTAGTGCAGCTGCTTTGTTTGCGGGGTTTCCGGGGTAACCGCTGCATTTCTGCTGTTCCATCAGCGCCCTCTGCTGTCAGAGAGTGAACGTGCACTTTCATTCAATGCGTCTCCTTCACTCGTTCCGCCATGTGCTTCTCGTTGGGCTTGTTTACATAGTGCGCGTGCCTCTTTGACGCCACATACAGCGATGTTGTGCATTTTATACGGCTGATAGGTATTCTTAAAATGTAATATAAAAATTAAAATAACTCCTAATAAATTATTATTACAGTATTTTGAGGTGCCCACGGTAACAATATTGTGTATATTCATTATCGTGATATATCGTATTACCGAATGTCGGCACGTCTAAAATGCCTATTTTATATCGCTAACAAAATCAATGAGCACATTTACATACACACTGATAACTCACAAAAACCCAGTTTACATCCAAACCAATTACCCGACAATGCAAGTAAAACACATTTACAAGACTTTATTAATAGATCAGGTTATTCCCCGGTATTGAAATCATTCAAAACCTCATCACCTGACGAGCTGCGATGTTGAATAAATAAGTGATATTTTAACTGAACCGCTTCTACTTCGGCTGCACGAGATCAGAACACATTTTTATCATTCACTCGCTCTGTTTAGATGTGCTTCAATCCACCGTAAAGACACTTTCCTGTCACCTATCACACATGTGCATTTCAATAATCCGGCAGAAAGCAGGTTAATGTGTTTACATGTGGGAGAAATCCAGCTGTGTCGATCGGCTTATGCTTAAGCTGTTTATGAGTGAAACGGGTTAACATGTTTACACGACCACACGCACCGTCAGCACGATCAGGTTAAGAACGTGCCTGTAAACGTGCTCACTGTGACTATACGGCCCAGACATGATATATGCACAAAAAACAAGCAGCATATTCACCTCCAGTGTATAAAAAAGAGCTGGACAGTCCTCCGAAGTAAATGAGAGCTAAGTGCTCTAGTTTCAGGGTGGACAGGAAGTAGAGCAGCGTGGCACAGAGACATCCTGCCGAGTACAACACCGCCCCAAACATCACCACGTCCTGCGGCTTCAGGATCTGATCCACCAGAGTCCTGTCGTCGCTCTTCTTGTGATCGATTCCCTTGGAGAAATCATAGTAGGTGTTCACCAGGTTCCCCGCACCGTGAACCAACAGAACGGCCACGGCACAGACCAGGAGAACCAGGAGGTCCACCGACCCCTCCAGTTTGTAGGCCAGAGCGCTGCCCAGAGCCACGGGCGTGAGCGAGGCGCTGAAACTCCACGGCCTCAGGGCCAACACGTACGCCGCGCACTTGCCCCGCATGTCCAACGTCATCCCGGCCACGCGGGACAGCCGGCTGCTGCGGTCACGCTCCACTCCCGACGATCTCGTCCCATTCAGTCCGTTAGATCCCGCGAGCACGCAGGTCTCTCCGCGGCTCTGCTTCATAGTCGGCTCAATCTAGCAGCGCTTCAGAGAGATCAGAGGACGCAGCTGTCCAAACACACAAAACACTCACATCGTTACAACATCAAACTATGATTTCACACCAACAGCTACTGATATAAACTTCTATAGAGCGCTTTAGAGCCCGCCCAGTTTCCCAGAGGAACTGCTTTCAGAAGTATTTAAGAAAAGTTTGTTAAAGTGTTTTTAATGACCCTACAAGTTTGATTAAACTCAGTGTTCGTACGGATACTGTAAAATTACGGCCCTACGAAATGCGTTTTATTTTCTTTTGAATTCCATTTTTTCCATTTTAATCCATTTTTTTCCTGTTTTAATTTTTTGGGACTCCATTTTAATGGTTAAGTAAAATGTTAGTAATCAAAAAGCATGTCTAATTAATTGAAATCATGAAACTTATACAATTTAACAACAACTTTTTAATTTAACAAAAATTAAATTTTTTAGGACCCTATAAAATACGTTTTACCAAATTCTGTTTTCCGTTTTAAGGGGAGACACTACAGGCAAAAACACTGTTTTTTTCGGGCATCTGTCAATTTTGAGATTTTGCACTTTTTGGCTTTTCATAAAGTGTTTTTTTCAGACTGGGGAAAGAAAACATCCAAAATACACTTTAAAGTGTATGTTTTATAGTACTTTATCTATTTGCGTCTATAGATTTCAATTACAGTAAATATCTTTAAAGGCCATTTTCTCAAAAGGAGTTTTTTCTCCTGCTCGGAGTCAGAAATCTCCAGCAGACCTTACATACACCAAACTTTACAGTTTTATTCCTATCTATATTCTGAAGGTTTTTACAGAGGGATTTGTTGATATATAATTTGCAGGACTTTATACAACATTTTATTCCTAAAAATGATGGTGAAAATTATTTTTTTCTGGCTGTTGAGAGTATATTCTGATTTATGGAGTGATAAAAAGAGATATCCAAAATTCCTTCTGTAAAAACCTTTTAATTTAATATGTCCAAAACATTAAACAAGACTTTTGAACCTGACTTCATCCAATATTCAGATTTTTGTTCTAGAAATATATGCAAATTAGCGCATATTTAATTAGATAATGCCTCATTTGCATATTTAAACATAACATTTTAGAAAACTTGTAATACAAAAAATGTTTGCAATTTTTAATGTAATCAATCAGCTGGGGAAGTACGGTGATTTTTTTTACCCTATTCTGTCTCGCCTTAAGCTGTCTGGATTTAATTTTAATGGTTTAATTAAATTTTAATAATCAATTACTTTTTAAAATTTAATTTCTATGAAATGTTTTGTTTTTATTTTTTCAAAAATTCTGTGTTGTGTATTTTTATTTTAATCAAATGAAGGCATAAAATATTAATTTAATTTATATTTTAATTATATGACATTAAACAAACTTTTTTTCAAACAAAGTGCTGCACAACAGAGCTTTAATGTTACAATTAACACATGGAAGAAAAATAGTTTTAATAATTTATTATTATTGTTAATAGTCAAACTATGATTTCACACCAAAAGCTATTGATAAACTTCTATAGAGCACATTAGAGCCCGCCCTCCTTCCCAGAGGAACTGCTTTCAGAAGTATTTTTCCCGTAGAGATTTTTGTGTTAAAAGTGATATATTTGTTTTTAATTACCGTACAAGTTTCATTATACCCAGTGTTCGTACAGATACTGTAAAATTAGGGCCCTATGAAATCCATTTTATATTATTTCCAAAATTCCGTTTTAATTTTTTTGGACTCCATTTTAATCATTAAATTAAGTTTTAGCAATCAAAAAGCAACTTATACAATTTAACAACAATTTATTAAAAATTGCATTCTTTGGGACCCTATGAAATTTCGCTCAAATTCTGTTTTATTTTTTACCAAATTCTGTTTTCGGTTTTCTGGATTCCGTTTTAATGGTTTAAATTTAATTAAAGTTTAATTAAATGCATAAGAACAACAAAATGTTTTTCTTTTTTTATCTAATTTCTATGAAATGTTAGGTTTTGTCTAGATTTTTTTTTTCCAGAAAATCTGTGTACTTTGTGTATTTTAAATCTGGCAATCAAATGAAGGCTGCACAAGAGAGCTTTACTATTAAAATTAAAACATGGAAGAAAAATTGTGATTATGTCTTAAATTTTAATAAATTATTATTATTAGTGTTAGCATTACTACATTGAGACGTAGCCAAATCCTGCTGTACACAAATAATATATTTGTCACAATCAAAAATTTGAGAAATTCCGTGACATTCCGCATTATACAGTAAATTCCGTTTTTATGACTGGATTCCGAGATTCTGTCCGCAGAAATCATAGGGCCGTATATAATAAAACTCCAGGACTTTAAGCACTTTTTTTAGGTGTTCAAGGGCTGCAGTCAGAGATCTGACTTAAACTATATCTTCATTATGTTTCACATTCTAAAAAAGGTGAAAAGCTGCATCAAACTCTTGAGCAATATCACGCTCACAGTCACGTGAAACGGCATTTCTATAGCAGACAGGCTGCGTGTTTGTGTTTTTCTGGATATATACTGTCCTTCAATGATTTAAGCACTTTTCAAGAATCTCTTAATAAATAAAAGTTTCAACAAGTCAAATTCATGCATCTTGTACAAACCCATCAAAATAGGAGGAAAATATTTTTTTAAATATTCTGAATATGAGGGAAGAACAAAACACTAAACTTGTTTAATGTATTTATCTGACAAAATTATTTGGCAAAAAAAGGCAAACTACAGCTACAGGTTTGATTTTACTCTACAAGTGCACAGAAAAACAAAATGCAAACACTGACTACAACAATCAGTTATTAATATTTTGTTGGTTCTCTTATTTTTGCATGTCCATAATTTCTTTGACAGCCACAATTTGGCATGTTTGATTGCTAATAAAGTTTATTTTGAGAGTGTAGGGAGATCCACGCTGTCATTCACAGTACTTCACAGAAGTGGGCGGAGTTAAAGAGCTTGCCGTAACTCTGATTGGTGGAATTTTCTGTACAGCATCATGGGTAATGTAGTTTTTCCTCTACAAATTCAACCATTAAAATATGACAGCTTCAACAGAATTAAATATCATTGATAGACAAACTCGTCGCTCAGTGTAGAGCAGTCTTTAACAGTGTATAAGTTATTGTTAAAAATCATTTCCATATGGAGAAAATTATTGAGTTTTTACTTCCGGAACAGACTGTGGCTCTCTGAATGATTTTTGTGCTCCAGTCTGGATCAGCTGCGAAATCCACAATAAAAGGAAAATTATTAGGAGAATTATTAAAATAAAGAAAATTAGATTACGGCAGTCAGAAGAAGGAAAACAAACACACCATCAGTCGCTCTATTAGAAACACCATAAAGAATTTATGACTAGTTTGTCGACGTGTTATAAATGTACATTACATTTACAAATAAATTAATATTAATATTAATTACAGTGGAAATGCCTGAGAAAAGGGTCCATTTTAATGTTTCATTATGCCCTTCAAAAACACAAAGACTAACAAAAACGTGCATGTTTCAGCACATAATACTATGATAATCTTCATTTTTAACACTGTTAGTCTTTCTGGACATGTTTTGGGTAGAAAAAAATATATGTAAATATTTTCCAGATAAAATTATACACGTTTATAATACTTACACATGATTTTATATATTATTAGTGAGTAAAGGGAACATCATATTTAGGGGTCCGTGGCATCAAAAACATATAATAATAATAATAATAATAACCTCCCGTGATCAAGTGTTGGAGCAGAGCCGCTGCAGGTGTGCGCTCACCTGTTGATCTGCTCATTAACTCAAACACAGTAACAGTTTCTCATGTTTCTTCACTGATGGTGGTGTTGGTCAGGCAGCTAAAGGCTAAAGCTAGTTCAGAGAGATTATCAGAGATTATCAAAGTGTCGGTCAGGCTCGTACCTGCTCCACACACACTTCAGAGTCACTCCGCGAGCCGCTCACGCATCGTGCCGAGGCTTCATGCATCAATCCCCGCAGGGTCCGAACAGCAGTGGCAGTCGAGTGCTGATTTAAACGACATTAGCAACATTCACTGACTCACATCGCCACTTCCGTCCAACACCTCAGAGTACAGCCGCGTGGACAGCACGGACAGAAACACGGCGCAGCTTCTTGGTTCCGCCCATGAGTTCCGCCCTACTCATTACTCTCAGAAGGAGGTTTTCAAAGTCAAACAGTGTGAAATGTAAAGAATAAATACATTAAAATAAATACATAAATTAGTATTAATAAATAATTATATAGATTAGATAAGTAAAAAAAAAAACAGAATGTGATTAAAATAAATATTAAAACTGAGTAAACTATAAAAATTGTATTTAAATAAATTAATAATACATTTAACAGTACAGTATTATAGTGATTAATGTAACTAAACAGACATAGAGTGGTCAGGGTATAATATGGATCACATACTCAAAATATAGTAGACAAACGTAAGAATGGAACTTAATAGAATGAGAGCTAAGGAGAATATAGAGTGCTGTAATGAGATCTACACAGCAAAATAATTTTATATTTTTGGGTGAACTAACCCTTTAATATATTTAAAAATAGTAAAATGTATAATAAATAGGTTTCTGCCACAACATCATATCTGTACAGTGATAATAATATCACATAATAATATCTGCACAGTGTTAATAACTGCAAGTGAAATGACTATGGTGCTGAACTGACAAACTTGTATTGGTGTTTTCCAGTTTATCTCGTCATGTAGTTTACATGGTCATGGCTGATTTCAGCTGCAACCTTTAGAGAACCTTTAATGTTCTCATACACACGACTGTATAATTACACATAAATCTGTCTCACAGGCTCGAGTGCCATAAGCTTTCTGTGGACGGTGAGTGAATGCACACTTTCACGGCTGGGCTTGAACCCACTGGCCACATCAAAATTAGGCGAGTTTTTGTTTAAACTAAGAATAAATATCTGTCAATGCGGTCAGAAAAATAAGCTTGTTTTCCTTTTGAATTAAGTTATATTCAATAAGTTATACAGATATACAGAGATGTTTTAAGCATAAACTCATTTTAATAAATATTTCACAAATATCTGAAGTCCTTTTGCTTCTCCAGTAAATGTATCTTGGTTTAAGTATAGTTAGATATTTGTTTTAGAAAACAATACTGAGTATGAAAGTCTTTTTTCTTCTAAATTTGTCAAGACAGCTATAGTTTTATGTCCATGGCTATTCCCAATCCCACTGAATCTGCACTTACTGGCAATAGAGTATAATATAATAATACTCTGGCAATAGAGTATAATATAATAATACTCTGGCAATAGAGTATTATTATTTTAGTCAAATATATACCGATGGCTCAAAGGATCCATAAACTGGGCTGAAGCAGGACTAGAAAAGCTCTTCTAATCACTTGTTTATTCATCAGAATTGATTGCAATTCAGTTGATCCTTCAGTGGGTGGAAGAGGTCTGAAATGAGGTTATTTGCTCCGATGAGATGATGCAGTATTGTCTTGCCTTCATATAGGACACACAGCTTTGATTCATTTTTATTATACAGTATTCAAATGTGTCAGGCCATGCAAACGCAGACGCTCTCTCTCGATGGCCATGAGGACGATCAGACCAGTGGCAGAATTTTTATTTTTGGGTGAACTAACCCTTTAATATTTTTAAAAATAGTGAAATTTATAATAAATAAGTTTCTGCCAAAACATATCTGTACAGTGATAATAATATCACATAATAATATCTGTACAGTGTTAATAACTGCAAGTGAAATGACTGTAGTGCTGAACTGACAAACTTGTATTGGTGTTTTCCAGTTTATCTCGTCATGTAGTTTACATGGTCATGGCTGATTTCAGCTGCATCAGAACCTTTAATGTTCTCATACACACGACTGTATAATTACACATAAATCTGTCTCACAGGCTCGAGTGCCATAAGCTTTCTGTGGACGGTGAGTGAATGCACACTTTCACGGCTGGGCTTGAACCCACTGGTCTGATCGTCCTCATGGCCATCGAGAGAGAGCGTCTGCGTTTGCATGGCCTGACACATTTGAATACTGTATAATAAAAATGAATCAAAGCTGTGTGTCCTATATGAAGGCAAGACAATACTGCATCATCTCATCGGAGCAAATAACCTCATTTCAGACCTCTTCCACCCACTGAAGGATCAACTGAATTGCAATCAATTCTGATGAATAAACAAGTGATTAGAAGAGCTTTTCTAGTCCTGCTTCAGCCCAGTTTATGGATCCTTTGAGCCATCGGTATATATTTGACTAAAATAATAATACTCTATTGCCAGAGTATTATTATATTATACTCTATTGCCAGAGTATTATTATATTATACTCTATTGCCAGTAAGTGCAGATTCAGTGGGATTGGGAATAGCCATGGACATAAAACTATAGCTGTCTTGACAAATTTAGAAGAAAAAAGACTTTCATACTCAGTATTGTTTTCTAAAACAAATATCTAACTATACTTAAACCAAGATACATTTACTGGAGAAGCAAAAGGACTTCAGATATTTGTGAAATATTTATTAAAATGAGTTTATGCTTAAAACATCTCTGTATATCTGTATAACTTATTGAATATAACTTAATTCAAAAGGAAAACAAGCTTATTTTTCTGACCGCATTGACAGATATTTATTCTTAGTTTAAACAAAAACTCGCCTAATTTTGATGTGGCCAGTGGGTTCAAGCCCAGCCGTGAAAGTGTGCATTCACTCACCGTCCACAGAAAGCTTATGGCACTCGAGCCTGTGAGACAGATTTATGTGTAATTATACAGTCGTGTGTATGAGAACATTAAAGGTTCTGATGCAGCTGAAATCAGCCATGACCATGTAAACTACATGACGAGATAAACTGGAAAACACCAATACAAGTTTGTCAGTTCAGCACTACAGTCATTTCACTTGCAGTTATTAACACTGTACAGATATTATTATGTGATATTATTATCACTGTACAGATATGTTTTGGCAGAAACTTATTTATTATAAATTTCACTATTTTTAAAAATATTAAAGGGTTAGTTCACCCAAAAATATAAAATTCTGTCATTTATTACTCACTCTCATGTCGTTTCACACCCCTAAGACCTTCATTTATCTTCAGAACACAAATTAAAATATTTTTGATGAAATCCGATGGCTCAGTGAGGCCTGCATAGCCAGCAATGACATTTCCTCTCTCAAGATCCATTAATGTACTAAAAACATATTTAAATCAGTTCATGTGAGTACAGTGGTTCAATATTAATATTATAAAGCCACGAGAATATTTCTGGTGCACCAAAAAAACAAAATAACAACTTACAGGTGCTGGTCATATAATCAGAATATCATGAAAAAGTTCATTTTTTTATTGTACTTTTTTTTTTTTAATTTGTTGATTAGAGCGTACAGCTCATGAAAGTCCAAAATCCAGTATCTCAAAATATTAGTATATTTACATTTGAGTTTCATTAAATGACCATCCCTACAGTATAAATTCTGGGTATCTCTTGTTCTTTGAAACCACACTAATGGGGAAGACTGCTGACTTGGCAATGGTCCAGGAGACAGTCATTGACACCCTCCACAAAGAGCATAAGTCACAGAAGGCCATTACTGAATGGGGTGGCTGTTTACAGAGTGATGTATCAAAGCATATTAAATGCAAAGTTGATTAGAAGGAAGAAATTGGGTGGGCAAAGGTGCACAAGCAACAGGGATGACCACAAGCTTGAGAATACTGTCAAGTAAAGCCAATTCAAACACTTGGAAGAGCTTCACAATGAGTCGAATGAAGCCGGAGTCAGCGCATCAAGAGCCACCACATTCAGACATCTTCAGGAAAAGGACTACCAAGCCACTTCTGAAACAGAAACAATGTCAGAAGCATCTTACCTGGGCTAAGGAGAAAAAGAACTGGACAGTGAACAGTGGTCGAAAGTCCTCTTTTCAGATAAAAGTAAATTTTGCATTTCATGTTGAAATCATGGTCCCAGAGTCTGAAGGAAGACTGGAGAGGCACAGAATCCAAGCTGCTTGAAGTCTAGTGGGAAGTTTCTGAAGGGCCGTGACATCTGCTGGTGTTGGTCCATTGTGTTTTATCAAGTGCAAAGTCAATGCAGCCATCTTCCAGGAGATTTTGGAGCACTTTATGCTTCCATCTGCTGACAAGCTTTATGGAGAAGCTGATTTCCTTTTCCAGCAGGACTTTAGCACCTGCCCACAGTGCAAAAACCACTTCCAAGTGGTTTGCTGACCATGATATTACTGTGTTTTATTGGCCAGCCAAAATGCCTGACCCCTGAATCTATGGGATATTTTCAAGAGAAAGATGAGACAGTCAGACAGTCGATCCAACAATATCAATATCCACTTCACTGATGCTGTAATTGGTGCTAGGAGCAAGTCATTTGCTGTAATATGTGCTGCCAACCAAGTATTGAGTGTACAAATGAACATACTTTAAAGAACTTGAACTTTTCTGTTTTGAAAATTCATTTTTTGATTGATCTTAGGAAATATTCTAATATTTTGATATACTGGATTTTGGACTTTCATAAGCTGTACGCTCTAATCATCAAAATTAAAAAAAAAAAACTTTTGAAATGTTTTACTTTACATGTAGGGAATCTAGAATATATGAAAGTTTCATTTTTAAAAATAATTTACAATAAAAAAAATTAACTTTTTCACGATATTCTAATTATATGACCAGCACCTGTATTTAGTGATGGCCGATTTCAAAACACTGCTTCAGAAAGCTTCGGAGCGTCATGAATCTTTTGCGTCGAATCATGATTCAGATCACGTGTCAAACCGCCAAACTGCTGAAATCACGTGACTCTGGCGCTCCGATACACTGATTTGATTTGTAAAGCTTCAAAGCTTCATGATGCAGTGTTTTGAAATCACCCATCAGTAGATATTGTTAAAAAGTCGTTTTGTTTTTTTGGCGCACCAGAAATATTCTCGTGGCTTTATAATATTAATATTGAACCACTGTACTCACATGAACTGATTTAAATATGTTTTTAGTACATTAATGGATCTTGAGAGAGGAAATGTCATTGCTGGCTATGCAGGCCTCATTGAGCCGTCGGATTTCATCAAAAATATCTCAATTTGTGTTCTGAAGATTAACAAAGGTCTTACGGGTGTGGAACGACATGAGAGTGAGTAATTAATGACAGAATTTTCATTTTTGGGTGAACTAACCCTTTAAGACCTGGATTCTATGCAAGAACATTTCATTAGGGCGACTACAAAGGATAATTTAACAAAAAATAGTTTTAAAGCCTTTAATAGCTTTAAACCCATTCAAATTATTCATTATTTAATGAACCCGCCCCAGACCTGTGCAGGTCATCTAACATTTCACAGTTGATTGACGAACATGAAGCAGGGCATGCAGTTAGTACAAGACATTGAGGCAAAAATGCTCCTGAATGTGTCACGAATCCAGTCAGTTCCAGACTCCATTTCCCATCATCCTCCCTGCCAGTCACATGCACACTCCACACTAATCACCACACCCAGCTGTAGCTCATTACCTGGACTATTTAGGACTCACACACACACCACCTCATTGCGAGGTCTTGTTAACAGTTGTTACATTTCTGAGCGTTTATTATCCTGTCTGTTACGGTTCCTGCCTGTTACCCGTTATCAACCCGTTGCTGCCTGTCTTGACCCTTGCCTTGTCTGCTGTTCTGTGAATGCTATCTGCCTGCCTCGATCCACTGCCTGTACCCCGACTACGATTCTGCCTGTCCCTTGCTATTCCTGTTTGCTCCTGTTTGACCCTGCCTGTACGACCACGCTTACTTCTGTAATAAAGCTTGCAAATGGATCTCTGCCTGAGTCCCGCCTCGTTACAGTATGAGTCAATGTCTCATGTTTACCAATGATTCAATCGCCCATTCATAAAGACAGTCATTTACTTCATTCCTGAATGAATCAGCCGTTTGAATTAATCAAATGAATGAATAAATGACTCAATGGCTGCATCGGAAAACTGGAAAATGCTGCCTTTGGAGGACACGTTTCAAGGTAGGAAGGCATCAAGGCACATCTGAATCCAATGTTAGCTTCACTTCCTGTTTCCTGAGATACCTTCATCTGATTGATATTTGAAGGCAGCATAGATGTATCCTTCACTGCCTTTGATATCCCACAATCCTGTGCTTCCATTCTGTGACAGTTTAGAAAAATAAAGATGGCGTCTGAAAGTTGAGTTTGCTGGTCAGTTTGTGTGTAAATGTACGTTTTTGACCAACATGTTCCACTTTTGATGTCATTTCTAGCGAAAAAATTACTACTGTAGTAATTAAATATTTGTTTAGTTCTCACCAAAGCTCATGCTATTTTGCTGTAGATCATTAAACGGCATCACCAGGTATTCGTAGTGGCCAGTGGGCATGATGAAGGCGGTCTTCCCCTCGTGTATCCGGATGAGGTTGTACGCGCTGCGGAGGTCCAACTTGGTGAATACAGTGGCACCACAGAGATGTTCCAGGGCTGCTGGGACGAGAGGAAGGGGGTATCTGAATTTGACGGTGATGGTGTTCATTCATAGCCCGATAGTCTATACAAGGCCACAAGCCTCCGTCCTTTTTAGCCACAAAGAAGAAGCTGGAAGCAGCAGGGGAAGTCGATGGACGGATGTAGCCTTGAGCCAGAGCCTCCTTGATGTACTCCACCATGGCCTTCTCCTCCGGGATGGATAGGGGATAGATCTTTCCCCTAGGCACTGACTCACCCGGAAGCAGATCTATGGTGCAGTCTCATGGCCGGTGTGGAGGCAGCTTGGAAGCTCTTCTTGGGCAGAAAACTTTGCAAAAACGTGAAAATGTGGCACAGACAGGGAGATGATTGGAACTGATGATTCGGAAAACAGGTGTCGCCCCACTTCAGGACTTCTCCAGTCTTCCAGGAGAGGATTGGGTTGTGCTGCTCCAACCACGGACGCCCTAGAATCACGTCAGCGGTGGATCCCTCCAGAACCAGCAAATGGATGTTCTCCACATGAAGGATTCCAACTTGGAGTTGTAGTGGTCCAATACTCCGACTCACATGACTTCTGCTCACAGGTTTACCGGTTATTGAGTGGATCTGGTGGATTGACGGCGTAGTCTTGGTCTTGAGGCCGAGCTGATGCAGAGGGCGCCAGAGATTAAGTTTCCTGCTGACCCAGAATCGAGGAGTGCGGTAACTGGAATGGAGATATCAGCAGCAGTAAGTTTTACAATAGTGGTGAGTGATTTCATCGTATTGATAGTAGGGATGATGGCACTCACTATAGGACGAGGAGATTACATGCCCATGAGAGCCATAATATAAACATAAGTTCTGGTTCAGCCTTCTCTGTCGTTCAGACGAATGTCAGACGAGTAGATTCCACTTGCATGGGCTCGCTGGCTGGTTCTGGAGGGCTGACGGAATCTGGCCGGCAGAGGAAGGTGTTGAGCTGTGACTGACCCTGGTGCTCTTTGAGACAAGACTGCATACGAGTGGCAAAACGGATGGAGAGCTGGATGAACCATTCAAGGCCGATGGTATCCTCGTATGCATCGAGATGCAACCACAATCGAGGATCCAATCGGCCCATTGAAGCGCTTTGCCTGATAATTGTGAGATTAAAAACGCTACCTTTGAGTATTCGGTGGGGAATAAGTGCGGTTGCACTTACAGGATGTTTATTGAATACAAGCAGAGGTAACAGTGACAACAGGTGAGTAAGCAGATGCACTGGGAGTGAATGATGAATGATAGAGAGTTGATACTGTCCTTTGTGGTTGCAGGGTGACGTTGGGGAATGGTGGTAGCAAACTGGAGACGAGGAAGGCAGACGACACTCACACACGGACTGGAGACACTGGAGGTAACTTGGAGACACAGGATACAGGTAAGTAATGAAAGTAGTCCTTGAGTTAAGCATACAGGTAAGTTCCTTGATGTGAATGAGACCGGACAATGTGACTGAGTGTGTGAGTGTCTTAAGTAGTGGTGCTGATGAGGTGCAGGTGTACGTGATCAATACTCAGGGGATGGCGTGCGCTGTGATTGTTGGGTGTTGGAGCCTGGCGTGTCTGTGACAGTAAAGTAGCTAACATAGCATAATCAGATGCAGCTTTATTTTTAGTAACAGTAATACAGCATTTTTTCCATCATACAATACGTTTTAAAATGAATTGCATGCCATTTATCAACACAATCATCCAGCATTAATATGATATTGTAAAATCGATCTATCTTACTGCAGTGTGTAACAGTGTCTTACAGCAGCCACCGAGCGAATGCGCAGAGAAACGTTATAACATCATTTTCAACACACTCAAATGTATCTTATATGATAAACAGAGCTGTGTTACCTCATACTCATGACCGGAAAAGCGGAAGCGGCGCCAGTGACTGTGTCATAATAAAAGTCCCACTGCTCGTGAGGAGTGTGTTGATCAATCGCTCCAGCTCCTTGTTCAGCTCCACAACACTCACTCCTGCTCTGCTTCATACTACAGTAACGTTAATAATCACATCCATGAACATGATTTCTTCATGACTCCAATCCCTATTCTTTTGCACCATCCATTGAGTTGAAGACCACATGTCCCAAGATTCTGTGCTCAAACTTAGCATCATCAAGCTACGCCTTTGTTTTGAATAGGCCTCTAGCGACTTCTAGCGGACAGAAAATTTTACATATTGTACCTTTAAATGATTTAGCATTTTGAACGAATCGGTTGATTTAAAGGATTAGTTCATGTTAAAATTAAAATTACCCCCAGCTTTCCCACCAGACCGCCTTCTGTATTCAACTTGGTAAAGTGTAACGCCTCTCTGAGTTCAAAACGCTTACGCTATGTCCTACGTTTTTTCCGTAACTTGAATACGGAAGGTGGTCTGGTGGAAGCTAAATATTTTACTTCATAACTTGTTAAATATGGATATGTTTCTTACACAAACACATCACTTCACTTCAGAAGACCTTTATTAACCCTCCGGAGCCGTGTGGAGTATGTTTATGATGGATGAAAGCACTTTCTTCAGCTCATACTCGTTGATCCCACTCGCTGCCATTATAAAGCTCGGCTGTGTCAGGATATTTATTAATATAACTCTGTGCTCATCAGAAAGAAGAAATTCATATAGGATGGCTTGAGGTTGAGTAAAGCTTGGGGTAATTTTCATTTTAAAGTGAACTAATTCTTTAAGGATTCAACTCGCTCATTAACACAGTCATTGTCACCACCTATTGGCAGCTGTAGTTTCATATGTGAAAAAGTAGATTCTTATTTCATTTTTTTCCCCCAATCATTTAATATTTCTACATTCAAAAGTTATATTTAAAACAATTATCTCTTAACATAATTTATGCAAAATCCATTTATAGTGATTTCATTTTATTCTTAATAATAGCCATGCAGTGTCTTTTTATTCGGACTGAATTTATTGATTACATTTATGAATCTGACATAAGAGGACACAGATATGACAATACATGTTTATAATAGGCTCAGTGTTATTTCAGAACTTTGAGAGAACCTTGGCAGAACGTTCCCTGTGATTAAAAATATGTTGTAGTCCTGTTTAAACAACCAATGTAACTTCTAGAAGCCAAACCAAAAAAGAAAAAAAGTTTTGGTTCAGATACAGCCAGTCTGTTCGTGGTTGGTTGGATGTTCAAAATGGAATATATTTAGGCTACTTGTATTTTAAACGCAAGAATGATGCTTTCAGGAGGCAAAATCAAAAGCAGATGTCTTTTGAAAGATGATTAATCCTCCAAAAATGACAATGAAACAGCAAGTGTGGTAAAAACCGCATTGATTGCATTACAATGTGTGCAGCTGCAGCATGTGAAGCAGTCAGTGGTCTTCATCTGAGCTCCAGTCTGGCTGAACTCTGAGGGCTGGAGAGCTGGAAGAAAAGTTGCTCCGCAGACTGACTCTCAGCGCATCTGTCAAGCACCCAATGGCAAGCCAAATAACCCATGGGAAATAAATGGTGAGGTTTGATACGTCTTTGTTAAGGGCAAATATTTGGACGGCGACGTCGCAAAGATGGTGCGTGAAGTTTATGGCAGTCTGCGGAAAGCAGAATACTTCGAAGGGCTTCTTCTGCTTGCGGTGGCGGGGTTTGGGCTCTTGATGCATGAAGTCACGGCTTTGCCTGCCTGGAGATTTGAGGTATGTCATTAGTTTTTCATCAGGACGAATATTTTTCCTTGCATAACTCTAGACACGCGTCAAAGCGGCTCGAGGGCGTCACGCGTGATGTGAAATCCATTGATACGCTCGAGTTATACAACTTGAAGTCGTAAGGGGTCGTTCACATACAGGATGCGTCCTTGCGTTCATAAAAACGCAACGGAATGGAACAGAACGCAACGCAGGGGATCTGAGACGAGGTGAAGTGCTTTTAACTTGACGCGTCGTCCTTAAAATGGAACGCTCATGACATGAGACGCGACGCAATGACGAACGACGTCTGTCTGGCGCATCCGCATATAAAAACAGAGCAGATGAACGGCTCATATCGCTGACCTATTACATCTGCATTTACATTCTTATCGATGTGTTTTGTACTACATTTAATTTCTGTGTTTTTTCTCTTTTTGGTTCATTTCTACTTTTAGCCTACATTTTGTTTTTTGAGCATATGCACCTTTGGCATTTCCCAAAAAACAAAACAAAACATATATATATGTATATATGCATTGTGGGGTTTTGCTTCTTTTAGAATCTATCTTTGAAGTATCTTTGCCAGTGCTCTTTAAAAAAAAAAAAAAAAAAAAAAAAAAAAAAAAATTAGCATTTTTAAAACCTACTGTTGTACTCTATTTTCTTTCAAGAAACAAAATATTTCAGCTCAGAAATATTTCAGAAGTTTCAGCTCAAAATACCCCACAGATCATTTATTATAGTTTGTCAAATTTGCCCCTATTTGGGTGTGAGCAATGACACGCCGTTTTTGTGTGTCCCTTTAAATGCAAATGAGCTGCTGCTCCCCGCCCCCTTTCCAGAAGAGGGCGGAGCTTTAACAGCTCAACAACAACAAAGCTGGAGAATCTCACGCAGCCAAAATGAGGATTGTCAGTAACGGTGTTCAGCCTTACATTGTTCAAACCGGAGTCGACACTGATGGAGAGACTCAGGAAGAAGTTACAACTTTTAGAATGAAACTGGACGTTTCTGAATGGTTAGTGGATAAATTGATGTAGTTGCTGTGGAGTTGATTCAACTCATCCACTAGCATGTGCCGTCATGTTCATCTTTTGTGTTGAATTGACCCTCATTTGTGAAGCAGTCCGGCGTAAAATGACGGCATGTCAACAACACTCTACTACAACAACTCTTGCTCTTCTCTAAAGCAGCACAACATGGCCCCGCCCCCTTTGCTGTGTGTTCTCGGGGGCGGGGTTTATGTAAATTTTAGGGTTTGTAATGTCACTAACCTGGGAAGAAGCTCGTTGTAGTTCCTACCAGCTGTTTGTTGCAGTCCTTAAACAGAGAATTCTGTAAAAGAAAATATCCCTTTGCATTGAACTTTGAGTGTCGTAACTTTGCAGATGTTGTTTATGCTGAAACAGCAACATTATACACTAACATATCCAAGTTTTTGTCCAATAAAATACTCCCTAGTTTGAGTACATCCACCTGCAACCAAAGAGGTCTGTGAGGCCTGGAGAGAGCTTTCCATTAGCATTCCCATTCATCACAATGGCAGATTTCTTGGAGGCACATGTAGCTCTGGAAATATGGGCACCCTAAAAAACATTTTTGCTGAGCCATAAATGCTACGAGAGTAATTAGACTGGAGATGCAGACAAGTAACGTCATGACAACAGTGATTGGATTATGGCACCACAAGAACGCACACAGTCCAAAAACTTTTCATGCTTTTAAAAGACCTCTAAAAAGGATCAGGAACTGAGAAAACATTGACTATACATTATATTATTATATTTAAGTCGGCATGACATGATAATTCACCCTTTTTTCACCCTAATTCACCAACAACTGATGCACAGAAAATTCCCGCCCTAGATTTTTCTTTGCCAATAATCAGTTTCACTTGGATGTATGTTACAATATGGAAGTAAAGATTAGTTGCTCTTTTCATTACAGTACTTTTTAAGTACTCTTTTAGTACTTTTTTTTAACTTTAAAGTATAATTTTAGGAATTTATTTGTTGTTTGGAAAAATATTTAAAGACAGGACAGAAACCTGTGCACGTCAAGTGATTTCGGTAGATATAAATATCTCAGACATGATGGAAGAACAATCCCAGATAGATGTCACAGTCTTGGCACTTCTTAAACTTTTGTGCAATATTGATTGTAGAAAGAAGGTATCCTACATCTGTAATCAATCTTTCTTCCATCCTTGGGGACAAGGCTGAAATATTTGGATTGGCAAGGGTGTTATGAATTTGCTTCTGTCAGGACAGTTTACTCACCTGTGTGTTATTGACCCCTCGACTGTCTCTTGGATTTTAACTCTTGCATTATTTGTTGTCCAAAGAATTTCATCCTGACTGGTTCATGGAACTTTCAAATGTGATTTGCTTTGGCACATTATTCACTAGGGCTGGGACAATGCTAATGATGCATCGTGATTCGTTTCTGATATTTTCCAAATGCATCACAAATCGATTCTGAGCTTAGTTGTTAACAGCAGATGGCGCTCTAGGTTATTTTTTATCCACACACTCAAATGTTCATGAAGAAGAGCGCTCGTGCGTTCGGCTGAGTCTGAAAATGTACTTGCACCTCAGAATGCTTTTATGATGTGAGATTAATGTAAACAGCCCACTGCAAACACCCCTGTAATTCACTTCAACCTTTTCGAACTTTATGAATGATTCATTTATAGAAGGTTCAAGTGGTGTGTAAGGAATTGGAAGCAAGCAGAGTATGTCTGTTTCTAAAGCACTCAGCGCCATCTGCTGTTAAAAACTAAGCTCAGAATCAATTCGAGAGAGAATCGCGATACATACAGAAAATATCCGAATCGATCCAGAATCATTTCTTGATTCGCGATGCATCGATTTATCGTCCCAGCCCTATTTTTCACATATCAGTCCTTTTTGGATCTAGCGGCGTTACATAATTTACTGTCTCATGACCTGGTGTTAAACCTACTGATCAAGAGTTAAAGCCCCGAAATACTCAGAGTGAAGTTCTTTTTCTTTCTTTTTTTGCTCAAGAGTAAAAAAGTTGGAAACGCTTCTGCAGCGATATACTGTTAGCAAACATCCTGACTCCGTGAGATGAATATGTGCTGCATGTTTTCCTATCAATAACAAAATCAACAACAAAAATGCCAGCAGTGAGAAAACAGCAGTTCAGAAAACATCTGAGATGATTTACACCTCTAAGAAAGGCGGAGCCTAAGAGCCACACCCACCTATTACATCATTACCACAGAACCAATGGTAGTTTGAAGGTGTTTACCAGCTGGTGTCATGAGAAATTGAGATATAACAACCTATAACTTTAGTCATATACTAGTATGTGAACCATGTACTTTAAAAGACATTAATGGTCATTATAATGCATTTTAAATTATATAAATCATAATGTGATTTTGCAGGAATCACAATCAGGCGCTAAAAATACTACCCATTAAAAGTCCATTGAACCACTGGGATCACTCTGGGTCCTAAAGGAGACCCCGATTCCTGGGGGGAATCGATTTCTCACAACACAAAAACAAACTTTTCCAAAAAGTCCTGAAACAAACTCCAAACCAGTTTAGACCTGATTTTGTTTGAAACACTGTCACACTAGTTTGTTCTTCGATTTAACTTGAAGTATATCGATCTGTCAGAGGCAATGGAAGAATAGGTAAGAGTAGTTGGTTCTCTTCCAGGTTGTATGAACGAATCGAACATCAATTTTGGAAAGTGATTGATCATTTGTCTGGGAAGATACTACTTTGTCTTTGTCATGGAAGGAGTATGAGCAGTGAGAATGCTCTGAATTATCACATTTTGGCTTCAGAAGGAGGCTTTAACGAGGCAAAGCTATCACCATGTACAGAGAGGGATGAAATAATGCTTTTAGGTTGAGCCTGTCTGCAGGAATGTCACTCTCTTGTGTATTACATTACGTTTTTGTTGTCCTGTCGGGTTTCCCATTAAAAGCCCCTTGAAGCATGATTCTAGTGAGCTGCTGTATCCTGGAAGGAGCTGGAGATTTTTAAATGTAGGTCACAGTGTCTTGTCATGTATTGCTGTACGGTGTGGTGCTACAAAGAAAAAAATGTTATCATTCTTCGAGAGTACCAGAAATATGAAGAGGAAAGCAGCCAAACTATTCCCCAAGACTCTTGGATCAACCTACTACCTACAGGACTTTCCATCCAGAAGGAAGATTTATCCTTTTTCTCTTCCTGTCTAACGACATGCCATGGCATGGATATGAATAACAAAATTGTAGTTGTATATATCTTGGTTGACTCTGAGAATGAAGAGAAACCAACCATTCTAAAGAAAATACAATGATCAGAGAGTGTTTCCCTAGTGTTAATTTTGTTAGCTATTTTTAAATCTAGTGTTAGTCTTGTGTTAATCATATTTAGCCAACCTTGTCCTGTTTTGTTTTGTCAAGTTTTGTCTGGCCATTTTAGTCTAGTTTTAGACAGAATATCTCAAATAAAGTTAGCTTACTTGTTTGATGGTGTTTTCAGATATTCGTCGGCGCTTCCACAGTGTAGAGAGAGCATGTGCGCATGGTTGCCAGATTACAAAGATTAAGAGCCCGTCCACACGGAGACGCATGTAACTGTATATGTAAAAATTGTGTATCGTATAGGCATTTCGTCCAGATGGATCCGGCATTTTAGGAGCCTGAAACCTCTATTTTTTGAAACCGGGTCCCAGAGTGGATAAATCTGAAAACAACACCCTTGCGTTTTCGTGTGTACAGCCAATCTGTATATTTTGTGAAACGATGATGTCATCATCAACAACAATAGCGGAGTGGTTTTGTGTGTATGCAGATATTTCTTGAGACAACGCCGTGTTTACGGAAAAAAGAACAGATAGGGAAAGCTCTGGATTCATGTGGATGTGGCCTGAGTAAATCACCGGGCACAGAAAATGTATAAATTTAACAGAAAAGCCTGATTGGGGGATTTAAACTTGTTATCTGGCAACCGCAAGCGTGAAAGCTCGTAGAAGCATTATCATTTAATGACGTTGGTGTCGTCTCGTCATTCTTTCATCTTAGTCACGGGATTTAGATTTCATTAACGAAATTAACATTATTTCCAGGGTGGCATTATACCTGTATTCAGTGTACGGTAAATTATCTTTAATCTACTTCCTTCACCTCTGTTGAAAAATCCAGCATTGCTGATCACCAGCATAAGGTATGTTGGGATCATAGACTGTTCAAAAGATGGACGATGCACCTTCACTCTCTACTATTGTAGAAGAGTGAAGCTGCTAATGTCCAAATATGGAGCTGACATCTTGGAACCTGAGTCTGCACAGCAGTGACGTGCACCTAGACACGACGACAACGCAGCTCTGAAGTGTCAGCAGAGATTGTGTCAGCTAGATCATCCCCTATGAAGGCCTCATCGACACGACAGCCAGTGGCACAGTTCCTCAACAAACCGTCCCATACCGGCGTGATGAATACGATCCTCAACTAGATGGAACTGGAATAAATACTTTGACTGTTGCGATCCCAATCAGACTTATGAAAGCTGCCTGAATCATAATCATGCACTGTTGGCCAGAGGAGAACTGGCCCTCCGACTGAGCCTGGTTTCTCCCAAGGTTTTTTTCCTCCATTTTAACACTTGTTTGCCACCTGATGTCACCTGTTGGAGTTTGGGTTCCTTGCCGCTGTCGCCTTTGGCTTGCTTAGTTGGGGACACTTGACATTTGACTTGACATTTGATATTCAACAGTGTTTTGATCTGCTGCATCGACACCATTCTATGCGAACTGAACTGAGCTGGATGATGACATCACTGTTTACTCCAGTGCTGATATAGATAAATTAACTAAATTAATAACTATTGATTCTTACAATGGAATGAATCAACACTGAATTTACGCTGGACAATGACACCATTTTCTTTAAGAGCCTCTGTGCAGCCAAAATTATATACCAGTTATCACTGTAAAGCTGCTTTGACACAATCTGCATTGTAAAAAGCGCTATATAAATAAAGGTGACTTGACTTGACCAGTAAACCCGGAGTCTGAGTCTGCGCTGTAGTGAACCCAGAGTCCGAGTGTGAGCAGTAGGGAAACCGGAACCCGAGTCTGCGCGGTAGTGAACCCGGAGTCAGAGTGTGCGCAGTAGCAAAACCGGAACCCGAGTCTGCGCGGTAGTGAACCCAGAGTCCGAGTGTGTGCAGTAGGGAAACCGGAACCCGAGTCTGCACCGTAGTGAACCCAGAGTCCGAGTGTGTGCAGTAGGGAAACCGGAACCCGAGTCTGCCCAGTAGTGAACCCGGAACCCGAGTCTGCGCGGTAGTGAACCCGGAGTCCGAGTGTGCGCAGTAGGGAAACCGGAACCCGAGTCTGCGCGGTAGTGAACCAGGAGTCCGAGTCTGCGCGGTAGTGAACCCGGAGTCCGAGTGTGCTCAGTAGGGAAACCGGAACCCGAGTCTGCGTGGTAGTGAACCAGGAGTCCGAGTCTGCGCGGTAGTGAACCCGGAGTCCGAGTGTGCGCAGTAGGGAAAACGGAACCCGAGTCTGCCCAGTAGTGAACCCGGAGTCCGAGTGTGCGCAGTAGGGAAACCAGAACCCGAGTCTGCACTGTAGTGAACCCGGAGTCTGAGTCTGCACTGTAGTGAACCCGGAGTCCGAGTGTGCGCAGTAAGGAAACCGGAACCTGAGTCTGCGCTGTAGTGAACCCGGAGTCTGAGTCTGCACTGTAGTGAACCCGGAGTCCGAGTGTGCGCAGTAGGGAAACCAGAACCCGAGTCTGCACTGTAGTGAACCCGGAGTCTGAGTCTGCACTGTAGTGAACCCGGAGTCCGAGTGTGCGCAGTAAGGAAACCGGAACCCGAGTCTGCGCTGTAGTGAACCCGGAGTCTGAGTCTGCACTGTAGTGAACCCAGAGTCCGAGTGTGTGCAGTAGGGAAACCGGAGTCTGAGTCTGCGCTGTAGTGAACCCGGAGTCTGAGTCTGCACTGTAGTGAACCCGGAGTCCGAGTGTGCGCAGTAAGGAAACCGGAACCTGAGTCTGCCCAGTAGTGAACCCGGAACCCGAGTCTGCACTGTAGTGAACCCGGAGTCCGAGTCTGTGCAGTAGTGAACCCGGAGTCTGAGTGTGTGCAGTAGTGAACCCGGAGTCCGAGGGTGCGCAGAAGGGAAACCAGAACCCGAGTCTGCACTGTAGTGAACCCGGAGTCCGAGTCTGTGCAGTAGTGAACCCGGAGTCTGAGTGTGTGCAGTAGTGAACCCGGAGTCCGAGGGTGCGCAGAAGGGAAACCAGAACCCGAGTCTGCACTGTAGTGAACCCGGAGTCCGAGTCTGTGCAGTAGTGAACCCGGAGTCTGAGTGTGTGCAGTAGTGAACCTGGAGTCCGAGAGTGCGCAGAAGGGAAACCAGAACCTGAATCTGCACCGTAGTGAACCCGGAGTCCAAGTGTGCGCAGTAGGGAAACCGGAACCCGAGTCTGCGCGGTAGTGAACCCGGAGTCCGAGTGTGTGCAGTAGTGAACCCGGAGTCCGAGGGTGCGCAGTACGGAAACCGGAACCTGAGTCTGCACCGTAGTGAACCTGGAGTCCGAGTGTGCGCAGTAGGGAAACCGGAACCCGAGTCTGCGCGGTAGTGAACCCGGAGTCCGAGTGTGCACAGTAGGGAAACCGGATCCTGAGTCTGCACCGTAGTGAACCCGGAGTCCGAGTGTGCGCAGTAGGGAAACCGGAACCCGAGTCTGCGCGGTAGTGAACCCGGAGTCCGAGTGTGTGCAGTAGTGAACCCGGAACCCGAGGGTGCGCAGTACGGAAACCGGAACCTGAGTCTGCACCGTAGTGAACCTGGAGTCCGAGTGTGCGCAGTAGGGAAACCGGAACCCGAGTCTGCGCGGTAGTGAACCCGGAGTCCGAGTGTGCACAGTAGGGAAACCGGATCCTGAGTCTGCACCGTAGTGAACCCGGAGTCCGAGTGTGCACAGTAGTGAACCCGGAACCCGAGTCTGGCCAGTAGTGAACACAGAGTCCGAGTCTGCTCAGTAGTGAACCCAGAACCTGAGTCTGCGCAGTAGGGAACCCGGAACCCAAGTCTGCGCTGTAGTGAACCCGGAGTCCGAGTCTGTGCAGTAGTGAACCCGGAGTCTGCGCAGTAGATTTATTAATTCGCTCCCTCAATTTACTAAAATATGCGCATGATTTACTATTTCGTTCCCTTGATTATAAATAATGCGCATGATTTATAAATCGAGGGAATAAAATAGTAAATCGTGTGCACGAAATAGTGAATTGTGTGCACGATTTAGTAAATCGAGGGAACGAATTAGTAAGTTGAGTGCACAATTTAATTTTTTTTCTTGCATGTCATGTGCGGGGCTCCGTACAGCTCTAACCATCCTGGACCAACATGGAATTCTTGCTGGGTTATTCTGGATTTTTCAGAATAACGTTTATCCTCATCTTGTATACTTGCTACTTACTGCTTCAAACTTACTGCTTACTGTTTTTGAATATTCAAAGATTTGATTTCAGTTCTTCCTCGGAACAGCTCAGATTCCACTGGTTTAATGTTTGTACATCTGCAGACCAGCCAGGTCAATGCTACCAAACTTAGTAATCATTTCTTGAATTGCTGCCGATCATTACACAGATCGGTGGTCAGTAGTCAAACACTGCTGTGGATTTCATTGCATCGACTTGCCAAAATAACAAGGTCCCTTGCTCTCTTTGCCATCATAGACTGTTTGTCTATAGAATTATTCTCCATGAATGATTACCAAGTTTCCATCCCAAGTGTAGCAGACTTTTTGTAAGCTGCTAAATGTCAATCTTGGCCTCACTTCAAGGTGTTATCGCCAGTCCAACAGAGAAGCTTGAAAGGATAAATGAGGAAATTGCTGCAATCACACTGGTTCCAGCTGGACTGAAGGTTTTACAATGGATGGAATACCAGCAGAACTCTGTGACAAATGCACCTTATCTCTGTTCCACTGGGTTCTTGGGCATTAAACCTCCTCCTCCTTTTGTCTCAAAAACCCACTGAAACCTTGAAGGCTCCATGTGCCAGTTACAGATAGCTCCACGAAATTCCAGTTGACTTGAACATTGGCAAGCATCACCAAAACTCAGTCCTGAGCAATAATGTGGCTCCACATCATGTCCCACTATAAAGCTAAGTTGTATATTTAGGGATGGACAATAATTTTCCACCAATTTTCAGGTATTGTTTTTTGAACCCTCTGTCTAAATCCTCCTTGATGTCAATAAACTGCTCTCTTAGAGGAAGATAAACAGTACATAAATATCTATGTATTCTGGATAACCTGTGTACCAAAATGTATTCCAAGAACTTTTTGCTAGCATTTTTGAATAAAAGTTGCCAGCCAGTGGCAGCATTTTTGATCATTTTTACAAAAGTTTTATGGCCATCAGAATATTTTGTTGTATGAATATCTGAACATGCAATATATGAAAAGAAAGAACAGAGCCTTTTATTCTAGCTCCTTGCATTATTTTTTATCAACACTTGAATGTAGGTAAGTTTCATAAAAAATTAAATTCAATTAAACAATAATTTTGAGCAAAAAGCTGAGAAAATTGTGTTAATCCAAAATGGGATTCATAACGATGATCAAAACACAGATGGAGTAGCTTCACAGTCCTATAGCTCGTCCTGGGTCCTGGGTCCTGGGTAACGTTACACAGTGTTCATTTTCCAAATATAAGACAACCCTGATTATAAGATGACCCCCCCTTTTTCAAGATGTACATTTTGGAAAAAGGCTTTGTGAAGACCAATTTTTTTATTTTATAAAGAGAATTTATACAAATAAAATGCTTTTATTTATAAATTTTAATTTTTTTATACAATTTTCATATTGCATATTTTTTATATTTAAATATTTGTATTGAAAGTATGGTAAATACCGGTAAAATGTACCAACGATCACATTTAAAAAATAAACACTTTTTGGCATACCATAAAAATAACCTGTAGCCCATCTGAATTATATAACAATTTAGGCTATCCATCTCAGAGTGAAAACCATGTAGCCTACCAAAATTTAATAAACAGTAAAAGTGAACTTATTGAAATCTGGTTACCGTCTTACCTTTTAAAATCACGTATGGGGGAAGTTTGGTCCCGTGTGATTATATACTGCTGTCTATGGACGAGTCATATACCTCTCGGATTTCATCAAAACTATCTTAATTTGTGTTCTGAAGATGAACGAAGGTCTTCGGGTGTGGAATGACATGAGGGCGAGTAATTAATGACAGAAATTTCACTAACCCTTTAAAATGTGAAAATGTTATGAATGTTTTCTGAATGTTCAAAACGTCCAGTTGTAAAATGTTTTTAAAAGGTTTTTGTTTTGTTGTATTAGAACGTTACTTTTGAATGTTCTCTGAATGATCAGAAACAAGTGGTAACATTTAAAACATGTTAAGGCCCGTTCACACCAAGAACGATAACTATAAAGATAACGATAAAGATATAGTCCTAAAAATCGTTGTAAAGATAAAAGAATAGCACAGAATCCACACCACAGCAATAACTATAACGATATAGAGAAACGATATCGTTGAGATCACTTTCAGAACTAGCTGTTCCAGCTGTTGAACGATAAAACACTGACAGCCAATCAGAATCCATTCTAATTTAAGGGCTCGCAAGAATACAAGAAAATGGACAAATGGAAAACAATCAGTCATACCCTCAGAATAAATGCTGAGATCATTATGCCAGGCTAGCAAACAGTGTAACATAAAAATTTCTTCAGGTAAACAGCACTAGTTTCGACAACACTGTCTTGCTTCCTTTGAAGTTGCAGTGAAATAGACTAGTTGTTGATTTTATTCCACTATATTGACTTTGTCAGCTTGTAATGATCAGCCCTTTAGGTCGATTTTACATGGATTAAAAACGGGGTGAGCTTAGAATAAACAGAGCGTTATCGTTCGTTGGTGTGAATGGGCCTTTAGACAAAACAAAAAGTTTCAGGAAAAAGTTCCATGAACGATGTACAAATACAATTTTTGTGCTCTGAGAGCAGATAACTCTGAACGAATGTTCTATTAACGTTACTGAAAGAACATTTGATTATAACTTTGAGAGAACGTTGCCAGAATGTTCCCTGTTAGCTGGGTATTAGCTTCACATATCTTGAAATGTATTCATGTGCCGTTACGTCCAACTCTTTGTGTTTCTGCTCTGAGTGAATCTTTAGACAGTCCTGTGATCATCTGCATTGGCTTATAGTTGCACTAACTCAAGAAACCTTCAAACAGACGCTACTCGAGTCTCCAACTCCTTTACATCACGAGATCAAGGGTAGCTGAACACATTTAGTATTATTAAACTGGACGGCAAGCTGATCGCCCCAGAACATTGCCATTTGGGAGTTCCACTCTGTCAACTTATCTTGGATCTGAAATACCTTTTTCCATTTGAAATTATTTTCCACTGGACAAAAATGGACATCCTGATTGCCAAGAGTGTGGCTTAGAAAACCATGTCATGTGATATAAAGACAGGCCACACAGTCCGAATCAGTTCAGGAATGTCCTCTCTGCCCTGTCGGACCAAAATAGTCTCCATCTCCACTAGTCTTGACTTCACTGCTCCTTATCAGCGTTTGCAAGTGGAGTCTGCTAGCCTTTTAACTTTTAAAACACTCAAAGACTCTGGCACGCTTTCAACACTGGACTCTTTTCCAGAAGATTGAGATGAAAAAGTCAGCAAAGGACATTACAGCCCGTATAGAAGATCATGCAGTCATCCAGTTTGAAGATCGTATGCTCTCTGTGTGAAACAAAACGGAGCCAAGCTTCATGCAAACACTGTGGATTTCTAACCCAGAGGCTGTCTGGCGTGTTTGTGTATGTGTCTGTGAATGTCTGGTCAATGTGTCTGTTTCAGACACTAGTTTAGGGTCAGATTACCAGTGAAGTGAAAAAATTTGGACAGCTTTATGAAACCCAGAGAGCACGCTCAACATTAACTTCAGAGTTCAAATTCAGGCCAAATACCTTCTGGAATTACAATATAAAAATGAGGCTGTTTTTTATGGCTAGTAAGAGGCATGTTTTAATTTTTCTTCATTTTTCTCCATAGACGTACATCTTCTTGCCAATTCATTACAGTGCACATTCTTACGAAATCAAAGCTCCTTGTGGGCTTCAATATAGTTGACAATCTTTTAGCGCACATACACTTATATTCTCGTTTCTTGCCAAAAATTATGGATCTTGCAAGTTTATGTCCAATACAATCCTCTCTACAGCTGAATTATAAATAGTCCCTGTCACCAACATAGCAAAAGATGCATAGTCTTTAGATGAGTTGGATTACTCGTACTTTATTTTTATTTACATTCATTCACTGCTGATTTGGAATGTTTTCATGAAAGTGTCTTCACTGCTTTCAATCATGGTTTTAAAAAGGACCCTTTGATATGGCCCGCCCCAACTTCCTGTGAAGTATGTCAATGCAGGAAACAATTTCACGGGGTCTTTAAAGCTACATGAATAGCTTGATGATTTGCGAGGATGATTTCGTCAGCAAGTTGTCTACTTTGTTGATACTTTGGGATAATAAACTCCCAGAATAAAATATGTACAACTGTAGCTGAAATTTGAATCCATAAGTTTATTTACACATCAGATGCTGTTTTCTTGTGTGGGTTTCAGTTGTAGTGTTATAAGAACATGTAGTGTACATCTCTTACATCACTAGAAATGGCAGAAAAAGCAAGAAATTTTGAAAAGATTAAACTGGGAGAACATCTAGCAACTAATTAAGTTAATTGATATCAGGTCTGTAACATGATTCGCTATAAAAGGGATGTCTTAGAGACGCAGAGTCTCTCAGAAGTAAAGATGTGCAGAGCTGTGAAAGAGTGTGTAATAAGATTGTGGAATACTTTAAAAACAATGTTTGGCTTTGCAAATCTCATCATCTACAGTGCATAACATCATCAAAAGATTCAGAGAAACTGGAAAAATCTCTGTGCGTAAGGGACAAGGCCGACGACCTTTATTGGATGCTTGTGGTCTTCAGGCCCTCAGACGACACTGATTGTGTCAATGACATTACTAAATGGGCCCAGGAAGACTTCCAGAAACCACTGTCAGTAAACACAATCCGCCGTGCCATCTGCAGATGCCAACTAAACCACTGTCAGTAAACACAATCTGCTGTGCCATCTGCAGATGCCAACTAAACTCTATCATGCAAAAAGGAAGCCATATGTGAACATGGTCCAGAAGAATTTAAAATGGACTGTTTCAAAGTGGAAAAGTGTTCTATGGTCAGACGAGTCCAAATTTGACATTCTTGTTGGAAATCACGGACGCCGTGTCCTCCGGGCTGAAGAGGAGGGAGACCTTCCAGTGTGTTATCAGCGTTCAGTTCAAAAGCCAGCATCTCTGATGGTATGGGGTGCATAATTGCATACGGTATGGGCAGCTTGCATGTTTTGGAAGACACTATGAATGCTGAAAGGTATAAAAAGGCAACATTTGCTCCCCTCTAGACAACATCTATTTCATGCAAGGCCTTGTGTATTTCAGCAGGACAATGCAAAACCACATACTGCAGCTGTTACAACGGCTTCATCGTAGAAGAGTCTGGGTGCTGAATTGGCCTGCCTGCAGTCCAGATCTTTCACCTATAGAGAAAAATATGTCAAAGACGACCACAAACTCTTCAGCAGCTGGAAACATTTATCAGGCAAGAATGGGACCAAATTTCAACACCAAAACTCCAGAAACTCATAATTTCGATGCCCAGACGTCTTCAAACTGTTTTGATAAGAAGAGGAGATGCTACACCATGGTAAACATGCCCCCATACCAACTATTTTGAGACCTGTAGCAGGCATCACATTTGAAATGAGCTCATTTTGTGTAAAATTGTAAAAATGTTTAGTTTAAACATTTATTATGTTATCTGTGTTCTATTGTGAATAAAATATTTGCTCATGTGATTTGAAAGTCTATTAGTTTTCATTTTATTAAAATTTAAAAAAATGTCCCAACATTTCCGGAATTCTGGTTGTGTGTATATATATATATATATATATATATATATATATATATATATATACATCTCCTCACAACCAACAAGTGCACGACACTCACAGTGTTGACAGCTCTGTATCTGATTTTAATAATTGTTTTGTTAAAATACACTACGACC